>NC_040903.2:216079869-216412011 GCF_004126475.2 Phyllostomus discolor | reverse complement strand
CCTGACGGCACGGACACCGGACGCCGAGGATGGAGGGCCCGGGCACCCAGAACTCGCGCGTGTGCGCCGCTGGCAGGAGTGCGGAAACAGGGCACCCGCTCCGCGCAACGGTCTGGCAGCTGCTCGGAGAGTTACACACGTATTTACACCACGACCCAGCCACCTCAAGCCTACATGTTTACCCAAGTTAAATAAAGACCTATGTCCAAAATTTGTGCATAGAAACTTATAGTTTTATTGCCAAAATTTGAAATAAACCAATTATCTCTCAAATGGGAAATGGATGAGCTGTGGTACTTCGATAAAATGAGATATTACTAAGCAATTCAAAGGAACAAACTATTGCCCAGGCTGGTGTGGCTCAGTTGTTTGGAGCATTGTCCAGGGAACTGAAGGGCTGCAGGTTCGATTCCTGGTCAGGGTATGTGCCTGGGTTGCAGGTTTGGTCCCTAGTTGGGGTGTGTACAAGGGGCAACTGACTGATGTCTCTCTCCCCCTTTCTCCCTCCACCCCCCAGAAAGAAAGAAAACAGAGGAACCAAACTACTGATGTATCAGCAATGTTGATGACTCCCAAACACATTACGCCAAGTGACAGAAGCCGGACTCAAGGACTACATACTGTACAGCCCCGTTTCCATGACGTTCTGGAAAAGACAAGAGGGCAGAGCTGGAGGACAGGCTGGCCACGGCCGGGGATGACGGGGACGCGGGGGCCGGGCTGCAGGGGAGCAGCACGAGCACTGTTTGTGGAGCTGAGGGCTGCTCTCGGTCTTGGCCGTGGTGCTGCTTACATGAGATGCATTTACCGAATCTCAGAGGACTGCTCACTAAAAAGTGACTTTTGCTGTATATGAATGAAACATTAATTTTAAAAAATGTCATGGGGCTGTCCAGGTCTCCCAATGCCATTTGTTAAAGAGGCTATTTTTACTGAAGGAGAACAAAGACAGGAAAATCCCAGATTCTACACAGGAATATTTTCACCGATATGTGCCCTAGAGCAAGGAGCATAAAGGAAAGAATAAACAAATGGGACTTCATCAAAACAAAAAGTTTTTGCATAGCTAAAGAAATATCAGCAAATGAAAAAGGAACCAACTGTATGGGAAAATACACTTGCCAATGATACCTAGGATAAGAGTTCAATCTCCAAAATACGTAAGGAACTCACACGACTCCACTCCAGGAAGATAGACAACCCAATAAAAAAAATGAGCAGAAGACCTGAACAGACACTTCTCCAAGGAGGACATACCGAGGGTCCAGAGACATGAATGGATGCTCAGCATCACCAGCCATCAGAGATGCAGATTAAAACCACAATGAGATACCACTTCGCACCAGGCACAATGGCCGTCATTAATAAATCAACAAACAAGTGCAGGTGAGGGTGTGGAGGAAAGGGAACCCCAGTGCACACTTAGTGGGACTGCAGACTGGTGCAGCCACTATGGAAAACAGTAGGGAACTTCCTCAGGAAACTAAAAATGGATCTGCCTTTGACCCAGCAATTCCACTGCTGGGATTATACGCTAAGAACCCTGAAACACCAATCCAGAAGAACCTATGCACCCCAATGTTCATAGCAGCACAATTTACAATAGCCAGGTGCTGGAAGCAACCTAGATGCCCATCAGTGAGTGAATGGATCAAAAAACTAGGGTACATTTACACGATGGAATTCTACGCAGGAGAGAGAAAGAAGGAGCCCATACCCTTCGCAACAGCTCGGATGGAGCTGGAGAGCGTGATGCTGAGTGAAACAAGCCAGGGGGCGAGGGACAAATACCATACGATCTCACCTTCAACAGGAGCCTAAACAACAAAACAAACGAGCAAGCAAAACACAACCACAGACATGGAAATAAAGAACAAACTGCCGGTGACCAGACGGGAGGGGAGTAACGGGAGAGGTGGGAAAGGGTCATCAAGGAACCTGTATAAGGGACCCACGGACAAAGCCAAAGGGGGGTAGGATTGAGGGTGGGAGGCGGGGGGAGGACAGTGGCGGGGGGGGGGAGAGAGACAACTGTACTTGAATGACAATAAAAAAATGTTCGGAAAGATATTTACTGGGCATTAAGTTCCCAAACCTTCTTGGTGCACAATGTCCTTAACTGTTTAAGTAATATTTGTGTGTGTGTGTGTGTGTGTGTGTGCGTGTATGTATGTATGCATATGTATGTATGCATGTATGTTTTTTCCAGGGAGAGAGAAACACTGACTTGCTGTTCTGCGTCTCCAGGCGCTCATGGGTTGAATCCTGAACGTGCCCTGACCCGGGACTGAGCTGCGACCTTGGCAAGTCAGGCTGGTGCTCCAACCGGCGGAGCTCCCCAGCCAGGGCCAGTGGTTCCCTCACTGCACCCCTAGACCGGGAGAAATACGCACCGACTTAGGGGCTTTAAACAGCACGCCCCCCGCCCCCCGCTCAGATTCACCAAGTCATAATGGGCATGCACCTAACTGTACACACCTGAAGTGCACAACTTGATACATGTGCATACATCCGTCACCACCACACAATCAACACGTGTGTCATTTCCAAAACTTTCTTAGCTTTTTGAAAAAACTAATACATACAAGTTGGCTGGGTGGGTGTAGGCAGAATTGGGGGGTGGGGAGTGGAGGAAAGAAAAAGTTTCACTTTCTGTGATTTTATATTTATTTCACTTATTACAAAATAAGCCTTCATTGCTTTTATAACTTAAAAAACATCAAATAATAGAAAGGGGAATTCTCTTGAAATAATAAGAGCAAGTCTTCAAGGCACGGCTCACTACTATTTGAAGTAGAGAAGTCATTCTCTGGACTCCAAAAAGCACGGGGTGCTTTAATCTGTGCCGGCGCATGGCTGACGCCCCGCCGCTCTGGCCCAAGCCCCCATGACGCACGCCGGTGACACTGACGGCAAAACTAACAACTAAGCGGAAGGGGAACCCACGATTTAAGTCGCCGCCTGGAAGAAATGTGCCGATCTGCCCTCTCCGATTCAAAGCCCTCTTTCCTCTCCCATCCCCCACAACAAGTGACCCGCCACAGAGCACATGTGAGAATCAGATACAAAAGCACGAGAGCGCCCACGCCAATCCTAAGTGAGACACACGGCAGCCATCGTGGGGGTCTGGGAGTGGACCCCTCAAGAACCCAAGAACACCCACCCTCTGAGCACCACACAGCGACGCGGTGATGAGGCCCTAAGCACGAAAGAAACCGTGTGCGTGGGCATCTGCACGCTCACGAGCAGCGTGGGTTGACGTAAGGCAACGAGCTGCTTTCCCCGGAAACCTGAACGTGAGTCCTGGCAAGAACAGCACTGCAATGACACCACATATGGAGAGCACACTTCTTTTTTAAGAAAAAACAAAACAAAACAAAACCATATTTATTGACTTTTTTTAAAGATTTTATTTATTTATTTTTAGAGAGGGAAGGGAGAGAGAGAGAGAGAAACATCAATGTGCGGTTGCTGGGGGTTATGGCCTGCAACCCCAGCATGTACCCTGGCTGGGAATCGAACCTGGACACTTTGGTTCCCAGCCTGCGCTCCATCCACTGAGCTATGCCAGCCAGGGCTATATTTATTGATTTTTGATGATGACAAATGTACATGACCCTTGCTAAAATTTTTTACAATTGCCATTATACAGCAAGTGAGGAGAGTCTGCATCATCGCACCACCCTAAGGCACCTCACGAGCAGTCTGCACGGCCCCCCCGCCCCCCCCCAGCACAGCCCCCTGCCAAGCACAGCTGGCCGCGCAGCCGCTCCACCTCCCGCTCCCGCCTCCTCGCTGTCAGCGCAGCACCCGCGGGCGTGCGGGCAGTTCCGGAGAGGCCGCCCTGGGCACCCGACTCACGGAGCCGCCGGTCCAGCCACTGCCTTCGCTGCCCCTCAGGCCACGCTCACCGTGACTGCAAGAGTGGTCATCTTCTTTTCAGGGATTTCCAGTTCCAGCGAACACTCCACATTACTCTTTATTAGTTTCAGGTGTACAATGTACGGAGCGATCCCTCTGATGATTCTGGTACCCACCTAGTGCCACACACCGTTACTACAATGTTACTGACTACACTCTCTAGGGCTTCCAGGCTGTTGTGAAATGGTAACATTTCATTCTTCTTTGTCTGAATGCAGAAAGCTCTAAGGCTGGGGCAAAAGTAGGGTTATAGTGGTGAGTCCGTGAAACACAGAGTTTATTCTTGTACTGTTATTTGTGAAGTATTGTATTCTTTCCCGCCCAAACAACTGTAAGGCTGCCGCCTGCCCGCCCTGCATGCCCAGGGAGTGCGCACTGAGGCTGTGAAAGGCCGCGGGCTAAGGTCGGTGGAAGCTGTGCCAGCGCGGTCAAGCCTGGCTCTGGGGGTCCACAACCTTGGGGATCAGACGGAACGGTGCCTGGTCCCACAGAGGGGCTCTAGCCGCAGAGGGGCAGCATGGGAAGGTTATTCCGAGTGATTCTGGAGCTTCTGGCATGTTTTTAAAATGCCTTCTATTTTAAGATTTTATTTATTTTTAGAGAGAGGGAAAGGGAAGGAGAGAGTGAGAGAAACATCACCTGGCTGCCTCTCGCACGCCCCCCCACGGGGGACGGAACCCGCAGCCCGGGCACGTGCCCTGACCGGAACCGAACAGACGCCCAGCCCGTTCATGCAGCCACACCGGCCACGCCGGGATTCCCGCACGTTGGCGGGCAGCCTGGGGAACAGGTGAGGACAGCGGGGCAACAAGGGGATCGGCTCTTCGAACACGCTCTCAGGTGAGGCTGACGCGGGGGCCTCTAGGAGTGCTCTTCTGACCCCTTTAAACTCCCCCGAGTCGGTCAGGGCCCCCCCAGAGAGCTTCTACTTGTGGGGCTTTTACCTACTGATACTGACTGCACTAGAAATTAAGCCAGAGAAATCTAAAAATATTAACTCATTAAAATAAACCTATGTCTTAATATAAGCAACATCTATAAAAACAACCGATTTTCATAACTAGTATCAGTTATTTCATAAAAGAACTCATATTAAATAAAAATATTTTCCAAAACAAAAACAAACTCAGTGAGAAGAGTGTCACTGTTTTAGCAAATCTCTTTGGTTTCTGGCTTCAGAGGAAACAGCTCGTTCCTCCAGGTTCAGAACGCTGGTTTGGTTGAAACAGAAGAAAAACCTGTGCCCCACAAGTCGGTCGCTGGGAGAGGGAGGGCGACCGACAGCCCTGGTTCCAGATGACTGCGGGCTCCTCCGGCGCGGCACCGGCACCCGAACTCGACCAGAGGCAGCGTAGTGGGGGCCGCTGCTGCGTGCACCCTCGGGCCGTCCCGGGGCGGGTCTTCACCCACCAAGGCCAGTCCAGTGCTGCTCTCTGCCCTTCTGGGCTCTCCGGCCCGTGAATGCTTTTGCACCAGCACTTGCTGCTCATCGGGAAAACACTGGTCACGAGCTGCGCGGATCTTCCCGTGGGGACTCCTTCCGTCCGACGCACGAAGACCCCGTTCGTTCACGCCGCCGCCCGTCTCGGCGAGAGGCTGCGGCACTGGGAGGCGGAAGCACACACTGGCAGGTACAGAGTTTCCAAAATCCACATTTCACTTGAAAGCTTGAGTTGATAACAGACAACAAACACCGCCAGTGATTTTCCTTAAAGCGACACTCTCATTGTATCTTCTGAGAAACTGCCCGCTGGTTATTCACATCTGAGTAAGCAGTTCGCCCGCCGCCACCGTTTCAGCGAGACCGGTGCTCGGGAAGCACGGCCAGGCGGCCCCTCGGCTTTGCTGTCTGCGCTGAAACTGTACGGAAATTCCAAGGCCTGGGAAACAGACTGACCCGATAATCTAACTGAAAACAAAAGCCAAAACCCAAAACCCCAGATGGGGGGGCGTATTTAAGAGATGCCTGAACTTCAGAGACAACGGAGGTGGTGTCACTCAGGCCGAGGATCCAGGTGACAGGAGTCCCCCTGGGGCGTGGCTCCTCTTCATCCTCCTCTCCCTGAACCTAAGTACTTAATTTAGTTTTATTTTGTATGGTACGTAAGCTTTGGATCCTTCAAAGTGGAAATTAGTGTCTAAAAATACGACGACAAGACAACACACACAAACGTACACACCAGACAACCCTTCCAGCAAGCCCGCCAAGTGCCACTCCAGCGGCCAGCACACCAGGGCGCCCACGGAACCGTGGGGCCCACGTCCCCCCTGCCGGGCCGGGGTAGCCCTGCTGGCCGGAAGCCTTCCATCGGCTGCACTGAGTCTGCAGCCCTTCCTTCCTCCCTTCCTCCCTCTCTCCCCTTCCTTCCTTCCTTCCTTCCTTCCTTCCTTCCTTCCTTCCTTCCTTCCTTCCTTCCTCCCTCCCTCCCTCCCTCCCTCCCTTCTCTCACCCACGCCCTGTGTTCACAGCACAGAGCGCAGCAGCAAGAAAACCTCATGTCATGTCGGCCCCCGGCCCTTCGTTCCATCCCCTTCGCTCCAGACAAACTCGAGGGCAGGGAGAGGCCACTCTCCGCCCCACACGCCCTCTAGTCCGAGCAGGGAGGGAAGGCACACGGTCCCTGCTCTCTCAGTGACACGGAAAAGCACCTCACGAGGATGTATCTTCACGAGACCACCCAGCTCACCACGTACAAGGTTTCTCTCCGCACGCCGCTCCCACCGCACGGCAGCCTTGCACATGTCCGTCCCCCCCCCCCCCATTCCTTTCCTCCACGGCACAGCCATGACCTCAAGTGATACACCGCTGGTCGGCTTGCGCGAGGCCTGTCCTGCATGCAGAGGAGAGCTTCGGGCGGGCAGAAATGTGGGCCACTGCTCTGTTTTCTCACCAAAAAACGTGCCCGGCCCTTGGTGGACACTCACTGGGTGTCTGCAGCTGCGTCCGAGGGTGAACCGCCCAGCCGGGAAGGCTGGCCCGGGGTTCAGGGCCAGGGACACAGGACAGCAGGAAGAGGATCTAGCTAGGATATGACTCCTAACAGGGTGATGAAAAGCGGTGGCCATTAATCTAGAAAGTCTTGGTGGGGGTGGGAGTAAAAAATACATAGTAATTAACTGGAACATAATCAACAGAAGAAAAAAAGCAAACAAAATATAACCAAAGACACTGAAATTAAGAACAACCTAACAATAGCCAGAGGGGAGGGGGAGGGGACAGTGGGGAGAAGGGTTTTCGGGAACTACTTACTATAAAGGACATGTGGACAAAACCAAGAGTGAGGGTGGAAGCAAGGGAGGGAGGTGGGTTTGGCTGGGGGGGGGGTGCAGAATGCAGAAAACTGTAATTGAACAATAAAGTAATAAAAAAAAATGGGCAAAGAACCTGAACAGACACTTCTCCAAAGAGGACAGACCGATGGCCAACAGACACATGGAAAAATGTTCCATGTCACTCACTAATCATCAGAGAAGTGTACATTAAAACCACAATGAGATCCCACCTCACACCTGTCAGAATGACCATCATCAGTCAATCAACAAACAACAAGTGCTGGCGAGGCTGTGGAGAAGGGGAACCCTAGCGCTCTGCTGGTGGGAATGCAGGCTGGGGCAGCCACTGTGGGAAGCAGATGGAGACACCTCAAAAACTGAAAATGGATCTGCCTTTTGACCCAGCGTTCCCACTTCTGCTAATATATCCAAAAGCACCCGAGACACTAATCTGAAAGAGTATGAGCGCCCCTGTGTTCACTGTAGCGTTATTTACAAGCGCCAAGGCGTGGAAGCAGCCCAAGTGTCCGTCAGTAGGTGAGTGAATAAAAGAACTACAGGACACTTATGCAGAGGAATACTACTCACCTACTAAAAAAGAAAAAAAAAAGGAAAAAAAATAAGTAGTAACGATTATTTTTAAAAATTAAAAATTTGAACACGTCCTCAGGGCTTTAGCACCTGAGTGGTTCCGGTAGCGCGCACTGCCGCTGGGGAGTGCCGGTGAGAGACTGCCGCCAGCAGGCGGCCGCGCTGGGGCCAAGGGCAGGGCCGTGATCCACCCCGGCCGACGGGGTCTCGTTCTCCACAGACTCCCCCCTCCCTCCTGGGTAAGAGCGGGACTCGGGGGCTGCTGGCAGCCAAGGCTCCTCGAGAAGAGTAAAACCTTCCATACGCGTAACTTAACATAGAACAAATGTTATGTGTTTAGAAATATAATATGTAATATACTAATGAACTTAAAGTAAATTTAATAGATAATAAAAAAGCATTTAAAATCAGTGGGGAAGATGGACTATTCAATACATGGTATGGGGACAAATGATTTTCAATCATTTAGAAGGCAATAAAATTATACCCCCACCCTGTACCACTCAGAACAAATCCTAGGAGGGTTATAAAGTGAATAGTGAACAAAAAAAATATGAAAGGATTGGGGGAAAATATCAGAGATTTTTCTTGTGATTCTTTTTTTCCCGGGGATTCCAGGGCTTGGGAGCCCTTCCACAGTAACCGAGAGCTGAAATTAAGAAGAGAAAAAACAAAAAAAAATTCCCCAGTTTTTCCCCAACCTGAGTGGGTGAGGGTCTCGAGAGCTCACTGCTCAGCACGTGTGCTGGGGACCGTCCTCCAGGGGTGGGCGAGGGAGGAGGTTAACCCGTGTGGCCTTCGCAGCCCTCCGCTGGCTGGACACTCGGCCACCTCGGAACTTCGGGAGTTAACAGTAACATATTAAAACAATCAAGTCAACCTCAACTCCTGGCATGAATGTAACATTACTTTCATCTTTTCTCCCAAAGCAAACATATTTTGAGAAATAAACATATTCTAGTTAAGTCTAATAAATTCTGAAATATATAACTTTCAGGAAAAATAACTGAACTTAAGGAGTTCAGTGACAGTAAGCATTAAACATTTGTATTAAGCAACAAGGACTCCCTAGTAACGGGGGAGTGTTAATTTCAAAGGCAGGTAAAAATCAACGATTAAAAAGAAAAGGGAAATGTGACTTTCACAAAGCCAGCGCTTCCTGCGTGAAAACAGGAGGCGGAACCAGGACACACAGGTCACCCGGGACGGAGACGACCCAGTGCAGGGGTCGGACCCTGTGTGTCTGCCGCCGTGTTCTCCCCGGGGACCGCCAGCGCGTATCTGGCCAGTTGTCTCCCAGGCGCGTCCGGCCTGCCGTTCGCCGTCCCCCGCCCGGGCTGGGCGGCCTCCGCGTGGCGGGGGTGTCCCTCGGCCCTGCCTGCAGCCTGTTACAAAGCCTCCACGTGGACGTGTCCACCAGGGTCTGTGTGGACGGACGGCTCTGTCCCACTGTTTCAAGGAGGCATGTACCGTAAGCTTTGACCTCATGCCTTGCACAGTAAAGAGTTTGGGTTTTTTTTTGTTTTAGAGGGTTGTTTTTATTTTGGGCTTTCCCCTCTCTGTCTTTTCACGTAGACCAGATGTTTGACCTACAGGGGTAACAGTGTGCAGCCCGTCCATCCATTGTTTCTGGGGCGCTAACGCCTGGGATGGGAAATGGCATCTCCGGGCCCTGGGCCACACTCGCCCTTTGCCCTTTCCTTCCAGTTCAATACCTACTGTTTCTCCGTTCATATATGCGACGTACGAACTCTTTCCATACGAAAGAATTCTCCTTATTTAAATAAAAAAAAGGGAAAAAAAGGGAAACTGGAGCTCAAAGAGCAAGAGTTTTAGTAAGTTCAGATCGCACGGGAGCTATTTCCCCACGGTACTGCCTGAGGTCGCAGTGTGACCCTGCAGAGGGCCTGCACACAGGCTGCAGAGGCTGAGACGGCAGGGCACCACCAAGGAGCCAGGGCGGCACCGGGAGCCGACCGCAGCGCAGAGCCGGTGGGTCTGGACGCGGACTGACAGACAGGCCGGCTCAGCCAACCGGGACGGCCCGTCCTGACACCAGCTGGGTCCCGTCCCTATTTTCGCCGCGCCCCACCAGAATTTCCCTGCCCATGCATGCAGACCACGTCTACGTCTACATTACGTCTGGAATCACCGTACGAAGGTTGCTTGTGTTAAGAAACAAAACAAACTGAAGGTGGGCGGTAAGTCCAAACACGAGCTCCACCACTTCCGCCCCCCGTAACTGCGAGGGTGGAATGGGCGAGCTCTGCGCGCAGCCCGGGGCGCCCGACCCCTCCCCCCGTCACTCAGCCGCCGCCGCCAGGGCGGCACTCACCATGTGGACCACCTCGGGGTAGACGGGCTCGGTGACCACGTTCCGGCTGTGGGTGATGTACTCCACCATCTCGCTCAGCGCCGCGCGCTTCACCTCCTTCCACTTCAGGTCGCTCAGGGGGTCGGAGACGAAGTCGAAGAGCACGCAGCACTGGCGCAGCTTCTGGACAAAGAGCTTCTCCTGGTCGGCAGGGGGGGCATCTGAAACCAGAGCGCAGAGCGCGGTCAGCGCAAAGGTGCTGGGCCCCGGGTTGCTGTGGGGCGCTCTGGAGACTTCCGCTATTTTTACTTTGGATGAACAGAAGAAACAGCGACATGGGATGGGGTGGACAGAGGTTAAACTCCCCTTAAGGAAAACGAACGGGAAAAAGCCACTGGCCACCGCTCAGACCACAGGCCTCCTCTCACACGCCCACTGACGTCTGCAGCCACACTGAGCGCCGTTCGGACCGAACGCCCTCTGGACGCACCCATTCGGACAGCACCCGGGCGCCAGTCCCCACGGCCAGCACCGTGCGGGCAGTGCAGCGCGAGGCCAGGAAGGCCTGGTGAGCGGCCCGGACACCCACACCAACGTGGCAACTGAGCTTGCAGGGGCGGGCAGGGCGCGGAGACACACGGGAGGATGCTGCCACAGGCCTGCAGCTGCTGCTGCTGCCGCGGCGGCCCCCCAGGGAAGCCCGGAGCCGGTCTGAACGGGCTGCCACACCCCCCGGCCGGAGCGTCCGCCCGGCGCCCACAGCGCACCTGCCATGCCTCTTCCTGGGCCACGGTCAGCGCGCATCACACACGGCGGCGGCAGCACGGGACAGCTCAGACAGTAACAACCACTGCTCCTGACTGGTGCTTACCGGGGTCAGGTAACGTCTTGAAAGCTTCACACATATTTACATTTTTTGTCATGAAATCGTCATGATGACACAAGACTAAGAAACAGGTCCAGAGGGTCCGTGTAGGGCCGGGAAGCAATGGAGCCCTGTAAGACTTTCCAGAATCCCGGGGAGCCTGGAAAATTCCTGCCTGCCAGCATGAGCTTGACAGCCTCGCTGGGGCGAGGATGAGATCAGGGCGATACTGACAATGGGGTTTATTGACGGATATTGAAGCTTGTCCACGATCTGCAAACTGGCTTAGAGGACCTGTGCAACTCAGTGACCAGCATTTTCCAAGCGATCGATAAGTGCTGCTTCAAAACCGTCCCAGGACAAGAGAGCCGTTCAGAGAGCCCCGGGCTTTCATGTGCTGAGACGCCAGGCAGCTCACCGACACGGCTTCCGACTCCACGTTGTCGAGAGTCCGTGCGACGTCAAGGAAAACATCCGCAGCGATGCGACCGGCCATCGGGACCCCCCTCCTCCCCAGCAGGCCTTTCTCCGCCGCCGTCACCGCCGCCGCCACAGCAGGGCGGGGGACGGAACTCAGGGGCACGGGGAGGACCCAGCCACCTCCCCCGAGCTGGACGGGAAGGATGTGCGAGAACAAACGCTGCTGCCACCCTCACACTAACTTCGTTTCTGTTTCAGAAACACGGGTATTCTCCTGGCAGTACGTCACTTCTGTTGAGATGCAGCAGGTTTGCCATTTTGGTAACGAGTTCATGAACGACGCTTACACTCCTCAGAGGTTTCACTTCAAATGTGGCCAGCACTGACAGCGCAACCCACACCGCAGACCACGGCGGGGTCCTGGGCCGCCGAGGTCATGCCCACCCCACACCCCAGGGTGCTCCCCTGCAGGCTTCCACCGGTTCAGCCCCCGCCCTCCTCCCCGCCCCTGACTGTCCCCTCCCGTTCAGGCTCCTCCGCAGGCCCCCCCTCCTTCCCAGTGGGGCAGACGCACTGCCCGGAGCCGGCCACCTGGCACCCCCTCCCCACCTGGACACGTGTGGAGGGCAGGTGCCGGGCGGTGGATGGTTTGCCAGCTCCCCGGCCCCGGACGCCCAAACCCGGATCAACTCACTTCCAGGGGCACCACCGTGCTCCTCTAGCTCCTGCCCTGCGGGTGGCAGGGCGAGGGCATAGGATGTACGCCCACAGGACACTTCGGAGACCATGGGAACCAACATTTGATTCATAAACACTCATTACTCGGGACAGCTCAACGATTTTAAATAACATCGTTGCCATGCTTGGGTCTCCTAACAGTCAGTCATCCGTCTCTCTCAACGAAAAGCTTTCATTTTCTGAATGGCCTTCTCGCCTGTCTTCCACCCTCCCCCACTCCCACACCCTTCGTACACCCCCCAGGTTGCGGGGTCTCCTCACGAACCCCTTTCGAGGTCACAGCTTGTGTATTTGGGACGGATGGCATTCTCAGGCCCTTGGCGCTGCAGATAACTAAGAAACCCCCGTTGACCCCTAAGGGCCCCCCCTGAAACCCCTCGCCCGGGACCTACCCTCCTCAGCGTGGCTTCTAAGAAGTGGTAGGTGAGCCCTGGAGGCGCACCCCACGACCCTCCTGAGGCAACGAGCACACACCCCCTGAGCACCTTGCCCACGGCCCCCGCGCTAAGGGGCGCAGCACAGGTGTGACTGCACAATACTCTCTAGCCCAAGGGCGTGGGAGCGCAAAGTGGTGCGACGGTCAGTGTGGGGTCCTGCAGGGGGCGGCAAAGAAGTCCCACGTAAACCAGAAGCCCTGAAGGCATCGGCCCCTTTAAAGACAGGACGGTGACCGTGACCGGCATTCAGGAGAAAGACTCAGCTGTCGCCAAAACAGTGGAACAAACACACTGCAATGAAAAAGGAGGAACGGAAGAAAACCTCTTTCTCCTGTAAAATTTCAATCCAAACTTCCTCTAGGAGGCAAGAAAATCTTAACTTTGTAGAAATTATGTCAATTCTTCCAGGGCTCCAGACAGTGAAGATGTTACTATACTGTTTTCGTCCATAGTTATAAAAACGGTTTGGGATTATAATCTCATAAACTCTTTTTACTTTTTAAAACCTCATCTGGCTATTTTTACAATTTCACTGTTTTAAAACACTCTATCGTAACAATCAAATTGAACACAATAATAAAAACATTACATCCCTAGTGACTATAAAATATTTCCATGTTTCTTTTTTAAAAGATTTTATTTATTTACTTTTAGAGAGAGGGACGGGGAGGGAGGAAGAGAGGGAGAGAAACATCAGTGTGTGGTTGTCTCTCTGACACCCCCTACTGGGGACCTGGCCTGCAACCCAGGCCTGTGCCCTGACTGGGAATCGAACCAGCGACCTTGTGGTTCGCAGGCCAGCACTCAGGCCACTGAGCCACGCCAGCCGGGGCTCCACATGTGTTTTGAATGCAACTTAGTTTAGCTTCTTATTGGTCACTGGATTGAAAAAATCTCCACTCCCTGCTGTGTTAACAGGACTGTGCCGCCAGGGAATAAAAACCAGCAGAGGTGGTGAAAGAATACGCTTTAGGCCTGTATGTATTCTGAGTTTTTGACAATAGAAAAGAGTTATTTTTGTAACTAAAAATAAAGTCTTGGGGATAAATAGTAATGGAAAAAATATAAAATCAAAACAAAACAAAACAAAAAGCTTTGCGCTAGCTGCTGTGGCTCACGTGGCTGGAGCGTCACCCTGTAAACCGAAAGGCTGCAGGTTCGATTCCTGGTCACTGTGCACACAGGAGGCACCGATCTGCTTCTCTCTCACGTCAGTGTTTCTCTCTCTCTCCTCCTCCCTCCCCTCCCCCCTTTCTAAACATCAACACGCATGTCCTCAGGTGAGGATGAAACAGAAAAGTCTTTGTAAGTTAGCATTAGTAATCTTCGAAGAAAAGAAATCATGACCCTAAGTTTGACCCAAATCTTACAATTACTTCTTGGAGCAGAATAAACAAAATAACAGATTTTGAGTCCTGCCCACAAACGACCGTGGCTCCTTTAATTTTAAACCGTACACAGACCGATGATGCAGACACGCTTGCTTCACAGCGTGTTAGTGGACGGCGCTGACCCCAAAAGAGCACCAGCTAAACGGCACGACCTGAGACAAAACTCAAGTGCAGCCTGTCGGAGTTGCCCAAGGTCAAGGCTCTTTAACTAGAAAGGGCTGTAAGAGGCCACCTGCCAGGAAAAGTCCCATGACAGCACCGAAAGCCCAGCACCACGCTGACACTGCTGACCCGAGAGAGCGAGAGCAGCAGAGGCCGGCACAGTTCAGGTTAAGAGTTTGAATATTCCTACTTCCTTTCGTTGTTTTTGGAGTTAAGAGCTGTAACATTCTTCTACACAAATATCACAGGTACCTTATGTTTGTGTAAATCTCTTTCTCCTCCCCCCTCTCCTGGTATTTTCACTGATTTGCTGTGGTGAACTTGGGATACTTCCCAATTATTTCAAGGTCAATCCTTAATGAAAGCTGGGGCAAAATGTATGGACATCCTATGCAAAACCTGCAGGGGGAGAAGACATTGACCTTGGCATCGGAAATACCACACAGAAGGTGGAGATAAGAACGTATGTATTATTCTTTTTTTTTAAAGATTTTATTTATTTTTAGGCAGACAGGAAGGGAGGGAGGAAGAGAAAGAGAAAAAATGTGCAGTCGCCTCTCATGCACCCCCTACTGGGGACCTGGCCCATAACCCAGGCACGTGCCCTGACTGGGAATCGAACCAGCGACCCTTTGGTTTGCAGGCTGGCACTTAATCCACTGAGCCACACCAGCCAGGGCTCTTTTTAAAAGATTTACCGAAGGGAAGCCTGCAGGTAGTGAATAATGACGGTTAGTTACCGTGAGAGCAGGTGGGAACAGCCGCTTCCGGCTCGGGAAGTGCTCCGGGTCTCACAGTGTGTCCGCGGCGGCACGGAGCGCAGCGTGCAGAGTGGCTCCGGTCCGCTGGCCCGAGACCTCCAAGGTGGGGACGAGCCCCGGGCTCCCAAGGTGACAACACACTACTACTTATATTGTCTTCTGCGGCACAGAACGAAGAAGGCGCGCTAACGTTCACTGCACAACTGGCCCACGCTGGAGGTGGTGCTGGAGCCCGCTCTGGGGCAGGTGCGTGCGCCCCCTGAGTCTGGAGACCGCAAGAGGCGGGAAGGAGACCACGCGAGGCGTGTACACGGGAACCCGGAGCGGCCAATCCCATCACGGCCACCTGCAGAGGGGGTGCACCTGCACGCAGCACATGCCGCGCCTGCAGAGGGACTGACAGACGTGACATGGGACGTCGGAACCACCAGACCGTAGGATAGGGTACGATGAGGCCGAATGGCCAACTGTCGCTCTGCGCGAAGAAGCATTGCGTGAACTCTCCGACAGAAAAAGGATAAAAAAAGCCCAGCACACTCTACGAACAAGTCTCGGTGGTGAAAAGAAACACTCCGAGAGACAAAGAGGACTGAGCTTCTGCATGACGGCTGCGCAGAGGCAGCAGAACCAGACCGTCCTGGTACGCAGATGACGGCTCTTCCCAAGCAGCCGCCACCCCAGTGACACACCCCCAGCGACACACAGAGACAGGGCTGCAGAAACGGCAGGCCCAGAGGGCGTCAAGTCCGGGGACGGCGCCCTGAAGGCACCCTCGGGAGGCACCCTCAGGAGGCCACAGTCCACTTCCCGGCCCCACACACGGCGCAGCTGGAGCGGCTCGGCTTCCAGGGAGACCACGCGTGGGGCCCACAAGGGTCTACGACAGTGTGCAGGTCACGAGCCCACGAGAGGCGCCTCGAACAGAACGGAAACAGACGAGCCATGTCTCCAAAGCCCGGGGCCGGACCCTCCGCCACGGCGTCGCCTGGCCTTCGGCTGCGGCTATTCCTGGCACCGAGTGAGCAGGAGTGGGGTTCAGTCCAACCGAGAACGTCTGGCCTGAGTCTGGCACGCGTCATTAGCGTGTGCTCGGTCCCACTGAGCTCCGCCTCCTATATGAGGAAACTCAGCAGATGGCACGTTCCCCCACGAACGAAGCAGGAGTTCAGCGATATTATCCTGCTTTCGAAAGAGTGAGTCCACGCACCATTCCCTGACCCCTCGCCCCACTCCCCGCGCGCCCCCTGTCCTCGACGGCGTCCCGTCCGCAGGCGCAGGCCTGCCCCGGCGGCTCCGCCCGGCCCCGGCCCCAGACCGAGACTTCCTGTCGGCCAGGGCCGGCCCTTCGCCTGGCTCCGCTCCTGTCTCCACCACTCGTGTCTGTGAAGCACCCCCCCTCCCCCCCACCGTGCATCTGGGGCAGCGGCGGTCCCTGCAGCGCTGACCCCTCCTGTCTGCGCATGCGGGCTGTTTCTCCAAGCAAGTTCTCCTTCCGAGTCTTGAACACAGGTTTCCAGTTTTCTCCTAGAAACGTGTTACATGTCCTTTTTCAGATTTGTTCTTCGGGGTTTGTTGTGTCCTGATGCTACTGTACAGAGTACCTTTACAAGAATTTTCTAGCTGCTGCTGTGATACAGAAAAAAATGGTTCTGGGTGTTATTTTTCTATCCAGCTAGCTTGCTTAACCCATCACCTCTAAGGGCTCCCCGCCCATCCCTCTGGTTTTCTGTGTGCACCGTCCTCTCACCTGCCAACGCCAACGCCCTTCTCCTCCCCTCCCAGCGCGGGCGGCCTCCCGCCCCACCACCGCACAGGGACGCGCTCGCCGCCCACCAGCGCGCTGGGGGCTTGCCCGGGACTCTGAGGGCAACTCGTCCCAGACTGAGGAACGGCCTACGGGCCCAGTGCTGCCCTGGTCCCCACCCCAACAGAGACCGTCCAACCGGATCAGCGGGTTCTGAAACGTGCGCCAACACGCAAGGGGTCAGCACTGGCCAGGGCCCTGCGGAAGGACGACCGGAAAGAACTTCAGTCATGAACGCGGCCGAGCCCGGCCGTGCCACGGGGAACAGAGTCCGGGAGAGGCCCGAGCGCATGCGGACACCTGACTTGCTACAACCGGATCACGGAAAGCGAAGAAAGGCCACGCTGTGCATGTGTGGAACAAGGAGGTACCCAGAGAAAAAAGGAAGGAGAAAGGAGGAGGAAAGAGAGGAGGGAGGAGAAAAGAAGCTGGATCCTGTTACACACAAAAATACAACATAAGCTCCTAGAGGCTTAGAACTGGCATCTGAAAGACAGAGCTCTGACGTTATCAGAAAACACAGAAAAGTGTCGTAGGTGGAGGGAGAGAGGGAGGGAGGAGGACTTGCGACACAGAACAAGGGGTCGTTACAGATGACGAGTCGGACCACACGGAGCTGAACTCTCTCCTTCACCGAGGCGCCACCGGGAAAGAAAGGACAAGCCGCCGAGCGGGGGAGCTGCCCGGACACACGCAGGCCACAGACTCGTGTGCAGGACACACCAACTCTCCCAGCAGATGGGCAGGAGAGGTCCCGGGCACCAAGGGAGAGAACACACCAACTCTCCCAGCAGATCGGCGGGAAAGGTCCCGGGCGCCCAGAGGGAAGCAGGCAGGAGTCCTGACCAGGCAGGCACCTCACAGAACACGCCCAAGTGGCGGATGTGAGACGCCCAACAGACCCATGACCACTCAGTGGTCTGAGGACCAGCGAGAAGCCGGCAAGGGAAGACCCCCGAGCTCTGGACAGGCTCGGCAGCAGACAGGGCAGGGCGGTGCTCCGAGCTCCACGCCACAGCCAGCCGCCTGTGGCTCTGGGGATCCGAGCTGGTGCCTTCGGGGAGACCCCCACTGCCCAGTCCTCTGGATTCCACGGCTCTGCACAAAGCACCTTCCAGGCCCGGGCCTGTGCAGTCTCAGTTCTAGAGTTAGGGCACGTTGTGGCGCTTGGAGGCCGCCGCTGGGTGCCGCTGCCCCTCGGCGTCTGACTCTGACTCTTGCACTCGGCAAACACGAACAGGGCCCCCAAGACTCGGGCGGCAGTGCAACAAAGGCGTTAGAGCGTGGGTGGAAGGCGGGGACACCTGGGTTGGAACCCGGCTCCACCTGGTGACCACGGGCCCGGCACTCGACCTCTTCAGGCCTCAGTTTCCTCAACTGGAAAACGGGGAACGCTGTCCCCAGTGTGCATGAGTGGATGCCATGTGCTCGGAGGGCTGTCTGAGACAGAAGTGTCCTTAGTAAACACCACTGCTTACTGTGTCTCTGTTCGTCAGATGCCAGGAGACTCCTTAGCTTCTGTCCCTCAACACTGTTCATGCTCCTGTCCTCAAAAAACGTCCGTCACGAAAGCAACACTTCACCCTCCCCAGGCATTCGCAAGCAGGCCGCTAGTGCACTGCGCTCAGCAACTAAATCTGTCCCCCACGAGAGGCGGGCTCTCGAGTGGGCGGTGCCGGCTGTGCACAGCAGTTACGCGGCTGCGCCGGCAGCCAGGGCACAGGGCCTGCCCGCCGCCGCCGCCGCTCTGGTTCTGGAGCCCTACGGCGCAAGGGCACTCCTCACGTGGGCCGAAAGAGGGGGAGCAAACCCCGGACCCACTCACGGCACGGGCGGCTGCTAGGTCACCGAGGAGCCACTCTCTCTGGTGGTTTCAGGGACGTTTTGGCTCTGTCCATTCGTGACACAACTAGATTTAAATGGGGAAATGTCCTTGCAGTTCTGCTTTAAGGCTTATAAGGGGTTATGGTGCAACTGTCTTTTGGGTCTGGGGCCAGAAGCTCGCAGGGACAGATGATGTGTAAAACTGGGAAGTGGACGGCACGCCAGGGTGGCAGGGCACACTGCGGTGACCCAGCTGCGCTCGGTGGCGGGAGGTCTCTGAGCCCCGTCTCCACACCCGAAGACGGGGTTCTCTCTGGCCCCGAGAGACCGCGCAGCAGGCTGGCGGGCACGGCGGGGTCTCCACACAGGAACGGGGCAGGGCGTGCGGCTTTTCCTCTTCAAATCCAGGCTGGGAGCCGGTAAGTGGGCCCCACGGCGGGGGCATGGAAAGGGCCGAGGGTGTGAACCTATACACCCTTGGAATCGTTCTCTCTGCGTGAGTCAACCACTGGTCTTTGAACAAAACTAGAGCTTATGCCCTGGCTGATGCAGCTCAGTGGACTGAGCGCTGGACTATGGACCAAACTGTCACTGGTTCAATTCCCAGTCAGGGCACATGCCTGGGCTGCAGGCCAGGTCCCCAGTGGGGAGTGTGCAAGAGGCAACCACACATTGATGTTTCCCTCCCTCTCTTTCCACCTCCCTTCCCCTCTGTCTAAAAATAAAATTACAAAAAACCCAAAACTGGAACTTAGTGTTGAACTGCCAATTGTTTGATGCATTCACATATATTAGATGTTTTTGAAGAATTTTGTTTTCAGAAAAGTGATACACGTTTGCTGTGGAATAAAAACGAGAGAAGTCGAACCACACAGAGCGGGAGCGCGGAGAGAAGCGCCGCCCGACACACCTTCACCTGGTCGCCGCGCAGACGGCCGGCGGGCCCCGTCCGTGGGCTCCTGGGCACCGGGCTGCCCACGTTCCCGTTTCTGCTGCCCCCAACCGCCTCGGCATGCCCCGTAGATCAATGCACAGACCAACATCGTTTGCAACTGTCTGGAGTTTTACTGTACATCTGTGCTATGATCTAACCAAGCAAACCAGTCTTTTTGCAGCAAAAAAGCTATAAATAGTGCTTTACTTTGAAATTGCAGGAGGAAGATAGAACACACTTATCTAGGAAAAGGACGGTGAACTCTGTGAAGGGCTCACACCTTCAAGGCAACGGCACTGCTGGCCAGAGGGCGGGTGGGGGCGGGAGGCTGGCTGGGCAGCCGGGAGCCGGGCCAGGGCAGTGGCATGGCAGGGGAGCCACCTGGGACGCCCCGGTGACACCCCGACGGCCCCCAAGGCCCCAGCAAGAGTGGCCGCGGGCCCCAAGAGGCAGGGCCGGGGAGCGGGCTGGCAGACCGAAGGAAAGGTCCGTCACAGCCGTCCTAGGCAGACCCCTTTGCCGGTGACACAAAACCAGAAGCCTCTCCTCTGCGGCAACGAAAACTTGAGAAGACAGTTTGTTAAAGCACCGTGTTTAAAGGCGTCAACCAAACGGTGAGGACTTGCAGGCTCACGAAGAGAGAACCACGGCCCCGCAGGGGGAGGAGCCCAGGGCCCCCCGTGGCGGGAGCAGCGGCCTGGACCCGGGCGCCCTGTGAGACGGGCAACGGGGCAGGGCCTGGACGAACGGTGAAACTCGATGAAGAAAGTTCCGTGTACCTTTCTTCAGTTCCCACATATCTGACCTTGTTTCAGAAAGCTAAAAACAAACACACCGCACAGATAAGGGATGGAAGGTGAACTTCCCTGAACGCCACCTTCAGATTTACGGAGACGCTCCCACACACTTCCCTTTGACCTCTGGCCGGCTGACCTCTGGCCGCTGACCCCTCTCCGTCTGCCCCTCCCTCCGCCGCCCACCCTCCAGAGCGGCCGTGGGCTTTACCCGTTTTTGTTTCCAGTTTCCTAATTGTCTGTATAGAACACAGGAGTTTTTTTTTTTTTACTTTGGTTCTTTTCTCTCTTTTAAAAAAAGTATTTAAAGAATTTCTTCCTATTCCTATTTAATCACGGTCTTTGCACTTCACCCCTGTGAGAACCCACCTAACTTCCCCTGGCCATTCGCGGAGGAGGCGCGGGGGTCTGGGGTCTGAGCTCGCAGCCCCCCGCGGGCGGCCCTCGGGCAGCCGGGCTTGGAGCGCAGTCCCCCCCCCCCCCCCCCCCCGCTCACCCGCTGCCACTCTGCAGTGGTTCCCGAGCCCACGTGTCGTCCCCCCCCCCACGAGGGTGAGGGGTGACTGTGATAACAGGGTCAGTGCCCAGGGCAGCCCTCGGGCAGCCCGCCGGCCTGTCCCTAGCTGTCACTCGTCTGCCAGACCCTGAGGGTAAAGCTCTCACCCCAGGGGGCGAGGTCCCTGCCTGCACGGCGGGCTCACTCGGGTGAAAAGAGAGGTAAGTAAAAACAAACCAGAACACCAGTGGAACCATTTAGGAAAGAAGAAACCCCAGCGACGGGTCAGACGGGGCAGGGCCACGGCCGCGGGTGCTGCGGCCAGGCCGGCCAGCGCCAGCCGGAGGCCGGCTCCCACCTCCGCACGGACCCCCGTTTTCACCGCACTACACGGGAGGGAGAACGTGGTGTCCGCTCATCCCAGGGCCCGAGAAACCGCAGGGCCTCTCTCCCCGAACGGCTGCACGTTCAACTTGAAATCACGGCACACACCTGTTTCCAAAGTCCCCCCCCACCGTTCGCTCTAGGGACTCCTGATCGGCACCTGCTCCCTGCACCCCGGCCTCACGGACTGCGTGCCCCCAGCGCTGGCCACTTGAACACTAGGTCACGGGTGCTCACGGTGGCTGTGTCATCCTGTGGCCTGCAGTTCGGTGCCAGGAAGCAATCCTGCCCGCCGGAGACTTCTTTGCCTAGGATTCACCTTCGCCCAGAAGGAAGGAAGGCCATGGCCCTGCTTCTCTGTGGCGTCTCCCTGGCACAAACCCCGCGTGAACAGGGCCGCTCCGACACGACGCCGAGCAGCCGGGCAGAGGAGGGAGGTTCGCAGCGGGCAAAGCAGCCCAGTGCCCGCAGAACACAAGGGCAGGGGCAGGGGCCACGACCACGGGACCCACGGGTGCCGGACAGAGAACTGGCCGCTCAGACGGCGCGTCACACTGTGCCAGCCTCTCGGCACCGACGGCAGGCTCCTCCCACGGGTGTGGCCGCCCCTCCCTCGGCCTCCACCCCTCCCCGGACACCGCAGGGCCTTCCTCGCCCAGGCGGCTCCTCCAGATCTCAAGTGAGCACTCGCTGCCTCTCACTTCGAAGGGCCTTTATTTCTAGGGTAGCGTGCTAACGTGGTTCCATTTTCACGTTTCTTCTCTGCTCTCTTCTTCAACACCCTCCTGTGTGTCACCGTCTCACTTCAGGGTCTACGGCTGAAACCAGAACCACACTTGCTCAACGTGTTACACACAAGGGTGTACGTACAAGGGTAAACACAACTTTTATTTTTAAAGTTTTTTCTTTAATCCTCATCTGAGGATAAGTTTATTGATTTGAGAGAGAGTGGAAGGGAGAGAAGAAGCAGCACCAATCGGCTGCCCCTCCCGTACGTGCCCTGACCGAGAATCGACCCACGACCTTCTGCCGTGTGGGACGGCGCTCCAGCTGCCTGAGCCCCCCAGCCGGTGCCAAGGGTCGTTTTTAAATTTGTGGAAGCAATCCTTAGTTTGCTAGCCTAGAAAAGTGTATTTAGTATCCAATTAGATATTATATTTAAATAACTTTACCCAGTTTACATAGCATTTTGAAAAAAACCTTCAGGTCCTTGAGATAAAAATTTCCAAATCGCAGAATGAGTTGTTTACGAATGGCTGCACACCACAGAAACTGGCTGTGAGCGTGCACAGGACCCCAGAGGCTGTGATTTTGGTCTAAAGGGCCAGGAAACACCGCCGTTCCTCCAGGTGCCAGCCTCCCTCCGATGGCCCCGGCTAAGGAGCCGCGGTCCCCGGGCTGTGAGGGACAGTTCCAGGCCGCTGGCCCGTCAGCCGGGTGGAACCGGAGACCCTCAAGCCTGGACGACAAGGGCTGTGTTTTCCTCGCTGCTCGCGCGCTCGGAACACGCTACTGCAAGTGAGACGCTTCCTCCAGGAATCTGGCAAGAACGGGAAGCGAAACAGAAGATCCTGCCAGACCTAACCTTTCTTTGAGGCTTTTTTTAACCACATGCTCTCAGGAGCTGGATTTAAAAAAAGAACGGCCAAGATTTGAGGACTTTTTCTCAGGGCCTTCCGGCCAGGTCACCCGGGAGAGGACAGGCCAGGGACGGTCAATCAGAGGGCTGACATCTGATTCTCCCAGCACTCCGTCAAGGTGCCCTCCTGGACGCCCACGCAGCCTCCTGATAAAGCCACACTGGAGTCACAACGTGTTAACCCTCTGTGCACCAGCCCCAGGCGGCCGGACAGCCCGCGAGCCTCAAGCACCCATTACCCGACCACGTGACTCCAAGGGACTGGGCGCCGGGGCGGAAGCCTCACCCACGAGACGCTGCGTCTGGGAAGAGCATTTCCCTTGAGCCACCCGTCCTGGGACAGCCGCCGGGACGGACCACGGAGGAACACACCCACGCAGGTGACATCACTGGTGGCCTGCGGGGCACCGGCAGCCACGCCTCGACACCTTATCAGGGATCACTTCATGTCATCATCTTTGGTCACCTCCTTTTTTGTGGGGACTACTTTTTGTGCGGTTCAGAAAGATCACGTCTTCCCGACACCGGCCTAGGTGTCGCTGTCCCTGCTGCCAGCCCCACACAGGAGCTCATGGCCCGAGTGAGGGGCCGAGGGGGATCAGACAAGGTCAGTGGCCGTCCAGTCCCAGAGCCAGGCCTGTGGGGTCCGAGGTACCACTCTGCTCAGATGCTCGAGGTGGCCCTCCCGGGTGACGTGACTGTTCCCACCGGAGCAAAGCACCCGGCGCGGCAGACAGCGCATCTGCGGGAACGCCCACAGGCCCCGCACAGCGCCCGTTCTGGAGCGGACACTCGCTTGTCGGCAGCGGGAGAGCCGGAGCTCAGACTCAGGTCCTCCCGCCGCACCCCCACCGCACTGTCCTCTCCAAAGGGAAGGGGTGGGGGCCTTGGGGCTGGGCGAGGGAGCTGGGAGCTGGGAGGGAAAGCAAACTGAAGGACGGGGATACCAGGCCACACGGCAGCTTCCTTCCGAAGAGTCGTCACACCGCAACACTAAATGAAGGTCTCGGGCAGCTTCGTGATCCTGTAACGACTTGTGCCGAACTTCCGAGTCCAGCGGCCTCTCAGCTGACCGGCCTTCAGCAGCCCGCCTTCTTAAACATCTGCATCCGCTCCCATCCGACGACGCCCCCCAGGGTGGAGGCCGTCTGGGGTGGAGCCCCTCCCGACCCACGCTAACGGGAACCGGACACCTGCCAGTCAGCAGCAGCGCCCAGCAGCCGCCGGCCCACCGTGGACCCCAGGGGCAGGCCCGGGCTGCAGCGTGTTGCCGGCACCTGGAGCCCCTCCCAGGCGGCTCGGGTCAAGAGCGAACAATGCCTCCAGAGGGCAGTGTTTTGGCCGAAGCGAAGCTTTCCTCCTGGAAACGGAAGTGGTCAGCCACCGGCCGTCACGAACTGGGGCCTGAACTTGGGAGCACGGGGAGAACTGGGCAGGGAGCGTCGTCGTCACCGCTAACCGTGCTGACCCGAGTGCGCCCCAGACTCTGTGCCCAGCCCTCGCACCCTCCCCTCATCAAACACCCACAGCTATTCCACGGGGGAGAACGGTCACGCCCCCTTCTGCAAAGGAAGGGACAGGTAACTCAGCAGGTTAGACACCTGGCCCCGGCCACGACACTTGGGAAAGAGGCGCAGAGGCAGGCAGAGAAGCTGCCGGCAGGGCGGAGGCCACAGCGGGGAGGGGGCTGGGAGCCGGAGCCGTGCTGCCGGGATGCTGGCCCCATCCCGGCGGCCTCCAGGTGCAGCTGCCCGGGCTCCCGTGCCTGAAGCCAAAGGCAGGAGACCGAAGGGCCCCTCGGAGAGTCTCCCAGCAGTGGACTCGGAGCAGGGGGCTCCCGGGCCCCCCCGCGCTGCAGGCATCCACCAGCGGCCCCTCCCTCTCTGCCGCAACTGTGCGCAGCCATGCCCTTCGTTTACCTGGCGCTTTTCTTTCCGTGCACACACTTTTTACTAAGCTCTGACCCAGGTGATAGTAACCTGAGAAATCACAGTTCTGACGTGATTATGTGCTTTACATTCATCAATGTATAATTATTAAAACGATGCTCAACTCTGAGTCAGCAAATCATCGCCTGCGCCGCAGGTGGGGCGTGTGCCCCTCGCTCGGAGGGACCCAGGCTGCCTGCAGGGTGCAGGCACGGACAGAACAAGGGCCCCTTATGCACCCCATTCACAGATTCCTACGCTATGAGTGCTCCGAGCAGCGCAGGGCCCGGAGGCCCACCTGTCCCGACAGGGGACCGAGAGGGCCGTCCACCCCTGGTGTGTGTCCCGTTTCTCTCGGCGAGGAGACGACTGATGGACAGACAGACGGACAGACAGACAGGCAGCTCCTCGTAGCCCCTGCCGACACCCTGCCAGTCTTCAGTTTGGTCAGTTAAGTGCCGGTTAGAAACCCGGCGTCAGACTCTCCACCAGTCTCTGGCTACCAGCCGGTTCTTTCCAGCTTTGCCTTCATTTTTACACCATAATGTTGCCGTTAAGAGCATCTTTGGACCAATGAAACCCAGCGTTAAGCAGGACACACATCGGGCTCCTTCTTTTACTCACTCAAGGCACGCACCACGACAGAGCGGCGTGAAGCCAGACAGGGGGCGGGCGTCTCCCTGTCAGCACCGCCACCTGGGCGGGAGCTGGAAAGGTGCCGTGCCCGCTGGCCCGCAAGTAGCATAAACTTTTTTTCTGAGACTGTTGAGTAAACTCCGTTTTGAAGTTAAACTGGCCCTCCACACTGGCTTCCACTAAGCTTTTTTCCCTTTAATATACTGTTGCATATATTCTAACATTTTAGGCCACATCACAATTATTGTTTGGAAGTAGCTAAGACATACACGATGTCCTGCAGGAGCGGGAAGCAGGAGAACAGTGGCTCCCCCGTGGTGACACAGACAGACAGACTTCCAGCAGCACAGCCGCCTCTCCTCTTGCACACACCGTCCTCTTGCACACTGTCCTCTGCACGTGGACCGGGGGCCTCACACCCTCCCCTGGGACAGCCGCCGGACACCGGTGCTCAGAAACGTGTGCCGAGCACACACGCCCACTGCCAGGGCCCTGTCCATCTGCACGGTGTGTCTTCCCTGGCCCCCGAAGCCCTGGCCCCAGGGGGACACGGAGCAGCCCCATCCTCTCACCCGCAGCCGCGGTCAGCTGACCTCCCAGTGCAGACACCTGTGCCCTTCTAGTCACTTCGGCTGCAACCCCCCCCCCCCCCCCACGAGGACAGGCTCGCTGGCTTTTCTTTGTGTTCTTTGCTTTATATTCTTAAGTTTTCCTTTTATACCTTTAAACTCAAGTACCTACAATCTCAGCCGACTTAACAGAAATCGTGTTTAGGAGACTAACACAGTATGTTGAATTTTCCCTACGTGCCTCTGCTAGCGTGACCCCCTCATCAGACGCGCTGCCGCCGGGCCCCTTCCAGACACCCCATCGGGGGCCCCTGCTCCGGGCACTTCCTGCTGCTCCGACCCCCACCGACCCAGGCTACCCTCAGCTGGGTCGGCCCCAGAGCAGGGCCGAATCGGTCAGACCTTCAAAGCCCAACTGAGACCGTGCCCTGGTTCTGAGGGGACGGTCCTCCGCCAGGTGACGTGACCCTGGGCTCATCCAGAGGGAGCACCGTGGGGCTGGAGGCCCTGCGCAGCCCCCCTCGCCGTAATGGACCACGCGGGCTGGGGCCACGCGGGCTGGGGCCACGTGGGCCGGGGCTGCGAACACGAGCTGGTGGCAGCAGCTGGGTGACGGCGTCGGAAACTCTCTCCTCTGTGGCCTGAGCGCAGTGCGCCTTCTTGAGCCGGTGGAGAGCAGTCTGGCGTCATTAGGAACTCTACTTCAGTGTGTCTCGGGCATAAACACACCGACCTACCTAGGATCTCCTGTCTCAGCGACAGGCCTGACAAAGCAAGTGTGTTCTGCACAAAATTGCTGTTCACAGACTCTGAGGTTCGGATAACACCACGCGTGTCCTAATTTCAGTTCCAGCTCTTGCGACACAACAGCGCCGAGCCACCGGCCATGCCGGCAGGGCCCCGACGAGGCGGCTGCAGGAAGCTGCCCGGTCGCTGTGGACACTAAGCCCGTGTTCGGTGCCCAGGGGCGCAGCCTCAGCCCTGCGAGAAAACAACAACAGAAGTGGGGCCCAGCTGCTCGCTCCCGAAGAGATGCAAACAGAAGACGCCATTAGGGGTGGTGGGCAGGGGCCGGGGGGCCAGGATGCGCCGGCTCGCAGAGCTGAGAGTCTGAACCCGTCCCCCGCGTGACCAGCGCAGGCGAGGCTGGCCTGCGGTCGGGGCCGATGCATGGAAAGCCACCTGAACGCCGACAACATGCAACACACATTCACAGGCACAGTCCGGGTTTAGGGGGAAAAACATCTTTCTTGAAAAATATCCAACATTATGGAATATTCTAAGAGATGCCCTATGAAAAGGAAAGCATAATCAGCATTTTACGTGAAGTTCACGTGACAGGCTCCACTATTTTAGGGAACTGGAAACCTAAATAGCAGTGGATGTTCGGGTTGCCCCAGAACCCCAAGTCCAGGTGGGGCCCCAACCAGCCTCTCCCCTTTCCTTCTGGAAGCGGCACCGAGAAAGACTGGAAAGCGCTGTTCCGGAACCAGTAATGAGGATTCTAGCCGCTTGCACAGAACGCAGGGTCTTTCTCTCTCCCCTCCCTCTCCTTCCTGGGGGAGGCGGACCGACCTCGGGCTGCCTTTGGTGGTTCACACAACGGAGCTGGGCTTACTGCCTGGGCCCGGGGGCCGGCAGCCCAGGGAACAAGGAGCACAGAGCCACTGGACAGAGCAAGGACGAGAAACTTGACACGGATTCCTCTAGAAGGCGATTTCAAAACTTCCCCTTCCCGGGCGGAGAGGCTGTAAAGAGCTGGTGGGTGTGTACCGTTTCTGGGCTGAGAACAGGGAAAATCTCCGAGTCTCAGTGGAGCGTTGTAACAGACCTCTCTCCTCTTCAAAGCAGAGAGTTCGTCTACCTAGGAGCTTCTAATGGTTATGCTTAGAATAATGAATAAGGCATGTGTAGGGTGTGTGTAAGCATGCACCGTGTGCTCACCTGGATTCACAGAGCCTGAGTAGAACTCTCCCCGCCCCACCTTTCCACAGAATTACACTTGTGAACAGAGTGGACTTAAAAAACGGAAGTGAAGTTCACATAAAGTACAATGCATCGCTTTAGAGTGCACAATTCAGCGGCATTTAATGCATTCGCGATGCTGTACAACGAACCCTCTCTCTAGTGTCACCTTTTCCTTCAGTTAACCCAGAAGAGCACCTGTGCCCTCCGAGTGACCCCTCCCCAGCCACCCCACCCTCAGGCCCCGACACCTCTAATCTGCTTTCTGTCTCCCTGGATTCGCTTACGCTTACATCTCACACACAAGTAAGAAAAAGACATGGGCTTTTAAGTTACATTAAAATATCCAAAATATTGTGTGGTGATTCTAAACGTAGACAAGGCGAAAGTCTGGGGTCTGTGGTTTAAATGACCTTCGGCAGCTAGGACTCCGCAGACCAGTAACATGCGGCGAGGAGTCCCGGAGACTGGCACTGGTTTACCGCACGGATCAGCAGAGAGGAACACACAAACCCTGGCAGAAGAGACACTTCGATGCCCGGAAGGGCCACCTCAGACTGGACAGCGGCCCCACAAACTGCGTGAATGCAGCCGCGTGAGAACACAGGCTGCACCCGCTCTGCTTCCGTCCCGCACAGGCCCGGCCTGGCCGCAGAGCGGCTCCGGGGTTCGCAGACCTGCTCCCGGGCCGGCCCTTCGCACACCTGAGCCTGGATACACCAGGCAGCGTGCGCCCTGGCCAAGGGCCTGACTCGCCAAAACAGGACTAAGGAATAAACGGACTTCCTCCTGTAAGCATTAAATCTTTCTGACAGCCGAGGCTGACAGGATCTAAATCTGTCTCAAGGACCAACAGGAAAGACGGCAGCTTTGCGAGAGACGGTGGCAGGCTGTGCGTCGGGAACCACACTTGCCCCGTGTGAACACGGGCAGGCCCGGGGAGCACAGAGGGCAGGCGGACTTGGTCAGGGCGGCCGCCCGGCGGGGCCTTCACACCGGGCCACGCACTCTGGGGCTGCACGAAGCCGCGGGGAAGTAAACACGGTGCCCTTCCTAGGATACCAGCTTTACCATGTACCTCAACCACACTACATGTTCTTACATTAAACCAGTTATGACCCAGAACACAAAACCCAGTCAGCTAGTAAACGACAGATCCTGAGACGCCAGAAACACTCCCTCTGGGGGTGCTCGGGGACCTCCCTGGCCAAGGCCCCGGCTGCCCACGGCGGGCGCCTCCCTGCGGCGCCAGGGCCTCTGCCCGTGGAGCCTGGGCCGCGCCGTGCCGCTCTATCTGATCTGTGGGTGCACAGAGCTCCAGAGAGAAGCTGGGGGTGCTGGCAGACGGGCCCTCCAGGCCGCGTGGAAATGCCGGGACCCGGACACCACAACGATGCTGGAAAAGGAGAGCGAAGCTGGGGGAGTCCCACTTCCTGACTTTGAAAGTCCTGACAAAGCCACAGGAATCAGAGGGCGCGGCCACGCGGGCCGAGGCATAGGACGGGGCCCAGAGACCACCCCCAGAGACCACCCCGCACGTTTATGCGTGCTGACCTTCAACGGGGGTGGTAAGTCCATCCGAAGTGGAAGGAACAGACTTTTCAACAAACGGTGCTGGGAAAACTGGATATCCACGGGCAAAAGAATGAACTTGGACCCTTACCTAACACCACAGTCGACTCAAGATGGACTACAGACCAAGTGTAAGAGCTGTGATTAGGAAACTCCTCGAGGAAAACGTAAGAGCAGGCCCTGGCTGGGCAGCTCAGATGGTTGGAGCATCATCCCGATACGCCAAGGTTGTGGGTTCGATCCCCGGTCAGGGCACATCCAAGCATCAGTCAATGACTGCATTAGTGAGTGGAACAACAAATTGAGGTTTCTCTCGTTCTCTCTCTCAAGCAATAAATAAAACAAAGAAAACATAAAAGCAAACCTTTGGATCAGGCAATAGTTTCGCAGATATAACACTAAAAACACAGCAACAAAAGACAAATTAGATAACTTGAACTTCATCCAATTAAAGATGTTTGTGTTGCAAATGAAACCGGCAGGAAAGTGAAAAGCCAGCCCGCGGACTGGGAAAAATGTTTGCAACCTGTGCGCACGACGAGGGGCTGCCGTGGTGACACAGGTGTGGGAACGCAGCGGCGAGTGCACGGGCCCGGGGTTACCCTCCTGCTGTCATTCACCAGTTTCCGTACCATCTCCCACACAGACAGCTGTGACCCTGCTTTGCCCCACCCTGTGCACGGGGACAAAGTCCCAATCACTACCGGCGACCGTGCCCTTCCTTCAGGGCGCTCCAGACTCCCCCGGTGCCACCTCACCTCCCCCCACCACCATTCTGCACAGGCCTGCCCTCTGGTGCCACCGGAAACACTGAAGCCATCAGGGCCCCCCTTCCCCAGCCTCCTTTTTAAATCCCGCTCCTGCCCCAGAGCACTGGGGAAACCCTCCGGGCTGAAGACGCGCCGAACGTGCTGGCTTCCCCACTCACGGGTGAGGACGGGGCAGGGGTGACTGCAGAGCGGCGGTGTCGGGAGCGGCGGAACTGGCTCGTTCATCTAAACGACACGCACAGTGACGACAGGTCAGCTTCACCAGGATGACACCGTCTGAGTGAGGCCCCGGGCAGGACGGCGTGGGGTGGCTGCCCGCCCCGTCCACTTCACCCTCGCCTGGGCGCCCTCCTGGCTGAGGGCGGCGCTCCGCCGGGCGGAGCAGGGCTGGGGAGCCAGCGCCCAGCCAGGGCTCACACCCAAGCCGCCGGCTCCACCTTCCGACACCGTGTTCCAGCCACCCCACGGACTGAGAGCACAGCAACGACTTGGAAGAGGCAGAAAGACAGCTCAAACGCGCATGCGGCGAAACCCCTTCCCCCGCATCAGGGGTCACTTTTTATTTCTTGTCTGTCTTTGAGTTTCTCTGAGAACCGTAACACGTCCCCCAGCCCCCCGTGAAGCGACAAGAGGGCCCGCTGCCCCTGCCCCGCCCCCGGCACCCCTGCTCAGCACCTACGCCCCACTTAGCCACTTGCACCATGAGTCTGTAAGGTGACACCGCCCTCTCGACACAACCCTCCCGGGGTCCTTCTCACCGCACTCCGTCCCTGCACACTCCCCGGCCTGGTGCCGAGTCGCCTCTTCCCCGACTGCTTTCTGGGGCCACACTGAGCCGATCGGGGGCGGGGGGGCTCCTGGGGGTCCCCACCCCTGCCCACAAGCCACCGTCACGCCTGTGCCTTGCGCGGCAGACGCGGACATGTCCCTTCCACGCCTGTGACGAGGCAGGCGCCCGGTGCCGAGCACAGCCAGCCTCCCAGGAGGCGGCTTCCACGCGGGCGCGGGAAGGGGACGGAGCTCTGGGCCGCCGTGGGGCGGGCGAAAACCCTTCTCCTTTCTGTGTTCGGTGTATTCCCCAAAGCGTTCCTGCCTTCTGAAATGGACTTAGTTAACTAAAAATTTTTTTATCTAATTGTGACCTTTTGTGGCACAACGAAGAGCATGGGGCTGCTGTACTTACTTCCCAGGCTTAATTCGGCAACACAGGCTTGCCGGGCGCGTCGACGCAGGGAAGGGGAAGGAGACATTCGTGGAGCTTTATGTGGACCGGGAACACGACCAGAGACGTTTACTTCACGTTCTCACTACGGTGTGAATGAGCCCTCGGCTGTCACAGCATCAGGACGCAGCAGCCCCATGGGGTGCCGGCTCCCCGGGGCAAGTGCCTGCCTCGGGGCAGCCGGTCTGCAGATGGGGGGCGCCTCTCTCCCGGGCGCCCCACGAGCCCCGCACCACGCCAGCACCGGCGGGACGCCTCTCACCAGACCCTGAGACTGCTCCCGAGGGCCCTGTAGTGGCAGCAAGTCCACGCCTGCGCCGAGGTGCTGTCCGCGGCCGGGCTGAAAACGCAGCGTCAGTGCGAACCCTGCAGGGTGCCCACGGTCCCTGCACCGGGTGGGACGCCGTCACGGGGTCCGTGCGTCTTCCCAGCTGCCGGGCGCCGCTAAGGACAAGGGGGCCCTGCAGGCTGCTGGACAATCTGGGGCTCGGCTGAGTCAACTTCTTCCATAACCACAAACCCCAGAAGGCGGCCTTACCTCCGTGACCCAGAATCTGCATGTCTTGGTTTTCCAGGTGACACCATCGGACCGACTGAGCTGGTCCCCGCCGCAGAGCACTGCACGCCGCGGCACACGCCGCGCGCACCAGTCCTGCGTGGCCAGGTCTCAGCGACCGAGGGGCTGCCGGGGTGACCCGGGGTGCGCACGCACTCAGAGGTGTGCGCCCACCGCCGAGCCAGAAGGCCCCCGCGCGTGTCCGCTCTCGGCCACCAGGTCACCTTCAGGACCTCAGGCAGGTCGGGAGCCTCTGCTGTGGCCCCACAGCTGTGAAGGGGGACTAACCGCACCTGTTCGCAGCCTCACAGGGAAGAGGGCAGCTAATGAGCCCTTGCGAGGAGCTTTGAAGATCAGAAGGGCTCCCGGTGCTAATGACAGACCCGTCCGTCTGCTCCCCCTCGGGCACCCCACCAAGGGGCCTGCTGCTGCGGACGGGGTGCCGGGGTGCTCCCGGGACGTAAGTGCTCTCCTCCAGCAACGGGCAAACACTCGGCGAGAGACCGGCGACGGCAGTGCCGGGTGGCGGGCGCCCGCGTGGACGCGCTCGCGGGCTGCCGCCTGGGTCCCGCGCGCGGCTGGGACGACGTCTCCTGCGCGGCACGTTGCAGTCACGAGGGGGCCGCGCCCAGGCGGTCACCTGGCCGGCCGGCGAGCTCCTGTTTCCTGCCGAAGAACGCTGCTCGCACCGCGCCTCTCCCACTCCCGTCACCGCTGTCCGCAGCGTCTGAGTGTGAAGGCCGGTGCACAGTCACTCTAGGGGCCCCCAGGCCAGCTCCCACTGCGCTCGGGGGCTTTCCTTCGTTCGAAACAGGGAAAAGGCTCAAACACACACACACGCTGACGCCCGTCTGTCACACTAATCAAGGCCACAGACCGAACTGACTTTTGTAGCCGACAGCTGGCTTCACGTAAACGTAGGTGCACACCCCCCCCCATATACCTTTCCAACCCATGTAGGCAGGACGGTCTGTGTTCGTCTAACTGGATACTGATAATTGCAACTCCTGTCAAAATTAAATACAAATATTCAAGATTAATATTGTGGCCCTGGCTGGCGTAGCTCAGTGGATTGAGCGCAGGCTGTGAGCCAGACATAGCAGGTTCGATTCCCAGTCAGGGCACATGCCTGGGTTGCAGGCCATGGCCCCCAGCAACCTCACATTGATGTTTCTCTCTCTTTCTCTCTTTCTTCCTCCCTTCCCTCTCTAAAAATAAATAAATAAAATCTTAAAAAAGATTAATATTGTGAAAGTCTACCTTTAACGAATGCACAAACTTAGTAAAAAATGCCGGACTCATAACACTAATATTATACTGTTTGAATAGGAAAGTTCATGTGTCTTAGAAAAAGGTCAGTTTCACTACCTGAAGTCCTCACCTGGAAAATAAGATAAAAAAGTTAAGGGGAGGAAGTAGGGAGGGAGGAAGTAAAAAGTTTCAGAACTGTTATATTTAACTTTGGCTTCAAGTATAAATTTAAGTTAACCTCTGTTTAAGATGGATCACACTTTTTCGGTATGTCATTTGTGACTTTATTTACAGAGAAAAAAGCTTCTGGATCTGTTAGTCTTAAAAGCCCTCCCTCACTGGACACTCACTTGAGCTCGCCACAGGCACAGCATGTCTCTGACCTCAGGACAGAGCAGGAGAGACACCCGTGCGTGCTCATCGCGCTTTCTGTCCTCAGGGACAGTGGGCTACACAGGGATCTAAGCTCCTTTCTTTCTGGAAAATATTTAATCAGATGTAATCTTTAAAATGTTTTTCTTTATCAGTTGATTTTCGAGAGAGAGGAAGGGGGAGAAAGAGAGAGGAAAACGTCGACTCGTTCGCCCGCCCGCCCACGCTTTCATCGGCTGACTCCTGTGTGTGCACCGACTGGGGATCGAACCGGCAGCCCTGTGCACCGGGAAGGTACTCCAGCCAACGGGACTACCCAGCCAGAGCAACCAGAGGCGATTTGAAACCTGACGTGTTCACAGGTTCCACAAGGGACGGAGACGTAATCAACGGCCCCTGGAAGGGGCACCGTTTGCCTTCAGCTTGGCTGCGACAGCTCCAGACTGCGGAGTAACTGGGTACTGGTTTAGGGCGGGCTATGTGTGCGGGGGGTGGGGGAGGCAGGTCACAAAGGAACACGACCTCCATGTTTTCAAGTCTACTAAAATATATTTTACAAATTTTTTCCCAATTACAGCTGAGGTACAATATTATATTACTTTCAGGTGCACAACATCGTGGTTTCACATTTGTATGCCTTGTGAAGCCATCGGCCTGGTAGGTCTGGCGCCCACCCGACACCACACCCGGTCACTACGTTATTACTGACTGTACCCCCAGCAGCAGTAGGACACCTTTCACAGCAGGCGCAGGAGCGCTGGCGATGCTCTCTGAGGGACAAAGTCTCCCAGGACCAGGCCCCTCCCACGGGAAACGACCCCCCGCGGCCCCCACGGCCCGGGGCAGCCGGAGTGCCGGGCTGCTTCTGGCCCGTCCCTCACTGTTCGTCAGGCCCTCGAGTGGACAGGCGTCCCGACAACCCTGAAACACTCGGGGACCTTCCCTGCTGCCAGGCTGCGGGCGTCCGGCACCTGTGATGGCCCGGGACCGTCCCGGGCACAGAGCAGGTGCTCGGGCCCCACTAGCCGCCTCCTCCCAGACGCCCACCTGGTCCGGGAGTTTGAACCCGGTTAGCAGACTCGGGAGGCCACGGAGAGAGAGTTCGCGCCGTCGTGCACTTGTGCGCGAGGGGCAGCACGGGGGGCAGCACGGGGCGACACAGTGTGACACGGCTTAGTCCCGGCACCACAGCCGCCTCAGGGCCCCGTCAGGACACCCTTCCCGGGGCGGTCGGTCAGAACCGCCGCGCACCTCCTGCGAGTGCGCGTCTGTGTGCTCGCGTGAGAGCACACGCGCACACTCCCGCGTCTGCGGCGGCGCACGGCTCCCCCAGGCCACCCCTGCGAGACGGCCGGGAAGGGCGGGGGACGTGGGGCGTGAGGCCAGGGAGAATTTCGGTGTGTTTGTGACTAAAGAAGTTTTTTTAAGTGGCTATCTTCACATATGGATCAAAAAACAGATCAGAAGACGGTAAAGGGCAGCTGACTGAGGCAGAAAGGGAGGCCCGGCCGCGTGACTCCCCGCCCCGGCTCCCACCCGCACAGGCGGGGGTGGGGCTGCTGCCGCTGCTCGCTGTCGCCCGGGCGCCTGTCCACGCCCGGAGCTGGCGAGTGAGTGCAAAGAGAACCCTCTTCTGAGGGAGGGAGAGAAAACACAGAGGCTAATGAAACCAGGGTCAGGGGCACGGCTGGGCCACGCCAGAGAGGCTTCCTAGGCCAGTGGTTTTGGTGTCAGGGTCCATGCAGCCCTAAGAAGGTGCGGGGGAGCCTGCAGGGCTTGGGGCACACGGGTTATCCCTGTGGGATTAACCTGGTTATACCTGTGAGATTACCAGATTAGAGAATGTTCAAAATATGTCCTTACTACCTCATTCCAAATCACAAGAATGGGATCATTCCATGTTGCTCTGAGTATCCCCATGAAAATAGCTTCTTGTAAAAAACCAGGACGGACGGCATTCCTCTGCACGCCTCTCCAGGTGCGCCGCGGGAGGAGACGACGGGGACCCGTGTTTCCGCTTCTGCACCCGGTCCTCGCGGCAGGGTGTTTCGGCCGAAGGGTTGGAGCCCGGCCGCACACAGGCATGCTCCGCGGGAACAGGGAGGCACCTCAGTGGCATTTAAGTAGATTGTGATGTTCTCTGGCGCTGCACTGAGATGCAACAAGTGGTCGTTGTCTTAAAGAGCAGTTGCAGCGGGCAATCTGCAGCATGCAATCTGCAGCGGGCAATCTGCGGCCGCGCCGGAGGACGTTTCGGTGCCGGCAGCTCCTGGGTGCGCCTGCACCTCGAGGCACCTCCGCCCGCGGGTGTCTGTGGCGGCACTTGGCACTAGGCAGGCGCTGAGTGGAGCCAGGCAGGCCTCCCTGCCCGTCGCCGTCACGGAGCCCGCATGTCAACGTCGCTCGTCTTGCCCGTGGGCAGCGGCCGCGCTCACGCCGACGGACCCAAGCTCTCTGAGATTCACGTTTCTGCTTGCAAGCTCGAATTTTAGCCCAGGCAACGGGTGACGTCACTGTGGTTTCCCTTGAGCTGACAGGCTCACTTTGTTTCTTTTCCAGGAAATGGCTGTTAAATATTCAAGTCTTAATAACCAGTTTGTCTGCCTTTTGTTCTTTCAAGTAAAAACGTTCCTGAAAAAAGTGGCTAGTTCAGCTTGCGACACAAACAACTCCTCAGTTTTCCTGGAGACAGCCTGTGCTCGGGCTCTCAGAGGGCTTCCCGTGGGCTCTGCACCCATCACACGATGTTAAAGAGTGACACACGCAGGGTTCAGATGCAAAAAAATGAGCCGTCTCGGGCTTTACCGAGAAACTCTGAGGTCAGACCGGAGTGCACCTGCTGGAGACACCCTGGCCGCTGGCTGCAGGCCCTGGCCCCGCCCGGCGGCAGGAGCTGACCGCTGCCGTGGAACTGGGAGGGCGAGCGGCCACGGGGCGCGAGAGCAGCCGAGGCCTGGCTGACCCCTGCGGAGCGTCTCTGGGACTCCACCTGCAGACGCCGCCCGGTGTGAAGACTGAAGCCACCCCCACAGCTTCCAAGTTCCGAAACCACGGCCACCCGAGGCCGCCCCCGGGCACGCTCAGCTTATCACATCATGAAGGTGGGAACAAACCAGTCCCCAGGCGTCGCCGTGCGGACAGCGGACAACCGCAAACACACAGGGCGTGCCACCCTCGCGCCCAGAATCAAGCCCCAGCAACTCCGAAGAACCCGGCTCGTTCCCCAGGGTGAGCGTTACTGCTCTCCTTAACTCTGTCGTCAAAACGATGGTCGAGGGTTTGCAGGACACCCACGGAGGACACGCGGACAAAACCAAAGGGGGGGTGGGAGCAGGGGTGGGAGGAGGCGGCGGCGGGGGGGGGGTGTGAAAATGCAGACAACTGTACTTGGACAACAACCCAGTTAAAAGAAAAAAAATACTGTCTCAATTAAAAAATCTCAACACGGAAAAGGAACTCAGGAGTTTAGTATTACAGAATTTGACAATAAGACAGCAAATTTCTGGGAGTCAAACTGCTACAAACAAAAAAAAAAGCAACATCACATTAAAAACAACGGAAAGGGAGGGGCCGGTGAAGTCATCCTATTTGTGACAATCACATACAATGTCTCTAACTTCTAAATACCATTCCTTGTGAAGGTTATGCAAAACCCTTCTCTTTCAAAGCGAAACTGGGGAGGGGAGGAGTGTGTGCAAATGCCCGCATCTTATTTCACGGAGCCGATGGACCTGGAGGACTGATGGGAAGCAGCATGCACGCTCTGGACAGCAACACCTGGAGATGGGGTGCGCGGATCTCCTCACAGGCGGGGTGGCAAGAGGGACAAACGCAGGTGACACAGCAGGAGAGAAAATGCAAGTGTGTGCGGATAAGACACTGGCCTCCAAGTGCTGCACGTGACCTAGACGGGGGCCCAACGCCGGGCACCTCGCAGTGCAGCCGGCACCCTCTTCCACATCAAACCTGCGGAGGCGGGTCCCCTTGCTCTCCTTTTACCCCCGTCTCCAGGCTCAGAGAGCTGAGTCGCTGGCCCTCAACCACACTCTCCTAGAGTGTGCCTTAAAGGCTGTTACCCTTTAAAAGGCCAATAAAAATGCCAATAAACATCCAAAGAGGTGCACACCCCCAAAACACCGTTTGGTAAGACGGCGCGGCAGTGTGCGCAGCCACGATGAGTTCGCAAGGAGGGGGCCGAGCCAGCGGGCACGGGGCGGCCCTGCCGAGAGGCTGCCGCGCCGAGGGGCCCGGCCCCAGCATGCGGGCAGCGGGCAGCACCGACTGCAGGGTCTCAGCCTCGCCCCATCCAGATGGCTTAGCCTGGTTATTTCACTGCCGGCCACTAATTTGTCAACAATGAAATAAAAAGGAAAACACAGGAAAAGCCAAAGCTCGACCATGAAAGACCATTGCCCACAATTCAGGAAACAATTCTAAGTAATTACATTTCCTTCGCACGTTTTCTCTGAAGCAGAGCGTTTAAAGACACGTCTCTCCAACCTCAGGGAGCAGCTCAGGCGCACGCAGAGCTGCGGGGCCGGCCGTGCGGCTGCTTCCCCGGCCCCAGCCGGCACTCGCACTTTAGCGACCGCTCGCAGGGACGGTGCGGGGGGCCTCCCCGTGGACTCGGTCTGCAGCCCCCCAGGGTGTGGACGCCCCCCCCACCCCGCAGCACCTGTGGGGCTAGCAGGACCAGCATTCCCCAACCGCCCCACGCCGTCCTCTGCGGCTCGCTGGGGTTCTTTCAGAACAGAGGTCCGGTACACGCGCACTCACTGTCTCTCGCCGTTGCCTGGCGTCAGTGTTGCTTTCTGAGCTGGAGGGCTGGGCTGACGGGCGGGGATTCAGGGGCTGGGGGCGGCCCCAGGCCTCCCTCGCTGCGGCAGTGGTCTTCCTTGTGGCCCGGAGCACACACACCTTCTGCAGCCGCCCCGTCTCCCAGCTCTCCCCGTCCCCGTCCCCGGTCCTCAGCAGCACCAACCCACGCAGCAGGGAAGGGAGGCCAGGTGTGAGGAGCGGCCCGGGGCAGAACAGCTGCCTGGGTCTGCTTTCGAGACCAGGTGCCTCGCACAGCTTCTCCTGAGCCTGAGCAGAACGACCTCACCAAGCAGTTGGCTAAGAAACACACCAAGTAACCAGAGTCTGAGTGGTCACTCAGAGAAGTGACTTTTAACTTTCCACCCGGCAGTGCTTACACTCAGAGGTGGTCTCGGATGGTGGCCTCTGAGAAACCCCCAGCTGAGCGTGACCTTCCCTGGGATGCTTCCGATTCAGGGAGGAGGGAAGAAAATTAAGGCGACGACCAGCACCTGGCCCACTTGGTCAGGGAGATGGCACCGCAGGGCAGGGCACTTTCGGCTCCCCCTCACACCGAGAGTACACGCCTGGAGTCCCACAGACTGTCACTGAGCCCTGCGGGCGTCCGCACTGCAGCCCCTCAAGTACACGCCAGCACGGAGAACACACGGGAAGGCACACACGACAGGAGTTGTCACCACCCCCAAACCCGCCCTGGTGCAGAGGGGCTGGGCCGACTCCCAGCTCGGCCCTGTCTGTGGCCCCGGGCAACAGGCTGCCCGTGCTCCTCCTCCGGAACAGACCGAAGAACACTGCCTCCCAGCACCAGCGCCGGCGACTCGGCAACAGCCTGCCGGGGGAGGCCAGGCCCAGCCTGGCATGGCGTTGCCTCTGCTCCTGGGACAGTCTCGGGGCGGGGGCAGGGGTCCTCGGCTCAACCTTTCAGGCTGCTGGCCTTGGGGGGAGACACCAGGATGCACCCCGCTCACCTCCCTGGCAGGGATGCTGAGAGGACAGGCCAGTCAGAGCGCTGCGGGGCTGCAGAGCCACCTTGCCATGACCCAGGACACGCGGGGCCAGAAGCAGCATGTCCCCCACACCACTCTGCCTGTGACGTGCCTGTCCTTCTCCCAGGCTTAAACACACACCCCCTTTTCTTGGATAACTTCACTTCTTTATTTTTCTCTTATGCTTTAACACGAGTTACACTGTCATGGAAAAAACATTTAGGAGCCCTGGCTGGCATAGCTCAGTGGATTGAGCGCGGGCTGCGAACCAGGCATCGCAGGTTCGATTCCCAGTCAGGGCACATGCCTGGGTTGCAGGCCATGACCCCCAGCAACCGTACATTCATATCTCTGTCTCTCTCTCTCTCTTTCTCCCTCCCTTCCCTCTCTAAAAATAAATAAATAAAATCTTAAAAAAAAAAAAAAAAAAACATTTAGGAGTTTAGCTTTCGTGCAAGGCAGGAATCATGATCAGGAACCTGGGCAGGCTCTGTACCCAAGTTCACGGGCAGACCAAGGAACCCCGGCAGGCAGACTTTGCACAAAGGTGCACCGCTCTCCCCCCTGGTTACTTTGGTTAGGCTCCGCGCCTCAGGGGTGCCGAAGAAGCACCCTCACGCAGAGGGCCCCCGAGGGTGCGCTCCGCAGGGGCACTTCTGTGGAGCCGCCTCACAGACAGCGCGGGGCACAGGACACGCAGGTGTCTGCAGGTGTCTGAGGTGTCGGTGCAGCGGTCCCGAGTCGCTGCGCCGCACAGCTCAGTGAGGGAGTCGTCGGCCCCATCTTCCCAAGGGCCCTCCCTGGGTTCCTTCTGGTCCTCCCGGAAACACCCTCCTGCCCGAGTCTGGGAGGGAGGACAACCCCAGGCGCCGGCCTCATGGGCATGCAGCGACCACCCGCAGCGCAGGCTCGGTCTCCGTCCAGGGCCCGCACACGCGTGGGCAGGTCTGACCAGTAGGACCGGCTGAGCCCCGAGATGGACCGGAAGTGACTCCGCGGCTTTCCCGTGCGCTCTCCTCTCGGTTTTTACTGGCTCTGACTGGTGACCCCGGAGCACCCGGAGGAAACGAACTCTGCTAACACCAGGCCCCCGCTTCCCAGGGAGAGCGGGTGCTCACAGACAGAGTGCCCTGCTGCCGAGGCCCCCCGCTGGCCTTCCAGAGGCGGACTCGGACTCGGACTCGGGCCACAGACCTCGCTGAGGACCCGGACCAGATCAGGGCAGTGGACACACGTTTCTGGAGGCCCGACAGCAGCCGGCTGGGAAGGGGGCAGACGGCTCTCCTCCTCTGGCCACTGCTGTCCTCGGGGCGTGGCTGCTCCTGCCCGGGGCTCCCGACACCCCCCGAGCCACCCAGCAGAGCCACCCCGCAGAGGCAAGGCTGCGTGACGGACCATTCCTGAGAGGCCGCTAAAACATCCAAGCCCCAGTCCAGAGCAGGGCCTGCTCCGGCTGCCCCTGCTCCTGTACGTACGGCGTTGCCGGGGCGCCCTTGGCCCTTTGTTTGCTGCCTGGGGCTGCGTCGGTCGCAGCCAGAAGTAGTGGCTGCCCTGAAACCGGACACACCACCCGTCCCCACCTAGGGCCGTGCTGGCCAACGCAGTGGCCCTGGGCTTGTGCCCGTTTACATGGAAGATAAAGTGCAATTTAAAATTCAGTCGCTCAGCTGCACTAGCCACACTTTTAGGTGCTCGACAGTCACACGTGGCCGGGGGCCACGGCAGTGGACGGACGGACACACGGGGGACAGTCCCGCTGCAGCAGACAGTCCTCCCGGACGGCGCTGGGAGTAGAGGGTTTACATCATCAAGCTAAATGCCCAGCCACCGAGTTCCAGGCTCCTTCCTCCTTGTGCGGGCAAAAGTTCACCCTAAGTTTCAACAGCACGTCCCTGTCACACCTGGACCTTTCAGCACAGGCTCCCTCAGCTCCCTCACCGTGTGAATGGAAAACTCAAGGTCACACTATCTGCTGGAAGGGAACTAACTATCGGGCCGTGGGAACTACTAATCAGTGCGGCGATAGCATTCATCTGTCTACTTGACCCCGCCCCCTGGTGTGGGGAGGGGCCAGGGGAACCATCACCTCTGGGAAAGCTGGGCCCTCTCGGCATTCTCACTCAGCTAGGACCCTCCTGGGCACACGGAGGCAGGCTCGGGACACACACTTCTGTGACAACTGAAGAGACGGGCCCTGGGCACGACACTGTCACACGAAGGAGGCCACCGAGACAGACGGGCGTTGATAAGCGGAGGAAAAAAAACACTATCAATCCTGCAGCAAAGGTTTGACAAACGGCCCAAATTTCCACTGAAAAAATAGGTATTTTTAAAAGATTCAACAAAGCCACACAACTCGGACCCTGGTTTGGGTCCTGGCCCTGCCGCTCCCAGGTCGTGTGGCTCTGGGCAGGCTCTCTTCCCTTCCCCGAGGAAGACCCTCTCCCCCTGCGTGGGAGCTCTGCGGGGTGCCCGGCACGGGCTGCGCCTCAGCCCTGGCCCAGCGTCAGGCCACCGGCCAGCCCCCTGGCTCACCCGCCCCGAGCTGGCCCCCCCCCACCCCATGTCTCTGCTGCAGCAGGCCCCTGCGGGGTCCCCCCACCGAACCCCGGCCCCGGGGGCAGGGCTGTGTCTCAAGGAGCCTCAGCCCTGGGCTCCAGCAGAGCCGCTAACCAGATGTGAAATTGATCAAGGCTCTCACAGCCAACATAAACAAAACATTCTGCTAAACCTCCCATGAACATGCTTTCTCTTAAAAAGTCCTTATGGGCAAATCGAATATTCTTCGAGTTTTGAAATTAGAAAAGTATCCCTATCGTTTGAATTAGAAATTAGTTTTAGGTCCCTAAAGGTTACCCCTTCCGAGCAACTCCAGCCTCTTCCGGGTTTAGGCACTTCACCCCTCTCCCTCCGTGGCAGAGGGCGACCCACCAACCCAACCACCCACCAAAAGCAGAAAGCACAAGCCGGCCACAGCAAGATCTTGGAATAAAAAAAAAAAAAAAAAAAAAACAACGAATACTGTGGTATAAGATATAAAATCAAATGACTTCATTTCAGAATGAATTCATAGTTAAAAATAACTGGGACAGCGAGTGTCTAATAAAAGCAGAAAATCCACGAACCCTTGTCTATTACTTATGATACCTTAAGATTATGAAAATAAGACATTTTATACACAACACAATCATCTTATTGCTAGGTAGTCGGTGTTTCGGAACTAGCTTTAGAAATCCAAGCCCGATTTTGTATTTGTTTCTGCCGGCGTGGTTCCCGCGGCTGAACCCCCGACACGCCAGGCCCGGGCGGCACCGGCTTTCCCGGGCGCACCGCGCACCCCTGAGCACTCCGCCCGCCCTACAGGCTGGTCACTGTGGACACTGGGATCCGTCAGCTCCCGTGAGGAGGTGCGGAGGGAAGAGGGACACCCATGACACCCACTTATTCCAGCGGACGGGGACTTCCTGTGCGAGTCCCGTCCCTGGGTCCGCCCAGGGATCCGAGAGCCCCTATCTGGCGTTTCCACCTCCCCTGGACACGGCCCCGGCCTCCCTTGGGTGGGCTTCAAAGGAGACCGACCGACCGGCCAGGCTGTCTCGCTAAGCCTCAGCTGTGGGATCAATTTTTTAAGTACTTGGAAGACGCTTAACACCCATTTTCTATGTCATCCAATTCTTCACAAAATTTGCTTAACAAGTATTTTAAAATGTTAAGAATAAGTATACTACCACCCTCATTTTAATGTTACTATTATGAATTACTACAGTAACTGCCTTTTAAGCTAACCTTGTGTTTTTAAGCCAGATTTTGTATAAACTATAAGAGGTGAGCCGTAATTATTAAAAGTAATCATTAAAAGTAATCTATGTGCACATAGAAAACTTGTTGGCATGCTCAATTTTAAAGTCAAATGGCAATACAGGCCCAATTTAAATGCAAACTGTTTCCTTAGGAGTGCATGGAAGCACTAGCATTTCAGAAATTATGGCCCGCAATGGATCTGAACGTTTCACAGCACGAGCCTGTGTCTCTTTCAGGCTCCACAGCGAGAATGAAAACAGTCCTTTTAAAGGAAGTTTTTTCCTAATGGTTTCTGCACATTTTCTGGCTGCGATTTCTCTCCGGCCCAGAGACGTGCCCCCGGTGCAGCCGGTGCGCTGGGAAGCGACACAGATGCAACAGAAACTCCGCGGACAGACAACTTGGCCCGGCGCGGCCGCCCGCCTCTCCCTCCTCCCCCCACCCAACACCTTCCCCGGCGGTGACTTCACATCCTTTGACATCAGCACAGCTCGGAGGAGGGGGATGGGAGCGCGAGCCGAAAGCAGAAAAACCAGCTTTGAACTGTGCATGCAAGGCCTCTCTCAGACTCAAATTCCGTGAGTAGTTCATAAAATACCAAACTGCAGGACACGCCCAGCCTCCCGTGGTTAAGGCTGCATCGAAACTCGAGAATTCTGCCGGAGAGCACTTCCTGCTTGCCTTATCTGAAGCACAATAGCCATTTATTAACTAGCCACGGCAGGCTCCGACTCAGGGAGACGCACAATAACTTACCTCGAATATGGAGAAGGGCCACAGGCTGGAAAGGCCCATTGGAGTTGGCCGCATCCACCACCATCCTGCCCCCCGCTTTATTACATGTCAACATCTAGACGCGGCGGGGAAGGCAATGGGCTCCTTAAGGCAAGAAAGCAGCCTCCATTTTAGTTTAAAAAAAAAAGACAAACTGAAGCTCTGCAGCTGGAGGGAACTGGCTGCCGTGTGATGTCAGCAGGCAGGGAGCCCGCTGATTGGCCGGAAGCTGCAACTTAAAATGACACTAAAAAAAAAACTGCAAATGGAAAGAGCCTTCTGTTTGGCTGTCAGCGTGCACGGGGAGCCTGGGCATTTCGGCTTTCTGCAGCGTCCGCTTCTCAGTAACTTTCAGGCAGAGGCTCATCTCCTGGGGGCAGGACTGAGGCCCCAGCCCCGGCCAGACTGCGAACAGATGATTCTGAGCGCTGCCCCTGCTCCCCCGCGGCGAGTGTGGGCCCGCCGCCGCCGGAACCTGAAATTTCAGCAGTCCCCGCGCTGGCACCAGAGTCAATGGTATTTTAGACTTACCTGGCCGCCTTTGATTTTCTGATTGTAATGACTTTGGTGTCTATATCTTATTTAGCATTTTGGCAATGTGTGTTTTTTTTTTTGTTTGTTTTAGCAAATGATTATTCAAGTATGACACAGTCCCGATTAGTAAGGTTAGAATCTTGTCAGCCTCTCCTACCACCGGGTTATACACTTATGACCCTCACACACTGGTTCTTCCTGAGATCTAATTTATGGGAAAAATTCATTAAACTTAAAAAATTTAAAAATTATATGAAAAATGAAAGCTTCTTTAAATTTAATGGCCAGAAAGTTTTAAAAGTCATAAAATAAAATTCAGTGTTTATTTTTGTATTTCAAAGATGTCAACATATCAGATACTTTTATATCTTAGACATTTCATTTAAAAATTTTAAATTAAAAATTTCAATTATTTTTATGGGGCTAGTATTAAAAGCTATGATTCAGATCTTAATTTCCTACCTGTAAAAAACCTTAATGAAAGCCTTAGCTGGTGTGGCTCAGTGGACTGAGTGCCGGCCTGCAAACCAAAGGGTCACTGGTTCAATTCCCAGTCAGGGCACATGCCTGGGTGGTTGCAGGCCAGGTCCCCAGTAGGGGGTGTATGTGAGGCAACCACACATTGATCTTTTCCTCTTTTCCTCCCTTTCCTTTTCTCTAAAAATAAATAAATAAAATCTAAAAAAAAAATAAAGGTTAATGAAAAAGCTGTTCCAAGGAGAAAGAGATCATTTCCGAACCGGAGTATCCGATGGGAGGAGAGCGGTGGGTTGGACGGAGGCCTCACAGAAAGAAACGTTATTGTGAGCGCAAGGAAACGAAAACAAGTAAACTCTAAGAGCAATCTCTCTGACAGGCAGAACTGAAGAGAGTCATCACTTCCTCACACGTGCAACTAAGTCTGCCTGAACTGTGTTTCTCTTTTCACAATTTCTCCCACAACTCCCCCCATCCCACCCCTGCACTTGTTCACTTATTAACAAGACAAAAACCCTGTGGTTCCTAAACACACTTCACAGTGGGGAGGAGCACCTGGAACATGACCGGGCCTAGCAGCCACACCTGTGGGAGCAGGCTCCCATTTTACCGTGCCACGGTTCAGGGGTGCTTGTTAAGGCCCCACTCACTAGTAAGGAGGCACTTTTAACTATGTGTACCAACAGCCACTAAAAAAACAAACACGTGAAGGAGAGCACACCAAATCCCACCCTGCCCCCTCCTTCCGCAGAGCTGAGATGCCGTGGAGCCCACAGCTGGCTGTGGCATTATAATGAGCACGTGGGAGTGGGTGCCACTGTGGGGCCCTCGCACCTGCCTGGCTCCCCTGCCATCTGAACAGCAGACGTGGCCCGGCAAACACAGCGTGTGCGAGGAGTCAGGGGAGGGGGGCTCAGACTCTGGCCGCTGACCCCTAATGGGCTCCTCGGAGGCGGGTGAGACGGCTCGGGGGACTCACTCCCCAGGGCTCACCGTCACCCCCTCCCCAGGGAGCGAGGCCGGGTGAACTCGGACGGAAGCGCACTGGGGACGAGGCTGGGGGGGCTCGGTCACAGGTCCGGGAGCACGTGCTCACTGCAGGTCTGTACCTGAACACAGAGACCTGCCCTCAAACACTTTGATTTTTCATCTGAGACGAGCTGGAAACTCTGCCACGTTGTGCTGATGAACCGGAATGCGGAAGTGGGCCAAGAAGCTCCGAGAGAGAATCTTTATACAAAACACAGACTAGAAGTGAAGAAAAGTGAAGGCACTTCCTGGTGCATTTTCCCTAATGGCCCCAGATCAAAGGGTCTCCACTCCCTCAGTGGCTGCTGCCCAGGCTCTCCAGAAGCCGGACGCATATAAAGACGCTCTTTAAAGGATGGACAGACTGTGATCTGGAAATCACCCACGAGCACACTCTAAAATAGAAGCAAACAGATCAATAATATGGAGAAGGAGAAAACCCTTGAACAAGTACAGATACGGTGTGTTTCTGAACTGGAAGCATAAATCCTATAAACAGGCTGGTGTCGACTCTTCCCCAAACTGGTTTACAGTCAAAAAGCACCTCTGTCTCCATTTTTCTGGGTACTTCACAAAACAACCCTAAAATTCAGCAGGAAAAATAAGAAAAAGAATGGACACTTCTGATGAAAACAGGCTGGTCCTATCAAATACAAAGCATCCGAACTAATGACAGTGTGACACGTGCTTAGGGGCGGGCTCACGGGACAGAAGCATTAGCCCCCAAACAATAGACAGATTTGCACAAGTATATTATTATGATAAAGAATGAATCTCAGCCCTGGCTGGCGTAGCTCAGTGGATTGAACGCAGGCTGCAAACCAAAGCGTCACAGGTTCAATTCCCAGTCAGGGTACATGCCTGGGTTGCGAGCCGTGACCTCCAGCAACCCCACATTGATGTTTCTCTCTCTCTCTCTCTCTCTCTCTCTCTCTCTCTCTGTATCTCTAAAAATAAATAAATAAAATCTGTAAAAAAAAGAATGAATCTCAAATCAAAGGGAAGGGAAGATTGTTAGGTGACTGGTTAGCTAGATGTGGGGACATTTTAAGTCTTTTTTTAAAAAAGATTTTTATTTATTTTTAGAGAAAGGAGAAGGGAAAGAGAAAGGAAAGGAGAGAAACATCAGTGTGTGGTTGCCTCTCACATGGCCCCCACTGCGGACCTGGCCTGCAACCACCCAGGCATGTGCCCTGACTGGGAATCGAACCAGTGACCCTTTGGTTTGAAGGTCTGTGCTCAATCCACTGAGATACACCAGCCAGGGCTTAAGTCTTAACTTCATACCAAAATAAAATCTGAGCTGGGTTAAACAGTTAATTAAAAATCAGATTGAGCTCTGGCTGGTGTGGCTCAGTGTTTGAGCACTGGCATGCAGAACAGGAGGTCGCTGGTTCGATTCCCCGTCAGGGCGCAAGCCTGGGTTGCAGGCCAGTCCCTGGTTGGGGGCATGCAATCAATGTTCCTCTCACACACTGATGTTTCTCTCCCTCTCTTTCTACCTTCCTTCTTCTAAAAATACATGCATAAAAATAAATTAATTAAAAAATAAAAAGCATATTGAAGCAATAACCCTAAGTTTCCAGAGCCTTTAGAAGAAAAGGGAAGTGAACATCAGCTCTGAGGCAGAAAAGTGTATTTAAAAAAACTGAATCCCTAAGGGGTATATTGCTCACATTAAAAAATTTTCAGCTCTGGCTGGCGTAGCTCAGTGGATTGAGCGCAGGCTGCAAACCAAAGCATTGCAGGTTCAATTCCCAGTCAGGGCACATGCCTGGGTTGCAGGCCACGGCCCCGAGCAACCGCACACTGATGTTTCTCTCTCTCTCTCTTTCTCGCTCCCTTCCCTCTCTAAGAATAAATAAATAAAATTTTTTTAAAAATTTCAAATTTCTGTATGTTTCCTCTGAAAAATAAAAGGCAATGTAAATGCTACAAGTTGAAGGAGTTAGTAATATACTACAACTGATTAGAAGAAAACTGAGACCTCAATGTTCAAATGACTCAGTCCAAAGAAGGACTGTACCTGATCAATAACTGCATGAAAAGTATTTCTTCACCTATCACATCAGCAGTAATTTTTAAGAATGATAATTACTCAATACTGGTAAAGGCAAGTTGTAACCCTGTAACCCAACAAATCCATAAACTGTTCTGATCCTTTTGGAAAATAATTTGGTAATGTGTGTCAAGGTTCTTCAAGTAATTTTCCTTCTGAGAACCCATGCTAGACATGCAGTAGGCATGAGTGAGCACCGTGTGTGTGTGTGTGTTCCTCACCCAAGTATATGTTTATTGATTTTAGAGAGAAGGAAAGGGAGGGAGAGAGAAACATCGATGTCAGAGAAAATATCGATCAGGTGTCTCCCATACGTGCCCCAACTGGGGATCGAACCTGCAACCTAGGGATGTGCCCTAACTGGGTATTGAACCTGCAACTCACAACCCTGGGTATACGTGACGACACTCCAGCCAACTAAACAGTGCAGCCAGGGCAAGCACCACATTTTTTAACTTTTAAAATACACACACCATAAAACCCGTCACTGAACCGCTTCTGAGCGCACAGCCCGGCGGCACTTAGTACTGCACACTGGTGCACAGCCGTCACCACCCTCCCCTGCAGAATCCCTTTCCTGCCGCAAACAGACCCCCTCCCAACGAAGACGCACCCCCATCCCCTCCCCAGCACCCGCACCCACCACCCTACTTTCTGTTTACGTAGTTGGGTCTTTCAGGGACCTCGTGTGAGTGGAATCATGCAGCACCTGCCCTCCTTGGAGAGGATTACTCCTCTCCGCGTCATGTCCTCCAGGTCCTGAATAAAATCCCATCCGTCCCTCGATGGACACTGGTGTGCTTCGGCCTTCCGGCTAGTGGGAGCGATGCTGTCCCATCGTGGGTGTGCAAACACCTGTTCAAGTCCCTGCTTTCGGCTCTTCTGGGCGCGTCCCAGGAAGGGGCATTGCTGAGTCAGACGGCAATGCTGCTTCCGATCTCCCGATGAGACGCCCTGCAGGTCTCCACAGAGGCAGCACACACTGTGCACCCCCCGCCCCCCCAACAGTGCGCAAGGGCTCGGTCTCTGCACGGCCTCGCCAGGGCTTGTCCTTCCTTTCCTCTCTTCCCGACAGTAGCCACCTCGGGGGAGTGGAGTGGCGTCTCACTGTGGTTTTGGCTTGCGTTCTCCTGACGACGAACGATGCTGATCCTGATTTCACACGGCTTCCTGGCCACCTGCGTGCTCTCTTTGGAGAAATGTCTACGCAAGCCCTTTGCACGTTTTAAAATAGGATTACGTACTTGTTTTCTCATTGTTGACTTGTAGGAACTCTTCATAATTTCTGGGTATCGACCCCTTGTCAGTAAGTGATTTCCAAATATGTGTTCTGTCCCGTGGGCGGCCTCCCACTTCCCGGCTGTCTCCTTTGACGCACGAGGCTCTGCACTTCGATGTGTCCAGCTCATCCTTTTCGTGCCGCCGCGGCCACCTGTGCTTTCAGCGTCACATCTGAGAAGCCACCGACGAATCCGACGCCACAGAGCTTTACCTCTATGTTTTCCAGTAAGATTTCGTGGTCTTGGCGCTTATATTTAGGTCTTCTGTCCCCTTTGAGTCATTTTTTGTGTGTGGTGTAAAGTCAGGCCCGATTTTATTCTTTTGCACGTGAGCATCCAGGTCTCCCCAAACCACTTCTCCAAGAGGCCGTCCTTGTGCATACGGGGGGCAGCCTTGCTGAAGACCATTCGACCGTGAGTTTACTTCTGGGCTCTCTGTGCTGCTCCATCGTTCCACGTGTCTGTCTTCACCCCGATACCATGCTGTTTTGGTTACTGTGGCTCTGCAGTGAGTTCTGAAACCAGGAAGTATAAAACCTCCAACTTTCCTTTTCAAGGTGGCTTTGGCTATCAGGGTCCCTTGCGAGTCTATGTGAATTTTAGGACGGACTTTCCTGTTTCTGGAAAGAAACCCACATTTTTGACGGGGACCGCACTGACTGAGCCCGCAAACCCCTCCGGGCAGCACTGACACCTGAACAACATTAACCTCCGGATCGGATCCGACCACGGACACAGGTGTGCACTCATCCATGTCCTCTCCAACGTGCCTCAGCAGCGCCGCGCGGGTTTCGGTGTCCGAGCCTTCGCCTCGGGGAACACCGAGTATTTTCTTCTCCTCAACAGCACTATGTTTCTATTTATGACTCTAAACTATCAGAAACGACCTCAATTCAAAGGGGTTATACCACACAGGAGAACACCACGTGTCCATCAAAAGTATTTATAATTTTGTAAAATGACCATGCAAGTGGAAAGCTGTAATTTTGCAGAAATAGTACAATCATAAATAAATACGCCCCCAATATCGACAGTAGTCACTGTTGAGTATCACGGCTACAAGTGGTTTTTCTTTCTGAAACCTCTCCATATTTTTGGTATTGCTAAAATAAGCATATAATCTTCCATGAAAAGTAAAAGTAACGACTCCTGAAAAGCTGCACAGTGAGGCTGCAGCAGGAGACGCCCTTTCTGAAGGCCCCCTCGCAGGGGCAGGCGAAGAACAGGGAGGGCTGTGATGGGGACCCGGGACCCGGGACCCGGGACCCGGGACCCAGGACCCGGGAGGGCCGCTGCAACACACGAAGGAGATCGCGTGTGTAAAAGCACAAACGAACGCTGGCCTTGTGTCAGGCGGGACACACCACACCGGCAAGGGAGAGGGCGCCAGCTCCCTGCCCCACAGGACCCGTTAGGGCCCGCTTGACTGTTGCCCGCCAGGCTGTGCCCGCGGCGTGGGGCCCACGTGCCCCGCTGGCTTCCACGGTCCAGGCCGCCCCGGAGAAGCAAGCGCTTGCAGCGCCGCCCGGGAGAGGCTCACGTGCAGGCGCGTCACTGGTGCTGGGACTCAAGTTCGTGTCGCCTGCCTGGGGAGAGGCTGCCCTGGACACCCTGGGGCTGGTGTCCCTGCTCACCTGTGAAAAGGGTTTGTGGGCACGCCCCGCCTCCCCACTCGCTGGGAGACAGACGCAGATGTCTCAGGGGGAGTGTACGACCCTGCTGAGGTGAGCGCGGCTGCGGTCTGGCCACACGCTGTCACTCCGGCCCTGACCCCCGACGGGTGGGACGCAGGAAGCAGGAAGATCCTGCCGGCAGCGGCCGTGTGGAGTGCGGGGGGCCACTGAAGGGTTCTGGGCTCAGACTGAGCCCTCTGGGAGGCTTTCTTCTGCCCCCCCTGGGGCGAGGCTCCCGTCCAGCCCAGCCCCCAACAGCGCCGCGCACAGCAGCGTACGACCAACGCCGCTGGGCGAGTGGGCGAGTCAAGCAGCGATGCCCAGTTCTGACCCTGCGAACCCCCTCGTCATCCTTAGACGTCCCCGCAGCACCGGACTCAGACAACACGCCACCTCATCACCCGCAGAGCGGCGCTCCCTGCCCACCCCGCCCGGGCCAGTCCGGCCCCGGCACGCTCTCGGGTCAGGACCGCTGCGCCGGGCCCCCCTGCCTTCGGTGGCCTCGCCACCTGTCAGGGACAGCAGCTGCTCTCCTGCCCGCCGCTGCGGCATGCTGGGGGGGCTCGCGCTCACTCCGAGGAACGGCACTCGTGGGCTCAGGGCAGAGAGCCTTCCAGAACGGACCGTGGGCAACACGGAGCCAGTTCTGCGTGTCTCCACCTGACACGGCAAACGGAGCACCTCTGTGCGGCACCAAACCAAGGGTTGGAAGGGAATTCTCCTTTATCCTCTGGTCCCTCTGTCCCTTCGCTCTGGTCTTTATCTAAAAGCAAAGGGCCTGCCCTGGCCAGCACGGCTCAGGCGGGCGTCCTCCCAGGAAGCCAGAGGTCGCTGGTTTGATTCCGGGTCAGGGCACACGCCTGGGTTGCAGGCCTGGCCCCTGGTTGGGGGCACGCGAGAGGCAACCCATCCATCGATCCCTCTTTTTCTCCTTATGTCCCCTTCTTGATAAATAAAATCTTAAAAAAAAAAAAAAAAAAAAAAAGAGCAAGGGGCCTATAAATACCTCCCACTGATTTTATATCCAGGGAACATTTCTGAATAAAACTTCCACATTTCTAAACTCAGCCAAGGGCTGTAGTTTTCACATCCCCAGGCCGTTCTGCGGGCAAATTAGACCCAATCGCCCGCCTCTCGGTGGAGACGGGCCACGTCGTTTCGCGGGGAGACACCGGTGTCGGGACCCGGAGAGCTGGCGCCGCTGTAGCTGGAGACTGTCTGATCGCGCCCACTGTTTCATCAGGTGTGGGTCTAACCTAAAAAACCTGGCTTTGCTCAGGGTTTAAAATAGACTTTCTCCTTAGGCAGATCAAAGATACCTGGCATTCAGGGGTGTTCAAAGGGTGCCAGGGGACTTCCTGCTGCCAACAGCAAGGACAAAGGGACACACGTTTGTTGTCCTGTTGATGTGAGTGAGCAGCGCGAGTGACTGGGAAGGGTGGGCCGGCGGATCCCCAGGCGGGCGGCAGAGGTCAGTGGAGTGGACACAGGGGTTTCCCGAGAGCTGCCGGGGGCCTGGGCTGGCTGCTGCTGTCCCCCAGACGGATGGGGGACCCCTCCGGCCAGACAGGACCCCACCGCCCTCCCTCGGCCTGAGATGAGGAGGCGGGAAACGCACACGGAGCGTGCGGAGCACGCGTGCTCTGCCGCGGTGCCTTCCCGTCACCCCCAGGGACGAGCCCGTGGCACGAGGAGAGCCTGGGGCAGGGGCGGGGACCCCGGGTGGGCTCCGGCCGTCCCGCGAGAGGTGACGCCGCAGCAGTTCTGCGGAAAGACCAGGCAGGAGGCCCGAAGCGCCCTTCCTCCCTTCGGCAAACGTGCTTCCGGGCCCTGGCAGGCGCTGGGCTGGGCGCCAGGACAGACGTGTGGGCGGCCTCTGCCCAGGGCGAGGAGGCTTCAGCAACGGTGACCCGCGTGGGGAGGAAGCAGCGTGCGCGGAGCCCTCTGCGACCCAGTGTCCCCGACGGACGGGGGGACCCGCCGCGGTCCGTCCACACAGAGGACGTCCCTCAGCCTTAAGGAGGACGGGGACCCCGACGGACGCCGCAGCGTGGGCGAGCCGTGCAAGCATCCTGCCGGGCGAAGCAAGCCGGTCACAGAGGACACACACCGCACGGCCCACGTACGAGGGAACGAGGGGAGCCGAAGTCACAGAGACGGGGGGTGGCTGCCAGGGGCCCAGGGGATGAAGGGACAGCGGGGACGGGCACCCCGCATTTTAAACGTCGTTAGTGCCACCGACCTGCACACTTAGGAATGCTACAGTGACAAATACTGTGCAACGCACAGCTTGCCACAAGTTAAAGAGGGAGGGCAGGCTGAGTCAGGGCAGTTCAGGAGACGCCGGAGACAGGACCGGCAGGATGGGGGGGCTGCCTCTGCAGGAGGAGGGGTGCCGGGGAAACACAGACCTGTGGGGCCTGGGGGGGCCTGGAGGGCCGGGCAGGCGAAGGGACCACCCCAGGAGCCAGGTGTACGTGTGTGAAGAGGCAGGGGTGGGGAGGGAGGGAGCGAGCCGATGGGAGGGATGCGGGTGAGTCTGGGGAAGGCCCGAGCTCAACATTCAGTGCGTGACTGCAGCTGCCGGTCGAAACCAAACCCCAGGTCCTGCCCAGAGGGTCTCGCAGAGTACGGCCAGCAGAGGCCCGAGACCCACCGCTGGAATAACAGCCCGGTTTGCGGCCCGAGGAGAGTGGGCGGGAGGGGCCCTGCAGGGGCCGCGCTCCGGCTGTCTGGCGTGAGCCCAGCGCTCACCGACTCACAACAGCAGCCCCGGGGGCTCCTCTGCCCCCCAGCTGCCGGGCCGTGCGGCCTAGGGGCTGGGGCCACGGAAGGGAGGGCCGCCCGGGTCCGCCTGCTCCTGGGGCACGGGCGCCATCTTTGGTCCTGGCGTCGTCCTGGCCACCTCCCCGGCCCCGCACAACCCAGGTGCCAGCGGGGAACCGACACCTGCCCCATCACCGCCGGCTGCTTCCTCTCATGGCTGTGTCAGAGGACACGGAGACCAGAACCCCACAGGGGCCGCGCCTGGGCCAGGGAAGGCGAGACCGGTGGGGGCGGCTCCACTCTGGGGAGGCCTCTGTACCGCGGTCCCTCCCGGCCGACCGGCAGGGCCCGGTGCCCCGAGCAGCGGCAGCACGCATTTGTAGGCCGAAGGGCGGTGCACGTGGCGGCAAAACGTCCGAGCGTATCGGGAAAAAAGTTGTGTTGAGTGAGGCTGAAGCGCTGTATGTTCACAAAGCCGGGCAGGGAGGGGTGGGGTGCGGGGGAGGGGAGAAACAAATTTTAACTGCCACCTGAAAGCCAACTTTTAAAAATTCCAGTAAATTCTCCCAATGACAATGTGGCAACTTCTTTCACTAAAGGCCAAATACTTCGCAACTGAATTTCTGCCCCAGGGTCTCCCATTCACAGTTACTTTGTTCATCCTATAAGTCATCCTTAGAAAGTGCTCTCTTCATCTAACATTTACTTTTATTTATCTATTGATTGGTTGATTTTAAGGAGGGAGGGAGGGCGGGAAGCACCGGCTGGCTGTCCCCCCATCCGGGCGCTCACTGACTGGCGTCTGCGCGAGCCCTGACCGAGGGAGGATCAAAGCGGTCACCCCCGCGCGTGGGAGCGGCCCTCCAACCCACGGAGCGACCGGGCCAGGGCTCTCCGTTCGACGCCGAACACTTCCAGCTTCCAGACCAGAAATGCTAAACAAAGGGACTAATCCAGAGAACCTTTGAACGAACAGGGCTTGGAGACTATATTCAGCCTTACTTAAAAAAAAATTACTGAAATACAGTTGACATTCAGTACTGTGAGTTTCAGGTGTACAGCTGGGATCTGACGTTTTTATGCCTTACAAAATGATCACAAAGACAGTCTAATAGTTATCCATCACCATACAGAGTTACTATGATATTATTGGCTGCATTCCCTGTGCCGGACAGTACGTGCCCGTGACTGACTTACTGCACAGCTGGAATTCTGTTCCTTTCGCTCCCTTCCACCCACCTCGCCTGTCCTGCTCACCCTCCCCTCCGCAACATCGGTTTGTTCTCGGTGTCTGTGAGTCTGCTTCTGCTTTGTGTTTTAGATTCCACGTATAAGCAAAGTCATTGGGTATTTGTGTTTCTCTGACTTATTTCAGCAGCCTGTTAAATAAATGAAAGTAGGAATACTCTCTTCCGCTTAGCAAATGACCGGGAAAGCCCCTGGGTGACCCGGGGCCGGGAAGGCGCCACGGAAGGCACTCCGCACGCCCCGGGCGGAGTGCGGGGGGCGGCGCCCCTCTCTGGACAGCGTGCACGGCCCACTCCTGGGAACGCGCGGCCTTTGATCCTGTGCCTCTGTCCCTTGATCGAGCTTCAGGAGAGGCTCAAAGATGTGACCAACGAGGACAAATGATTTACGTCACAGCACAGTTTTTAAAAATATTTTAAATTCATTTATATTTTGAGATGGGGGAAGGGAGGGAGAAAGGCGGGGAGAGGAACACTGATGTGAGAGAGACACATCGAAACTGCCTCATACACGTGTCCTGACTGGGTACCCTACGACCCGGGCCCGCGCCCCGACCGGGAATCGAGCCAGCAACCTTCCGCCGTGCGGGACGACACCCGACCAACAGAGGCGCACTGGTCAGGGTGCTACCTGACCTTTCATTGGCAGCTGACACCCTGGGGTGCCCATGGGATGGGGTAATAAATGGTTGTTAAAAACCGGGCTACCATGTCCTTCCACGAGAACCAGGAACCAGACAAACATGTGCACTTGGCCACCGCACAGGCCTCTCAATGGAATCCTCAGCCAACTCGAGAGAAAGGGACCAGAGGGGCCAGGACAATCAGAAACGAAGAGGTGAGGCTGTCGTAACGTGCAGATCTAACTGGTGATGGGGAGCACCCCAAAGAACCAACGGAGAAGCTGCTGGAGGCCCTAAAGCAGTCCCCGAGGGAGCGGCAGGAGAGACCCAGTCCACAGCCTCCACGGGAGCGGCCGAGCGGCTGGCAGCTGTCCGGGAGACAGAGCGGGGAGGAGGCGGGAGGCGGGGCAGGCGGCACGCTGCTCTTTCTGGTGTGAAGAGAGGGGAATGGGGGTCGGGAGCCGCAAACTGAGGCCTGCAGGAAGAGGGTGGCGCCTCGAGTCCTTGAGAGGGCGAAGGAAGCCGGGCAGGGCCTGCGGGCCTGGGCCTCTGCCTCCTGCCCTGGGGACGGGCACAGGCCCTAACTGCAGGAGCCAGGCTGATGCCCCTGATGGGTGTCAGGGCCTGGGCAGCCGCAGAAGGCTCAAGCTCAAGAATGGCTATGGGTCAGCTTCTCCACCCGAGACAGGCCGTGTCCTGCGGCCGGACTCCAGAGGGCGTCACGGAGTCACGGAACACGTTCCTTTCCTCGCTCACTGGCCGCATCCCCCTGGGACAGGATGCTGGCCCCAGCAGGGCAGGCCCTGGTTTCTGTTGAGTGCTGCAGCCCCAGGACCTAGAACAGGGCCTGTTGCTGCAGGAGCTCAGCACAGTGCCTGCCGGACGGGCGAACAGCACCGGAAAGGCACGGACTGTCTGGGAGGGGCCGGCTCCTCACAGGCGACCTGGCCCGCACCTCGTCTCACACGACGCTAAACCCCACACGAGTCGGACCCGAGCTCTGCGAACGGCACGGAGTGGGTTCCTAGAGACCCAGGGGCCAGAAGTGCCCGTGAGAGTCCGCCGAGTCCCTCCCTCCCTGGCCAGCCCTGCCCTCCCTCCCTCCGTCCTCCTCTCCTTCTGCCGCCCCTGCACTCCCCTGCCCCCCCCTGCCCCACGCATCCGCACTGAGCTCCTGAGCTCACCCGAAATAAAAGTTAATTGTAAAAGACCCATTTATTATGCATTTGAGGTATGAAAAATATGACGTTGTCTTTATATATTACGCTAGCTTCAGGAAACACAGTTTTTCAGAGGTTCACATTTGACTTCAGGGTTCTCGCTCTATTTTCTTTAATACAGTCTTACGTACTTCGATCTCACAGTCTCCTGGAGGACCACTTTTAGGGACCAAGCACCCTCAGGCGGAAAGGGGCAACCGGGCCATTCTGGGGGACATTCGAAGCGAGGAGCTCTGTTTCCTGGCTCATCCCAAGCAGGAAGCCCCCGGGTAGAGTGGTCACCCGTGACTCCACCAAGGGCTGCGGTTCCTGAGGTTCCAGTCCGCACCCCTGCACCCCCAGGGAAGCCCAGGGCGCCCCCCAGTTCTCCCGGCTGCTCTGCTCGGGGTGGCGGCTCTCCGAGGCGCACAGCTCCGAGACACGTGGAAGAGAAGAACTGCTTTAAAGACCAATCGGCCAGCTGCATTACAATTAATGTGAGAGGCCTTTAAGTCTTTCCTGTTATTTTTCTGAGTGTGTAACACCTATAATACGTTCACGGTAGATTTCTACCTTAACGGGCTTGGAGCTTACAGTATTAGCCGAGTAAATGCGTTAACGGCACTCAATCTAAGAGAAACATCAGTAACGAAGAAAAGGGGATTCTACAGACCGAACACACAGCAAAGGTAAGAGAAGCTAATAAACTGTCGAAACGTTACTCCTTCTCCCTAAACAGGCAAAATTTCACTTTAGAAGACAAATAGTAAAAGTTACCTTTCAGAGACGGTAGTTTCTGAAGTTCCCTGTTATAGGTGATGCTGAACCTGGAGGAATTCTGCCGCTTTTCCTTCTTCGCCGTGGGCTGAGGGGGCAGCGCTTTGACCCTGGCGGACACCGCCGACGGCACCGCGATGAGGCTGTTCTTCCTGCTGGGGACCTGCTCGCGGAGGACAAGCGAGAACACACGTGTCAGGCGGTCTGACGTGACAGCACACTCAGAACACGGACAACACACACAGGAACGTTTCACTCTGGGGGCGTCCTTTCCACCCGACTGTGGACCACGGGGTTCGGTGGTTTCTGGACGTGGGGCCCCACCGCCGCTTGCAGTGCTTGCTGTTGGGAGTCACACCCGCAGTCACACCCGAGTTCCTGTGTCTGCCTTTGGGCTTCTGGGTGTCTCCCATGCAGGCTGACACACGTGTGTGTGTGTGTGTGTGTGTGCATAGGCCGATGGTGACGACCCTGCATGGATGTCCACGTACAGTCCCCGGGGCCTCCCTTGGCAAAGCGGACTCAGCAGACGCGAGGAGGCGCAGACCCCGCCAGGGCACACGGCCCTGGGCTGGCGGGGCGGACCCCGCGTGACCACGCAGGGCTTTACGAGGCGGGAGAAGGCAGCGCGGTGACAAAGCGGGGGTCGGCAGAGACGCGCACGCGCCACACTGCTGGCTGCGGAGACGGAGGAAGGGGGCCCCGAGACACGGGGCGCGGGCAGCTTCTAGAAGTTGGAAAAGGCAGGGACACGCACTTTCTTTCCTCTAGAGCTTCTGGAAGGAACTGGTTATGCCGACATCCTAATTTCCGCCCCGTCTCTGAGCCCTAGAACTGTGAGATAAAAAGTCTCTGTTCTCTTCAGCCCCTAAGTTTGCGGCCACTGGCTCAGCAGCAGCAGGACACCGACGGATGACGGACGCCGCACCCACGACGACGGGTGTCCCTCCCCGACCACCGCTTGGCCCCCGGGGTCGGCGCCCGCTACCGGGCAGCGCTGCCCCTTGAGCCTCGGGAAACCCTCGCTCCAGCTTCCCTCTCGGGCTCCGGACCCAGGGCTCGTCCCCAGGCCGCGCGCCCCCTGGACTGTCCCTTGACACACAGCCGGCTTTCGAGGTGGGGAGCAGGGCAGGTGCTCAGGCGGAGGTGGGTGAGCGCGGGGGGTGCGGCAGCAGAGCGGGGCGGGGCCAGCAGGCAGCGGCTCCGGTGGGCGTCGGTCGGCCACCCAGGTGCTCTGAGCAGCCCAGGCGCTCCCCCTCCCCGCCCTGCAGTCTGCCCAGGGAAATGGAGTTCGCACCCACCCCACGTGCTCCGTGGGAGCCAGACTTGTCCCAGAAACAAAAACCCACAAGCCCCCTCCAGTCCTGCAGGGCCGAGGAGGGCGGGCCTGCCGATGCAGACAGACCTCTAGCTATTTACTCTCATCACTGAACAGAATTTCCACTAGGAAAAGTGCTGCTCTACCTTTTAACAAGGTTGTAAGAGCACCGTGCCTGGGAGGTTTTCCCGGATGTCAGAGCGCCACATGCAGGGGAGTCTGACCAGGAGCAAGGGCCTCCTGGGCCCGCCCCCCGCCCCCAACAGCCTGCAGCTTCTTCCTCCCAACGGGCTGTCTCGGGCTCCGGCCCTGACACCTGCCACTTCCCACCTGACCGCGACAGCCTGGGTCTTTCCTCCTCAAAAGCCCCGACCACAACTCCCCCCCCTCGGGGTTCCCCACACCGAAGCGTTCTGCTCGGCTCTCCTGATGGCCTCAGAGAAGCCTGGTGTGTGTGGGTTCACCGAGCTGCCACAAACGGCCCCCCGGGAGTCGGCCTGTTGTAAGTGCTTCACACACCAGTGTCCCGCAGATGGAAGTGCACACGTCGGCTCCAGCACCGCCCACCTGACAGCCTTCGTGGGCGCCCGGCCCACAGGCCAGAGGAGAGCTCGTGCGGCCCCCGCTGCCCCCCGACAGAACGGCCGAGCACGAGCGGCGGCCCGGCCGAGCCACGGAGCAGAAAAGGAGACCCACAGTCCCCACAGCCCGCTGCAGGCTGCACCTGTCCGAGGAAGCCACGCCCTCCCCAGGCCCCCTGCTCCTGCCACGCCGCCTCGGCCCACGGGCCCTGCTGAGCGTGCACCCCCTCAGGGCAGGCAGAGTGGCCTCCAGAAAAGACGGCCTGGGCCCCCCCCCCCCCCCCCGGTGTCCCACCCCAGTGCCTCCAGCCAAAGGGCGTCTGCCAAGCGCCCAGGCCCTGGGCCAGGCCGGAGCCCGCGGACACCCTCTCTGTTCTGCTGTGCCGCCCGCCCCCTTCTGTTCGCAAGGAGCCGGGGCTCCCTGCGCCCGGGGCCCCGAGTCCGCCTCCCCTCTGCACCCAGCGTGGCTGTCACCTTGTGCTCACGTGAGGATGATGAGGTGGGTGTCTTTCCCCCAGCGAGGGCTGCCAGTTCCGTGAGAAACACGAGGCTGCCCAATGCCCGGCGGCAGCCCGAGGGGCCTGCGAGGTCAGGGAAGCCCCTCTGGGGGGGGGGGGGTGAGGACCTGCAGGAGGGCAGCAGTGTGCGCATGCACCTGTGTGCTCGAGGAGCCATGTCCAGGCGGGTGTCACCAAGAGCCAAGGGCCCAGCATGGCCACAGGTCACAGCGGGGAGACAGGGAGGCACGGGGTGGGCCTGGAGTGGCCGCAGACCCCTCAGAGCCACCAGCCCAGGTTAGAGAACCTGACCTTGACCTCAAGGGAAACCTGAGGCTCAGGGAGAGGGTCTGAGTGTGGTAATGACACCAATACATCTTCCTTTTCTCTCTGTCCTCACCTGGGGACGTTTTCTCATTGCTTTTAGAGGGGCGGGGAGAGAGAGACTTCAGTGTGAGAGTGCGTCATCGACCGGCTGCCTCCCACACACGCCTGGGTCGGGGCTGCAGGTGCCCAGGACCCAGACCGGGGGCTGGGGGTCAAACCCACAAGCCAGGGATGCGCCCTGACTGGGAACCCGACCCGCCACCTTTGGGTTACGGGACAACGCCCAGCCCACGGGGCCACGCCGGCCAGGGGCCCGTCTTCCTTCCCGACCGGCTGCGCAGGCCTCGGTGTGGCGTGGGCTGGAGGGGCAGGGGAGCCGAGGAGCCACAGCTGCCCGGACAAGAGACGAGCACGGCCGATGGGAGAGCACCACACAAGGCAGAGAATTCCGGGGGAAATCGAGGCGCTGGCCGACAGAGTGGAAATGCAGAGGGAGAGGCCGAGGGGTCAGGGAGACCTCCTGGACCTCTGGCTGGCATGAGGAGGGGGACAGTGGGGCATGCTGCTGAGACGGCAGAGAAGCACGGGGAGAAACGAGCTGAGCTGAGAACGTTCCGAGCCTGAGGTACACTTCTGTACTATGTCATGTTTTAACGAGGTGTGTTGTGATGAATGAAGATAAAACGCCCAAAAAGGAAGCCCAGGAGGGCCCTTTCCCTGGGTCTCCAGGCCCCTCCTAAGGGAGTGGCGGTCCCCGCCCCCCCACCCACGGGTCAGGCCGTGGGAGCCCAGGAGGGTCCCAGTCCACGCGGGAACAGGGCCTCCCTCCCATCTCGCCGCTGACCTCCCCTCCCGTCTCCCCTTCCTCCCTCTGCTCCCTTCGTCCACTTCCGTCCCTTCACCAATCCGTCTTCCCCTCCTTTAAATTTAACCTTAAACTTGACACTTCACACTAAAAGGCGATAGCTAACGCAATTCAAGGTGCTCCCACTGGAGGTATCTTGGAAAACACTGCCGGGGCGGAAGGCAGCTCCGTCTGCCCCACCTTTCTGTGAAGCGGGAGATGGTCCGATGAGACTGGAAATGTGGCTGCTGTGGCTGGGGAACGGAACTCCCAAACTCAATGTGCTCTTCACTGATTTAAACAGACACGTGCGGCCCAGGGCTCAGGTACTTTGAGAATCCCGCGGGAAGCACGGCCTGAGGTCAGAGCAGCGTTCCTTGAGAGCCAGGGGTAACCCCACCTTTGAAAACCCACTCGTTTAAGGCAAAGCGAAAACCAAGGTCCTCGGCGCGTCCTCTGGCTCCCCCCGGTGGCGGCAGCGGGGAAGGCGCGTGTTCGGGGCCGGGGAGCCGCACTTCCGCACAGGCTGCTCCCAGACCCGAGCGGGAAGCCCGCCGGCCACGGAACCAACACCGAGGCGCAGGCGAGAAAATGCAAGACAGTCGCGTGTGGGGTTGTGCTGAACCAGACACCCCTGGCGCTGGGGGGGCCCCCAGTGTTCTCGGGAACCTTGGAGACGTTTTACAGCCGGAACCGTTCAGACGGATTTTCCCTGTGACTTAGGAAAATGTCACCGTGACTCATGCTGGTGGCAGACCGGCTCCCCAGCTCCCCAGCTCCCCTAGGTGCAGGGGGGCGCCTCTCCGCCCCCGCACGCTCCCTGACGCCAGGCTCCGAGGAAAATGGCAAGTGCAGAGAAGCCTCGAGTTAGACCAGGGTCCTCAAGGGCCCCGTCCAGTCAGGGAGACAGGTCCCAGGCAAAGGGGGGGGTCCCAGGCAGTCCGAGTGCCAGTCACCAGAGCCAATACTTAAATGTGACAGATGGAAAAAGTGGGTCCCACGATGGGCTCAGGAATCCTCCTTAAACCTCAGGGCAAGTGGACATGAGCTGGAGCCGCAAGGATGGAGGGGTTCAGTGGAGGAGTGCGGGGGCCCGGGAGAGGGTCCCCGGCGGCCCTCAGAGCGGGGTCCCTCAGGCCCTTCCCGGGGGGGCTGCCGGGTGTGTGACAACACTGAGACACAAGCTGCCTTGGCACCCACCGTCACGTCCACTCTCCCTGGCTGCCGGCACGCGGCCGGACGGCCTGAACGCGGAAGCAGACCTGGGGGGCCAGCTGCCGGCCGCTGAATCAGACATCGGGGGGGGGGTCTGGGAAAACGGAGCTCTGCCGCCATGCTCTCGGTGCGCTTCTGTGATGGCTTCTCACGAAAACGTGCAGTTCGTGTTAACGCGTGACGGCTGTGCTGCCGTCGTTCTAGATGGATTCACGAGTAATCTAACGCTTTCCGTTTTAATTTCTACTGTGAAACCTATCAGCCAGCCACGGACCACTCGGCGAAGCTCTCGGGACCCTCGCTGGCTCTGAAGACTGCGCAGGGGCGGTGCCGCGGCCCCGGGTGCTCCAGCACTGCTGCCCCGGGCGAGGGGGCTACTCTCAGACACACGTGCCCGGCGGGCAGGGCCTGCGAGCGGACGTACTGCACGTGCGTGTCGGAGGAGACTTCCCGGGGCGCTGGTCTCCACAGCGGGCCACTCTGCCCTCCGGGAGGCATCTGGCCTCTCCCGGGCGAGGCCGGGGATGCTGGCGAACTCCCCCCAGAACACAGGGCCGCCCGGGGAGGCCCCTGCCCCCAGAGCAGTGGATCCGACAGGAGGCTCTCGGGGCCCACCAAGAGCCTGGCTGGTAAGTAGGGCAGGAGTGGGCGCTAGAAAGGGGACAGCTGTGGAAGAGCTGCCTCCCCACTGGCCCCAGGGAGGCAGGCTCCTGGCCCTCCTCCCCCGACAGCGATGCCTTCCGATCCCCTCATCTTTCTCCAACGGAGCCTCGGGGGAGAGTGAACCAAAAGGTGGCAACTGACAGTGGAGAATTCCATTTCCTACATAATAATTACACAAGAATTTAAAAAAAAATTAAAGCAGGATCCCTTTGGGTCACCTCTGAGTCTCTCTGCAGTCCGGTCGAGGGCTGCACGGGCAGAGCTGGGAAGAGGACCGTGGGGGATGTGCCGAGGGGGGCCCCCAGCAGAAGCCCGAGTCCAGGCTGGGGCCTACGGAGCGGCTCTCGGTGCTCCGGGTGCAGGGAGTCGGGGACTCCCCTTTCCGGGGTGCTCATCACGGGTGCCACCCCAGAAACACACCCGCCATCAAAACGACTTTCCTGTCCCCTTCCAACCGACCAAAACTCTGGCTGCGGGGACAGTAACTAGAAAGTCAAACAGATTTTCTTGAAAGGATATTTTTCATTAGCGTGTGATTTATGTTGCCATGTAATGGGCGTTGTTGTTATTAGATGAGTTAATCAATATTTTCACCATTCCTGTTCTAACCTCCACCTGCCCTGTCCCTAAGCAAGCCCGGCTCCTTGTCTTAGACTCGAGGGTGAGGGGTGCGGCGGGGCAGCGGCAGGGACACGTAAGGGGGTGGGTTACACACCGAGGGAGAGAAGTTATTCCTAAAGGTAGGTGTCAAAAGGAGCCACCAAGATGGAGAACAGATTGTTCAGCTTCCTTTACAGCAACACATACTGTGTCCGAGCTGCTGTAGAGACTTTCAAACAAACACCAAGCCGAGGCAGGACACGCAAAAGGCACAACCAGAGGCCGACTCCTGAACGACCTTGCACGGGCTTAACACGGACCACTGCGGACTCAGCGCAGGAGCTACAACACAAAACCGCCGCTGCCTGGCCTGGCCCGGCCCCCCAGATGGCCTTTAGGGCTCGCCGAGCAACTGACTAAGATTCTAAATACCCACGAGATGCCCCCGGGCGTGCTTCCACCGATGTGAGTGTCACACCAAGAACGGCAGCTCCGAGACGAGCTCCCTCTGTCCGTCCCTCCAGAGTGTCCCTCTCCAAGTGGCCCGTCGGCCCACTTGCGGCCTCGCCCCTGAAAAGTGCGCCATGAAATAAACCGGCAGTAGGGACTGGGCAGGAACTTTTGTTTCCAGGACGCGTGTGGGTGAACATTCTACTTGGAGGAAAGGAAAAGAAGAAGCACCAACACACATTATTCAAGGAGCAGAAGTTTCCAGGAAACTTCTAGGTTTCCTTTCCAAGGAAAAGGCAAAAACCGTGACCAGTATTTTGTCATACCGGAAGGTAAATCCTGCCAGACATACTGCAGGGAAAACTTCTTTCGGGGGGCCCACCCCTCGTCTGTCCCACGGAGTTACAAATAGCCAAATCTGAAACTGTCCACATCGCTTTAGAGACGAGGAAACAGGGCCAGGGGTCAGGTCGCGGATTTTGGGCGCTGGGAGCTAACGGTCTCCTCGTCCGAACTCGGGGCCGAGACACTCACCCCACGCCGCTCCACTCCCTCGCCCTCTGCCCCCAGACGTCCTTCCTTCCCGAAACCCGACAGGCAGCCGGTCCTCGTCTGAACCCAGAGCACCGTGCAGCGCACGCCGCCGCCTATATCCTCTGTGTGGCCAGGCCAGCTCACAGCCAACGGGGCAGCCCACACTTGGAGCCGTGTGCTAAGGTGGCCGCAGGCAGGCCACGTTCTGGGACACCTTCTCTGTGGCGATGACACCCAGAGCCGGCCACGCCAGGCAGTGTCTGCGCATCTCGGCCTGTGCAGCCGAGCGTGGGAACCGCCCTGACGGAGGCGCGTGCGCTCACGGGGTGGCTGAGCGAAGGCTGGCCGGGAAGGGGGCGCCACACGAAAAGCAGCATGGGGACGGCAAACCAGTGTGCACGTCCAGGTGCCCATGCCCAGGTCCCAGGGACCCTGAGAGACGGGAGGGGAAGAGCGTGCAGCCACGGCCTGGTTCACCAGCTCGGGTCAACCTCATTTGCTGAGTGGGCAGAGCTCGACATGAAGACCCAAGACGAAGACGGAGGGAACAGCAATAAAAAAGCAAGGCTCGCCCTGGCTGGTGTAGCTCAGTGGATTGAGCTCGGGCTGCGAACCAGGCATCGCAGGTTCGATTCCCAGTCAGGGCACATGCCTGGGTTGCAGGCCATGGCCCCCAGCAACCGCACACTGATGTTTCTCTCTCTCTTTCTCCCTCGCTTCCCTCTCTAAAAATAAATAAAATCTTTAAAAAAAAGAAAAAAAAGTAAGGCTCGACTCCAAGTTCAGATGAACTCAGGCCTCCATCTGTATTCCTGCAGAGGAACCGACACAGCCACCCGCCTGCGCCACGCCGAGGCTGCCAGGTCGCTTCGGGCACCCTCAGGAGGAAGTAGCGGAGGGCCCCGCGGGTCGGGGTTTGCAGGGTGACGTCCAGCTCTGTAGCTCCGGCCCTTGGACCGCGGCACCAGGAAAAACACAGACAGCTGGGCCTCGCATCCACGCCGCAGGCCCCACCCCGAGGGTCCTCAGCGACTGACAGTCGGGCACCCAGTGCCCCTTAACCACACGCATCTGAGACATAGGCGGTTTGGGTGCCTTCCAGTTACTGATGGGTGTTTCAGGTTCGAGCTTCACACCGGCCGTCCTCACAGCCAGGTGGGTTCTCACCACCAGAAGAGGCACGAATGAACCAAACCCATCGATACGCCTTCCCGACGAGAACAGTGAGCGGACGGAGTCTGGCCGTGAGCGATCCGGGCGCGCTAGGGAGCCTCTGCAGTCTCAGCAGGAGACCAGCAAACCAGCAAAGAGAAACAGAGAGCGGACATCCTCCCAGAGGGACTGAGCTTCACGTGAGTCCGTTTGGTCAAGAGAGTGACAGGGAAGTGGGCAAGTCGCACGCAAGAATGCCACTGTAGAACTTGACTGTCTGCCGTAAAGAAAGGGGCGGAGAGAGGCTGGGCACAAACAGCCCCTGACTACTGGCTGTGAAGGAGCCCTTCTGGGTTTCTGCTTCTGGCTTTGGGGAGGGCGACAGATTTGCGGGACCCATGACCCAGCTCTGGAGAGCCCGACACCGCGACACCGGGCAGCCCCCGCTCTGCGCACGACCAGAGCGCCTGCGAGCTCTGCCTGGGGCGAGAAGGCAAAGCGGGGGGCTGGCTCTGCACGTGCTCCCAAAGCACAGCTGTGTCAGGGGCCACGTCAGCCCCGCTGGGCAGCCGCAGTCCTCACCCCGCATTCTAGCTGTCCCGTTACGAGCCCTACGTCACGAAGCAAGAGGAGTCAGAACTGGCCAGTACAGACAGAAAGAAAATGTGAAAGACTGGAAACTGTATGAAAATGCCCAAACCAGGTAAACCCATGCGTACAGACACTATGGGGGACAGAGGCTCAGGGGACCACGCACCAGGGAGCCGACCCAGGAAACCAGCAGCACCCAGCACAGCAAGGGGGTGGCCGGAGCACGAGCCGCCGGAAGAAGGACCCGGCGCCTGCAAAGGACGGGGCAGGATGAGAGCGGAAAGGAACCCGGGTAACTCCAGCGGCGAGCCGCCCAGCTGCTCCCTTTGAGGGGAGGGGAGGGAGTCTGAAAACACCGGCGGCACGGAGAGGCGCCGCTGCCGCAACAACGCTCGTGTTTACCCAAAGCAGAATAGTGAAAACCAGAATAACTAAAAGTGAGAGTGACGCAAGACATTAGGGAAAAAACCTCGTACAGGAAACATGACAAAACCATACATTTTGTCGGCCCTGGTGTTTCTGCCCTGCGTTCGAAGCTGCTCACGAAAAAGCAGAACATTTTGAGTATTGGAGAATACTTACCTCTGGCTCTATTCCGTCTTGTCCTTCTTTGAACTTTTCCCACTTTTTCCTGCTTTTGGTACTTCCTGGGAAACATCAAGAATTAATTAGGCTTCCCAAAGTTGAGGTTGCTAAACAACAGATAAATCAAAACGCAGTTTTACAACCGATTTAACAAGGACTCCTGATGGTTTTAATTAATACCATCAAGAAATTCTCCACCATATTGCTTAGGCAGCTGTACTCTACTGTATTGCGACGCCACCCTCCTGGCCACTCAAATTCGGATTTCCCGTTTTACGTATCTGGGGTTGAAAACTTTAAGCAGAAACAGACCAACCCAAATTCATACAGCACTGTCAGCATTTTGAAGGGTGCACACCTTTCTTCGCTCCCAGCTAAGCCCCGTGAGCGGGGATTTCTGGGGTGACACCGAAGCGCTCCAGAGCTCCACCTGAGGCGGAAACATTCTCCCCCCCGCCCCCCGCGCCCAGTGAAAACGCAACACACACGCAGCCATCGCCGCCGTCACCCCGAATAAGAGTGTTTCGGAGCCCCAGGGCGGCCCTCGGGAGAGCAAACCCTCCTAAGCATTAAGCCGAGTCCGCTCGCTCCCCGCCCGCGTCCCTCCGAGGCGGCTGCAGCCCCCACCCCGAAGCCCCTGCCCGGGTCTGCGAGGCCGGGTCAGCCACCCCCGCCGCCGCACCTGTCCCCTCACGCCCACGCCGGCCGCCGGGACCCCCGGCCCGGCCCGAGCACCTCCCGCCCGGCGAGAACCACCCCCGCCCCCACCCCGAGAGCGGGCAGAGAGGCGCCCCCAGAGCCCTCCGGACCCCGGCGCCGGGGGTCCGGGCACAGAACCCCGAGTCCCGCCGCGCCCCGCTCCCGGGCAGTTCCCCGCCGCCCCCCCGCGCGGCCCCTTTCCCCGTCCCTTCCCGCCGGTCCGTCTCGTGGCCCGGGCCCCGACTCACTTTCTCCTTCTTGGTTTTATTCGGCATGGCTGGTGCGGGCCGTCACCGCCGCCGCCCCCGCCGCCGGCCCCCCGCAGCAGCAGCAGCAGCGCCCCCGCCCCGGCCGCCGCCGCCGCCGCCGCCGCCGCCGCCGCCGCCCGGGGACTGAGCCGTTCGCTCGCTCGCGCTTCCCCTTTTCCAGGTTCCCAGAGGCTGCGGCAGCCGCGGCGGCGGCGGCGGCGGTGGCGGCGGCGGCGGCGTCTCTCCGCCCCTCCCCCGGGCCGCCCCACCCCTTCCCCGGGCCGCCCCTCCCCTCACCTCCCTCCCCGCCCCGGGCCGCGGCTCCCGTGCGGCCCTCCCCGCTCTCCCGGAGGCCCCGCCCCGCCTCCCGCCAGGCGCCCTGCCATTGGCCAACGCGCCGTCACGTGCCCTAACGCTCTCCCGCTTCCCAGCCCCGCGCGGGTCCGTGTCCCTCGCTCGCTCCTGCGCCCGTCTCCGGCTCGCGTCAGTCCGAGGCCGGGTGGCGGCGGCGGCGGCGGCGGCAAGGGTCCGGCCGCGAGGGCCGGGCCGAGGCGGACGAGCGGGCGTGGGGCTGCGCGTGCGGCGACCGGCCGGTGCCGGCGGTGGAGGTGAGGGACGGAGAGAACACGGGGTACGAGAGGCGCGGAAACGGCACGTCCGAAACGGATGGCAGCAACCAATGCCGTGTGCGCGGCGCGGACCGGCGCCAACGGCGGCCTCCCGGCCTCGTCCTGTCGCCGCCGCGGTGCTCGCGGAACTCCAAAGCACCCGCGCGCCAGTGCGCGGGGCGGCCAGGGAGCCGGCGGGCCGCGGGAGCGGCGGTTTCCCGGGGCCCCGCCAGGCCCCGCCCACCGGGGGGGCCCGTCCCGCGGAGACCCCGCCCACCGGCGCCTCTCCAGAGGCTCCACCAGCTCCAATGGGCTTTTATTGTATTCTTCGGTTTGGCTTGATCACGAACCACGGGAGGAAACCCCTGCAGGTGGACCACTAGTCACGTGGTTCTGTCCCCTCGCTGATGGCTCTGGAGGGAGGAGTTTACCGGGGGAGGTTAACTTTGACATGCATACTGCTTCCCCGGTGTGTCCAGTGCCCACACCGGCTGGAGCCCCGATGGCAGGCACCGGGATTGGAGGGGTGCAGGAGGCAGACCGTAGGAGTGGGCGCAGTTCACGCGTGAGAAGCACTGGCGCATCGCCGCGATGCTCAAGCAGCCGAATCTGGACCGGGCACTTGCAAATCATTGCGTTCTGTTCGGCCCCGGCTTTGCATTTCATTGAAAGTTAGCAGGCAAAGCATTTTTGGTTTATTCTGTGCCGCCCTGCGCTAGGAAAGCGAAAAGACCGAAGGAGGGGGGAAAAAAAGATCTAAAGTGAGGAGTGTCGTGGGAGGCCCTGAAAGTAAATTCTGCCTGCAGGTGTCAAAATGTGCGCTTTTAGAAGAATAATTGCTGAACAATCGAGAAGCCTCTACGTGCAGGAGCAGCGGTTGATGATTAGTATTTTAAGTGGGTTACGGTTTCTCCAAAACAAGCGGTTAAAAAATATGACGTGTAGAGCACTGCCCTAGTTAATTTAATACCGTTTCATTTTAAAATAAAATGCATGCTGTCAGTGGAATGCACCCAGTTTAAACCCATATCAAGGAGCAGTTGTTATGAAGCTATTAGTTTGTGACCACGGAGCTCTGAGGCGGCCGGGAGCTTCTCCCAGACAAGCCGGTGCCTCCAGGAGGACCCTTGCGTCACAGCCCCTGGCGGTACCGGGGTGTCGGGGGCATCCGTTCATTCGGCAGACGTCTGCTGGATGCCGGTCACGTGCAAAGCATGGTTGCAAGGGATCCCGTGATGGACAGTCCAGGAAAGTTCTAAAAAAAAGTTTAAGAGCTACTTTAATAAATGTTGTACCCAAGTACTGAAGGAAAATGGGAAAAACACAGTAGGAGGGGGGACCAAAAACACCCCGGAATGCTCTCCTGGAGGGCGGGCCCCTGTAGGACAGGCTCCCCCCCCCCCACTAGGTGCGTGTTCCGGGGCCCATCTGTATCAGTGCGCCAGCTGGTGTGGCTGTGAGGGGCTGCCTTGGGCGTCAGTTTCTCTGGAAGACAACACGTGTGTCCATTTCACGACTCACCTGCCCACACCACACTGAGTGTTAACAGTTTTTGACCAAGAATGCACGACCTTTCCCCCAGTGCCCCCCCCCCCGCCCCCATACTCACCGCATCTCACCCTTAGTGACTTTTGTTTCGTTTCCTGGATGAAAACAGTCCTCAAAAGGAAATGTTTGCTATGGGAGAGGTGCAACGCAGCAGCAGAAGCACTAAAACCCATCAAAATTGTTGAGTTCAAAACTGTTCGGAGCAGTGCAAAAACATTTCGATAGGTGTATTTTTTATCAGATGGAGAGTAGTACTTCAAAGGTGACTGACGTTTAAACATGTAAGAATGAATACACAATTTTCAATAAATAAATTCTGATTTTGGGGGGTGTCCCCTCATGTAATTCCATGTCCATGTGTATAGGATGAAATACAATGCCTTTCTTTTTCCTTCCTGAATCCCTGTTCCCCGGGGGCGGGGATAAGACGGGACAGAAATAACTCGGCCCGAGGCGGGGAGAGGTCCAGCGCAAGAGCATTAGTGACCCGGGATTAGAGGGTTTGGGGGGGAGGAGGGCACATGCGGCGGGTGGCAGGCGGCGGGAAGCTTGCTGGAAGGCCAGGTCTTGTGCACGGCTGCAGCGCACTGAGTGCTGAGTTTGAGTTCTTGCCCTGAGCCTGGGCCCGCCCCCACTCCCGTGCCTCCCTGGGGAGAGGGAGGCACTGGTGCCGCCAGGGCCTGGCTGGCTGAGGCCCCCTCAGAGCCCCTGTGCAGGGAGGGAGGCAGGGAAGGGGGGCTGAATACTCCCACCCCTTTCCTCTGCCCCGCTCCCTCACCTGTGCCTCCCACTGGCCCAACCAACCACCTGGAGCCAGAGGCCCGTGAGGCCAGTGATGTTCCCTGGATGCTCTGCTCCAGGCCATGGGACGTGGCAGAGAAGGGTGGGGGTGAGTCTCCAGGGACCTCAAGTGCAGGATAACTCGGCAGCAGGGAGGAGTGGAGACGCGGAATAAGAAGGTCCGGTTTCCACGCAGACCCTGCGCGACCTTGGCACAGACCCCGTGAATCAGTGCTTCTCCAGCAAGGCGGTGCTTCCTCCCAGGGGACGGCCGGCAGCGTCTGTGGAGATGCTGGTTGCCACAGCTGGGGGGTGGGCGGGTGCTGCTGGCATCTGGTGGTTAGAAGTCAGGGTGCTGCTGAACATCCCACGGGGCACAGGACAGCCCCCACGACAACGAGTCCTCCTGCCTCGAATGTCAGCCGTGCGCCAGTGGAGAAGCCCTGGTCTAAACCCATGTGAAAGGGGCGTGACACGGCCCGCCCCGCCCGCTCTGCGGCTGCTGTGGGCCTCACGGAGGGGAATGGGCGTGAGGACGGTACTGTGTCTGTAGACTCCGTTTGGGAAGGAACGCCCTGCCCCCCAGAACGCTCCGGTCCCCGCACCAGCACGCAGGATCCCCTCCCTCCCAGGTCCTAACCTCGGTCTCGGGAGGCCGGAAACGACCACCTTTGTGCCGGCACTGCCATGCAAGCCACAACCGGAAGGTAATGAAGTCGCCTTCCTAAAAAAGCCTTTAAAGTATTTTAAATTGATTTTTATTGTACTTTTTCCATGACTATTTATCCCCACTCTACCCTCTTCTGCCTCCACCCCCCCCACACTCACCACACTGTTGTCCGTGTCCGTTCCACGTCCCACCAACAGTGCACAGGGGTCCGCTTTTCCACATCTTCACCAGCACTTGGTTTTTTCTTTCTCTCGCTTTTTAAAGATTTTATGTATTTCCAGAAAGAAGAAGGGAGGGAGAGAGGAGAGGAACATCAATGTGTGGTTGCCCCTCACCCCCCCCCCCCACTGGGGATGTGGCCCACAACCCAGGAACGTGCCCCGACCAGGAGCTGAACCCGTGACCCCTGGCTTGCGGACCGGCACCCAATCCACTGAGCTCCCCCGGCCAGGGCTGGCCTTTCCCTTTTGAGAGCTAGCCAGCCTGCCTGGTGGGCAGTGATAACGCATCGTGGCTAGATTTGCATTTTTCTAATTACTAGTAACGTGCAGCATCTTTTCATGAGCCTGTCGTGTGTCTGTTTATCCTCGTTGGAGAAACACCTAGTCAAAGCTTTTGCCCCTTTTTTAATTAGGCTTGGGTTGTTTTTTTTTTTCCGGATTCATTGGGGTCCCTTCCATAGTCTGGATGTGAACCCCTTACCACGTGTACTTTTTGAGAACATCTTCTCCTGTTCCGCAGGCTGCCTTTTCTCTCCGCCGACCGACCGTGACCTTTGGCGCCCAGAAGTTTTATGGGGAAGGCACTGACCTTCCCGCCGCGGTTGCCACATCCATAAAATGGGTGTGGCGATCTGCCCCGCTCTAGACTGCCGTGAGAAGGAAAGAGAAGATAGGGGCCCTGTGACCTCTCTGCCTCAGGAATTTGTGATCGATCGCCTCAGGGGTTAGGGATGGGCTGTTCCCCTGCTCTCTCCTGCCCCGCACCCCACCCCCCCCAGCTGAGCACCGTGCCTGGCAGGCCCTAAGGCACCACCTATTGTCATGCAACTCAGGGGTCCGGGGAGATTGTCCCCTTCTTTCCTGAGGGGCCCCTCGTGCATTCCCACGGCACCTGGCGTGTTCCAGCCCCTCCGTAAGTGTGTGTGGGCCGAACCTGGAGCCTGTCCCCTGGCACTTGAAAACACGTCCGCACGTACGGGCTGGGGTTGGGGTGCCTCGGCCAGCCGCACGTCCATGCCGGTGTCTTTGGGCCCCGCAGGAGCAAAGGAAAGTGGCCCAAAGGCGAACAAAAGCCACGTGCCCAGCGTATTTTCCCTGAGACTCTTGGCGTCTGTAATCATTCACTGTTTGCAGGGGAAGACGGCATTCCGATGTGTGTGCTTGGCATCCGTACCCTCTGCGTGCTGAAACCCCTGCCCAGCGTCACTTGACGTCCACGCACTGCAAGGGCCTGCTTTTGCCCCAAATACGTTGGGGGGTCCCTCCCTCCCTCCCTCCCTCCCTCCTTCCCTCCGTCCCTTACTTCCCTACTGAAGACTAAAGCAGAGCCCTCAAAAAGTCCGTGTAACACGCCTTCAGGGTTATTGGGATTAAGATTCTGCACACTTCCTCTGGCTACACCCAGAAAACGTAACTTCCCTTCAAAACCCTCTCCAAAGCCCAGCTCTGCACCCGTGCCCGGAGGGACGAGGTCGTGACAGCCCAGGAGATGCCTTGACTTAGGGCGCGACACCCCGCACCCCACAGAGACCCCACAGAGCGAGACGGGCCAGACAGATGTGGCGAGAAATAGATGAGGCCGCTCGGGGCCCAGACTGTGACTGGCTCCTCTGGACGTTGCTGACCACTAGACAGTACTCAGCCCCCCGCGTGCAGGCTCGTCCGCTGGACGCTTTGCCGCTGTTACAGATCCACAGTGAACCTGTTCTGTAGGCATTCCTTGTGCACCTACTGCGTGCTCAGTGACTCACCAGGACTCGCGAGGACTGCAGTGGTCTCGGAGGTGGGCTCCACTCGAAGGGGGGCCAAGGGAGTAGAGGAAGCAAATAAAGGTCCTGACACAAGGTGGCCGCGCTGTCCCCACCCTGGCACTTAGGCGTGGCCCCTGTGCGCCCAGTGGTTGCTCACGGCACGGTGAGTCACTGGCCCTCGCCCTCCACGCACAACCGCCACGTGGTCATCGCCTTTCAGGAACTCAGAGCACGGGCGAGTCCGTGTCCTCGGGCTGCTGTGACAAAGTGCCACGTGCCGGGTGCCACGCGGTTCTGGAGGCCGGAAGTCTGACATCCAGGCGTGGGGTCGCTTCCCTCCGAGGGGTCTGGAGGGGGGACCCCAGCCCAGGACTCTCCCCTGGGCTTGCAGGCGGCCGCTTGCCCCCCGTGTCCTCACATCTCTTCCTCACTGTGTCTGTTTCTTCGTCCCAGGCTCTCCTTCTCATGAGCACACCAGTCACTTTGGGTGAGGCCCACCCCGACGAGCTCACTTTAACCTGGTCACCCTGTGGAGGCCCATCCCGGGGTCCGGGGGCTGGGACCCCAGTGTGCCTGCTCTGGGGGCGGAGGCAGAGTGGACACCCCACAGCAGGAGAGGCCGCCTGGTGACCCCAGGCCCGAGGGGGTACAGCTTGTCTAGGTTGCAGGACTCGATGAGCCTGCCTCGGAGCGTTTTACTCAGGGGTCCTGAGCTCTTCCCACCGTCCCGTAAGGCCCCTCCACGCAGACCAGGCGAGGAATGGAGAGAGGGGAGCAGCGAGAAGGCGGTGCCGGGAGGGAGCGTGCCCCTCCTCGAGGAGATCCCCGGCGGTGGGGGCAGCGTGAGACCCCCAAGATGCCGAGGCGGGCTCTTGTTGAGCCTGGGCCCGTCGGGATGGTATCCGTCAGGCATCAAATGCTTCGTGGTCAGGCCCTAAGGTGTGTGACACGGGGCTGGGGGAGAAGGACCGGGCAGTTTGGTGAGGGAGAAAGGTGGGGAGGGACTGACCAGGAGCCCAAAGGTGGAGGTGGGGCGAGTTTATGAGAAAGTAGGTCATTCCCTCAATCTCAAGGGTTGCAGGCGCTGGGAGGGTTCAAAGTCACCAACCTGGCAGCTGAGCAAGGTTTTCCAGAGCGATGAGAGGAGGCCGGGAGGATGAGCGCGTCGGCTGGGATGAACCTTGGGGCCGTTGCTCTAGCGAGGGCAGGCTGCGCTGAGGGCCCAGGGCCCAGAGCGGCAGCGGGGCCTGGGGAGAGGCCCCTGCCCACCCCCGCCCTGGGGCCCGCCTCTCCGCACCCGGGCAGGCTGGCCGCCGCCAGCAGAAGGGGGGACACATGGCACCTCAGCAAAGTGCCTGTGACTTGAGTCCTAGCCCCCAAAGAAGCCGGCGGAGGTTAGGGGCCAGTGGTGTTTCTCAGCGCTGTTTGGTGAAACCCTGCCCGCACCCCTCCCCTAGACAACCGTGGCAGCCTCTCAGCCTCTGGGGGTCCCATCCAGGCTGCCACCTTCATGGGGACAGGGCCTGAGGGTCTCCGGGGCCTCCACAAAAATCTGGGGCCAATAAAAACACCTGTATGCCGTGTGTTGAAGTTACGTCCATTGTATTCATTGATTAAACTGAGTTTAACATAAAGCTATCTTGAAACCGGTTGCTGGGTTAGGTTTGCCTACTTTGGGAGGATCCCTGAGGACACACTACCCACACTACCACCCTGAAACCTAGGCACTTGGGGGGTCCCCACCCAGGGCCTTGAGCTTCTGAGGGCCCCTTGCTGGCCCGGTGCCTTCAGCAGAGCCCCCGGCTGTGGAGGCCAAGGACACGACCCCTCGGGAGCCCACCCTACCCCCTCTGGACTGCACTCGGGGTCCCTGGGATCCTGGAATTCCTTGTCTCCAAACCCCGATCCAAGACTCTTTCTGGGGTCCCTCCAAGGGCCAACCACACTGCTGGGTGCACAGCCCTAGGCCCAAGGAAGGGTGGGGCCAGACTGTAAGGGGCGGGCTGAGCGGGGCGTGGACGGGGGCCGGGATGTCTGCAGCCAGGCGCACGGAGCCCTGGCAGACGCGGGCCGGTCTCCGTCTGTGCTCCTGGGCCCCAGCCCCCAAGTGTGAGGAGTCCTGGGCCCAGCCCCCAAGTGTGAGGAGCGGGCCTGTGGGCGCACACGGAGCAGGGCAACAAGCCACACCCGGAGTCAGTGAGGTGGTCAGTGCATCGGTGAGACTCACCAGCAATGAACTTCAAAATCAAGTTTTCTACAAAATCTTTTAAACACAGTAGTCTGTCCTTACTCAAGGGGTGGGGGGGCGTGTTCTCAGCCCCCGGTGGGCGCCTGAGACTGTGGGTACGACCGAACCTTCTACACACATTTTTTCGTGCATGGACACGTCTACAGTAAAGCTTCGCTTACAGACTTGAACGGGGACAGCAGAAGACAACAGTGACCAGCAGGAGCACAGACAAGCGTGACGATACACCATAACGGAAGTGGTGTGCATGCGGTCGCTCTCTCTCCAGGTACCTCATTGTACTTGTGCGGTTTCACGGGCGCAAGGTTCGTCCTTGCCTTGCACCTTAGCCAGGTCGGCGCGTGGCCTTTTTCCTTTCCTTCTTGAGTCGAGAACTTTCACCTTTTCACTTGAAGGGCCCGCCCTGGCTTCTCCGAGGTGTGTCCCAACTGCCGGCTTCGCGGCCCGTGCGCTTCGGGGCTGTCGTCAAACGAAGCAAGTGTGCCCTGGACACAAGCGCTGCAAGGGCACCGAGTGACCAGAAGGCGGGGCGAGTCCACAGATCGGAGACCCTGGGCTCGGGGACAATTCCCGTGCTGGGCGGGGAGGGAGCTGGATGGGGCGAGATTCCATCACGCTGCTCAGAACGGGACACAGTTCACCGCTTATGCACCGTTTATTTCCGGTGTGTTCCATTTCGTAGTTTTGGGCCGGGGTGGACCTCGGGTAACCGAAACAGCAGCCGAGGGGGACCCCTGCACATCCGACCGCACGACGGGATTACACACGTGTAGCCGGTGGGTGTGCTCGGACACGCATCCGATGCACACAGGGGGCCCTTCTCACACTGAGAGCCCCTCTGCTTCTGAGTGACGCAGACTCCAGCCTGCGGGGTCCGTGTGTCGTGGCTGCGACGGACAAATGCACGTGGACTGCAGAAGTCCTGTGGAGAAAGAGGGACAGCGTGGCCGCTCTCTGTAGAGAGAGAGGGGGCCCGACCCCTGCCTGGACAGGCTTTTATTGCCTTTCTGGGTACATTACGTCAGGATGGTCCTCATTTCCTACGCACAGGTCCGCTGTAGGTGATGGCCTTCCACAGGTAACCAAGGAAAGAACGTTGCTGATTCCTTCAAAGAGAAGATCAAGGGGAAAGGTGGTTGAACCGGTTACACTCCATACTTGGGAGGTTTGGCACCGACTTTGGGAAGTTACTTTGAAGATGTGCAGTAAACATGTGCTGCCTCCATCCAGGGTGGGGGAGCTTTAGCAAACAGCCAGCCTCGGAGCAGCCCAGGTACAAGGCAGGCCTGACTCCCCGCGGGGAAACCGGTCTGTGGGCTCGGCTCCTGTGTGCCAGCTCGCTCCTGCCCCTCGGGCAGGTTCCCCACATCTGGGCACCCGCCACACCGCCCCGAACTCACCCCCTCCCCCCCGGCCCCACGGCGCCCGGCAGCCAGGCCCACCAGGAAAAACCAAAGCCGGTCGTGTCGCTTTCCTACTCCAGGCCCTTTGGAAGCTCACCAGCGCCTTCAAGACGCAGTCCAGCCCCCTGGCGTGGCTTCCCAGGCCCTTGGCCATCGGCTTCTGCCGACTTCCTCGGTCTCATCCCTCACCCCACCTTGCCCCAGCGCACCCTCACTCCAGCCTGAATGACAGAACCCCGGTTCCTGCCCTGGGTGTCTCCAAGCCCCTGGCCGCACCGGAGGCCATCCCAGCCCTCCCCACCCCCTCTCCCCCCTCTGGCTGACCCTTTCTGGGCTTCTCCTCCGACCCCTGGCTGCCACACTTCCCTGAGCTCCCTGAGTCCCCGTTCTTCCCCCCACCCCACCCCCACCCACTGCCTGCCACGCCGTGCCTCCCCTCTGGGTCCGAATCATGGCCCCCGTGCCAGGCCCAGCTCAGGGCCTGCCCAGAAGTGGACCCTCAGCAGGACGGTCTGAGCTAAACTATTCTAGCATAGCCTAGAGGACTAGAAACTTGCCTAAAATTGCCATCTTGAATGGGTTTCCTTTGGGAGCGAACGGCCTTGGCATTCAGCTGGGGGCTGGTTACAGGACTCTCTCTGCCACTCTGGGCCATGCCATGTCGGACCCGTCACCCACGGCAGCTGCAGCCCGAGCAGCGTCCTCAGAGTGCCGGGAGCGTGCTGTGGACCCCTCCTTTCCTTCTGTTGGGGACCGCCCTGCCTGGTTTCAGAAGCTGTAACCCCCCATGGCTAAGGCTGAGTGAGCGACTTTGGGACTTCGAGCCACTAAGGAGACAAAGCTTATCTCCCTGGCAGGGGCACTGCCTCTGCTCCTTTTACTTCCCCCTGCCTGGCCCCAGTACATGATTGGTTAGCCAAGGACGGGTAAGATTCCTCAAGGGAGGGACGACCTAAGACAGGCACGATCACGGGGCCCCCAGGGAAGGACTTGGGGGGCTGTAGCAAAAGGGGGTGATGGACCCTCGCCCCTTGGCTTCGACAAAGCCTGAGTCCTCATTCTGTCTGCGAGAAGTCTCCTAATCTCTTGGCTGCCTTACTTCCCCCGCCTGACTTAAGCCTGAAACAATGCCAGAGGGCGGTGCAGCCCTGTGCTGGAAAGGGCGGGTTCCCTGGGGTGATCAGGCCTGAGAAAAAATGCATAAAATCCTGTGAAACCTGCTTTGCTCAGAATTCTCTCAATTTTCTGATAAGGGTCTGAGCAAGATATGAGTTTGTTTCCCCAAATTTCATAGCCCTTTAGCTAACTGAGCCTGACTCAGAATAAGCCCTCGTAGTTCTTTTTATGTTATCGGTTGTTCGATCCTCACTGCCCGACAATGACTGATGAGCTTCACCTGCATTTCTCTGTGACATGAACCCAACAAAAGCCCATTGAGGAGAAGGCTCCTGGCCCTTCTCCTGGCCCCCAGTGCATGACTGGTTAGCCAGTGACGGTTTGAGAGATCGGCCGCCCTTCCTCCCCAAGCAGATCATGTTTTGGTGGGCTTACTCTCATCTGTGGCGGACAGGGGGGCTCTGCAGGCGGAGCCCCCCCACATCCTTCCACATCTCCGCCGATTTGAGTCTTAACAGGCAAAGGCCCTAGGCCGCTGCATCTGCATTTCAGCCGCGTGGTCGGCTTCCCTGCTTGCAGAGACACGCCCCCAACGCTACCCTGTGTGATCCGAGAAAGCGTGGGGGGGCCTCAGGAGCGGCCACAGTGACTTGGGGGATGGACCTGCCTGCGCATGTGGCAAAAGTCAGAAAGGCTGTTAGTCAAAGAGATGCAGTTAGTGAAAAGTTCACAATTCAGACAGCAATGACACCCATGTTCGCGGAGGGCTATCCAGCAGACCTCACAGACACGAGACAGAGGGAACTGCAGTGATTCACTCTGTGCCCGGACGGCACGTGCGACAGATCACACACCAGAGGTGGCCCCAACGAGGTCCCCATCCCACACACACTCTTTTACAATCCGACAATGACATTCCTCGCATCTAGAGGTGGGACTTATGCTCCCCCCCACCTTTGAACTGGGCAGGCCTGTGACTCTGGTGGCTGGAAGGCTATGTCACTGCAGAGGCTGAGCCATAAAAGGCCCACCCCCCCAGGATGGAGCCCAGGCGCCACGCTGTACAGAGGCCCCGTGCCCGGGGGAGGCCAGGTGTGGGCATTCTGGTGGCACCAAGAGCAGCCACGTGGGTGCAGAAGCCTTCGGATGACTCCACCCCCAGCCACTGGCTGAACTGTGTGGGACACCCCGAGGGAGGACCACCCGGCTGAGCCCAGCCGGCCCCCCCAGAATCGGGGGGAGGTAGGGTACAACACTTCCTGTGACATGCACACTGTTGTTTACAGGCGACATGCTTCAGCACATGTATACCACATGGCATTTCAGACACGTGACTATTAACGTGCTTCTCAGCAGCGCGCCCTGAGACGAGTGGGCATGGGGTGCACGGACACCCAGAGCCCGGCAGCGCTGGGGCCCCAGAGACAGCACGGCGTGCATCAGGTGAGCGGACCCCACTGGGCGTGCCCACCAGCGGGCAGCGGTCTGCCAGACGGCCAGTGGGCCGGTCCCCCGCCTTTGGCCCCTGCAGGCTGAGTTTTTCTCGTTTGGACCCTGGCACCAGTGAGACAACCGCAGTGTCTCAATCTTGAAATACTTTCCTTCAAAAAGCCATTCAGGTGTGCCGGCAAACCGACATGATTTTCTTTTCAGAGTCCCCGGTTTGGAGAGAACTGGGGTTGGAGCGGTTGGTGACCCAGCACGCTCGGGAATGACGCCGGGCACCAGCACGCGGCGCCTTCCGGGTGCACGGTGGCCACTCACGCCCCTGTGAGCCCCTAGAACAAGCCTCCAGGATGGTGATTCGGTGTTACCCCCGAGATGGGGAGGCGGGACCCTGGGGGCGGGGGTCCGGTCTGTGAGCCCAGAAGGCCTCGCATTAGGGAGGCTCCTTGAAGGGGAAGAACGCCCTTAAGAAGACAAAAGTAATGAACAAATCCCTTAGCCCTGAACCGCTCTCCTGTGGAAACAGTGTATCAGGTTTCGCTCCTGAACCCGAAGCACTGAGGCACTGAAGCCCTTTCCTCTAACGCACTTCTCCTGTCCATGTGGCCACGCCGAAAAGTCAGGTTTCTAAGTGTTAATTCCTCTCATCGCGTGACATTTGCTGGTGGGAAGCCGGTTTCCCCCGCTGGCCTATAAACTGCCTACGTGGGGGGCTGAACGCAGCCATGTCCCCCCCCCCCCCCGCCCCCCAGCACAACGCGGGAAGGGGAGCAGCTTGCCAGGCGTCTGCTGAGGACGCCAGCCAGGGCCGAAGGGATGAGTGAAATGTGGAACGGAGGATCCCTCCCACACCCCCCATTCACTGGAACCGAGTTAAGGGACGTCTGAACTTCATCAGAATATCAGCTGTCTCCTACTTTTAAGAGAGAAAAAGAAAACAGCAGACAGCGAAGGGAGGTGAAGGTGTGGGGGGAGACCCTGGGGGCGGGGGACCCACCCGTCAGCTGGGTCGGCTCCCCAGTCTCCCAGTGGATCCACCTTTGAACCTGAGATGAGATAACGCAGGACACCGATAACGCTGGAATTGGAGCCCCAAAGTCCGAGGTCTTTCCGTGACATGACGGTCTTCCTGTAGGATGGGGACGGACTATGGATGTGGCCTCCTGCGAGGAGACCTCCAGTCTGCAGGAGGCCAGGGGGCGGCGTCCCCGGCTCCCAGCACGCCCAGCAGGGGGCAGGGTGGCCTGCTGCCTCTCCAGAGCCGACTCCCACCAGGAGAGCCCTCTGCAGGTGGCTGCCACCTGGGGCGGCTCCCTCCACATCCCCTCCCTCCTTCCACCCTGGGGAGTATCTAAGGGGGTGGGGGAGGGGGGTTCTGCCTGGGCGGCGGCCTTCCCTTCCTTCTGAAAGTAGGAGCAGGCTCTGTCCACCTGGCTGGGGCTGCCCCGTCCCCGCCTGGCGCCGGGGGCGCAGGGCAGCGGGTCCTCCTCCTCCCGCAGGTCCCGGTCCATGCCCCGGTGCGTGACACCGCCTCAGAGGCCTCCACGGAAGCAATTCTTCCTTTCGCTGCGGACCACTGCCCGCCTGGGCCCCTCCTCTGAGCCTCCACTGGGGGGGATTCAGGGGCACGTGGCCCGTTTATTCCGCCCGGCGCTCAGGGGCAACGCTGCGCTCACTGGTTTGCCCACCCAGGTCCCAAGGGAGGGGTTTGCAAGCATTTGCGGGCGTTAGGCTGCCGTGGGGAGCTTGTCCTCGGGCTCCGGCACCACCAGCCTGCACAGGGAGACCACGGCCAGGGGCAGGGCGCCCCAAAGCAGGTCGGGGGTGGGAGGAGAGCGAGCCCCTGCTCACCTGTGAGACCTTTCATCTCTTGACGGACGGCTTCACTGAGGTCTAACCCACCGACGGGCCGTCCGCCGTGCATGTTAAAGAGCACAACTCAGTGCGTTCGGACACAGACGCGCTCTTAGGAAACCCTCCCCATTTTTTGGAAAACAAATAGAAACCCCCCCCCCCCACCTATTTCCTCGTGTCTGTTGGGAGTCCTCCCCATGCTTCTCCTGCCCCTGACCCCACCAACCACGGACCCGCTTTCTGTTGCCGCGCCTTGGGTGGAGTTTCCTGGCTCGTCTACACGCACGATCACACAGCGGGCGCTTCTTTCCCGGCCGCTTTCTCAGGCCACTGTGGCCTTGAGATTCATCCGCGTGGCAGTCCTGACCGATAGTTTAGCCCTGAATTCTGGATAAGCCTCCCCGGTCAGAGGCACCATCCTTCTTTGTATGTCGTTGAATTCCACCCGCTACAGTTTTGTTCGAGTCTTTGTGTCTGTGTGCATGAGGCCTGCGGCCCCTCCCTCCCCCCCTTCTGCCCTTCCTCCTTCCATCCTCTTCGGTAATGTCCAAGTAACATGGGTCCCCTGGGTTGGGAAATAGTCACCCCTTTTCAGTTTTCTGAAGTTTTACTTATTTATTTGGTAGAATGAGTATTCGTTCTTCCTAAACGTTTGCTAGAATCTGCCAGGGAAGACATTGGGCCTAGAACTTTCTCTGAAGGGAAGGCTTTGCAAAGTCAATGCCATTTCTTTAACCAAGGTCGCGAACAGGCAATTTATGGATCAATAGGTAAGAGGCGCACCGATGCCGGGTGTCTGTGCCTCCGCCTCCCTGAGAGACTCCGGCCGTCCGTGCCACCGGGTGTGCGCGTTAGGTCCGCGTTATCCGGTCCCGGGCACAGCGATGTTCACCGTGTTCCCTGACAGTCCTTTCCACGTGTGCGGCTGTCACCTGTCTTGTTCCGGGTTTTGCTGATTTGTGGCTTCTCCTCCTCTTCCTCTTCTTCTTCTTCCTTCTTCTTCTCCTTCTCCTTCCCCCTCCTCCCCCTCCTCCTCTTCTTCTTCTTTTCTTCTTCTCCTTCTTCTCCTTCCTCTCCTCCTCCTTCCTCCTCCTCCTCCTCTTCTTCTTCTCCTTCTTCTTCTCTTCTTCTCTTCTTCTTCTTCTTCTTTCTTCTTTTCTTTCTTCTCCTTCCCCCTCCTCCTCCCCCTCGCCTCCCCCTCCTCCTCCTCTTCTTCTTCTCCTTCTCCTTCTTCTTCTCCCCTTCTCCTTCTCCTCCTCCTCCTCCTTCTTTTTTTTTTTCCGGATCAGTCTTGGGACAGGTGTCTCCATTTCATTGGTCTTCTCAAAGAGTCAGCTTTTGGTTTCATTGGTTTTATCTATTTTTTCCCAGTTTTCTATATGGATGATCCCCACTTTGATAACGATTACTTCCTTTCTTCTGTGTTCGATTTGCTTCTCTTTCTTTGGTGTCCAGGAGTCGATGCTGAGGTCACCGATTTGGAATTGTTCTTTTCTGCTATGGGGGTTTGATGGCACACCTGTCCCCCAGGTGCTGCTGTCACCGTGTCACCTGTCGGCTCAGGCTGCCCTGACAAGATGCCGCAGACCGGGTGGCATAAAAACAGAAACTGACTTTCTTCGGTTCCGACCAAGGTGCCCTCCGGGCTGGTTTCTGGTGAGTGTTCTCTTCCTGGCCTGTAGGCGGCCTGGGTTTGCTGTGCCGACCAACAGCTGTTCCTCTGTAGGCGGAGATAGAGGGGGAGGGGGAGGGGCAGGAAGAGCGAGAGAGACGCCAGCCAGGTCAGGTTAGGGCCCCGCCCTGTGACCTCATTTCACCAGAACCACCTCCCGGAGGGCTCTGTCTCCATGCACAGCCCCAGGGGGTCGGGGCTTCAACACACAGCCCTGGAGGAGCCCATTCAGGCCACCACAAACAGCACCCCAAACCCTCATCTGCTGTGTCTGCATGTTCCTTCAGCTCAAAGGATTTTCTAATTTCCCTTCGATTTCTCCACTGATCCCTGGGTATTCAGAGTATGTTATTTACTGTCCAAATATTTGGAGATCTTCCAGACAGCTTCCTGCTATTGACGTGTCATTTCATTCCGTTGTAGCAGAGAACACACTTGGAATTATATGAATCCTTTCCAATGTAGTTTATTTATTTGTTCTTAAACCTTTCTGTTCCATTCTATAATTCTTTTTTAAAGACTTTATTTATTTATTTCTAGAGAGAGGGGCAGGGAGGGAGGAAGAGGGAGAGAAACATCAGTGTGTGGTTGCCGCTCATGCACCCCCACTGGGGACCTGGCCCACAGCCCAGGCATGTGCTCTGACTGGGAATTGAACTGGCGACCCTTTGGTTCACAGGCCAGTGCTCATCCACCGAGCCACACCAACCAGGGCGAATATGATTTGTTTTGATAAATATTCTCTGCGTACTTGCAAACAATGAGCATTTTTCATCTTGTTGGGTGAAATGTTAGATAAATATCAATTAGGCTAAGTTGGTTGATAAAGTCTGATATATTTTTGCTGATTTCCTGTCTATTTGTTCTATCAATTATTGAGAAAGTGTTGCTGAAATCTTCAACTATAATTGTAGATTTGTGTGTTTCTTCTTGCAGTTCTGATGGTTTTTTGCTTCATGCATTTTGAAGCTGTTATTGAGTGCATCAGATTTTAAGGTGAATAAACACCTTTATCATTACGGAATGGTTGTGATCACTGGACACATTGTTTACCTTGCCTGATACTAACACAATCACTTCAGCTTTCTTTGACCAGGCACTGATGTCTTTTTCCTTCCTTTTACTTTTAGCCTACTAATTTCTTTGTATTGAAATTACATTTTGTGTAGGCAGCAAATAGTTGGATGTAGAGTTTTAATCCAGCCTGACCGTTTACATATAATGTGAGGATTGCTATGGGTAGTTTGAGTCTATAATCCTGCTGTTTTTTCTGTTTGTCCATCTGTTCTTGGTTTCTCTTTTCCTTTGCTTCCTTTTATTATGTTGAGTAGTTTTTATGATTCCGTTTTAGTTCTGTTGCTAATCTTTTAGCTCTAAGCCCTTGTTTTGTCATTCTAAGGCTCACCGCATGCATCTTGAACTTGTCACAGTTTGTGGGAGGCCGCTCTGCGTGGCGTGGGCCCAGCTCCCACTGGGAGATGTACAGGACCCACGCCCATGGATAGGTTTTCCCGTGGGGAATCAAGCCTGCCATGTGCCTAGGCTGCTATGAGTCTTGCTTTTTGCTAAAACCCCGTCACCCTGAATTGAAGACATTGACTGCAAAGCAACTTTCTAAAAACCATGCTAAACCTCCCAAGGATGAGGGTAACCACTCCAACTACTTTTGCCTTTTCATTTGTAAACATCCCTCTTCTGTGATGTGATTACCAGCATCCTCTTCTTTGTTTTCTGTAAAGGTAACCACGAACAGCGAGCCTGTGCATAGTTAATGAGGATCCTCTTGTCATGTGCCCAGTAAGACAATGAAAGCTCATTGGAGTGAGGGCCAAGGCTTTTGCTCCCCTTGAAAGAAAAGCCATGCCGTCCCTTTTCCTCCACTGGACTCAGTAGTCCGTGTGAATTTGTCTCATATTTCATCCATAATGACTTGGACCCCACGAGCTGGGGTCCGCATCAACAGTTTACCTTCATGTGATGTTATATCATGTATATTCACATAGAATATGAAAACCTTGTAATAATTAGTATACCACCACATCTCCATCCTTAGCCTTTATGTTGTTGTTCTTCATTTTATTTATACTTACATTGTGAAATCCCATAGTATTTTATTTTTTAGACAGTAAATTATATTTAAACAAATTAAATAAGAATAAAATCTTAAGCCCTGGCTGGCGTAGCTCAGTGGATTGAGGGTGGGCTGCGAACCAAAGTGTCACAGGTTCGATTCCCAGTCAGGGTACATGCCTGGGTTGCAGGCCATGGCCCCCAGCAACTACACATTGATGTTTCTCTCTCTCTTTCTCCCTCCCTTCCCTCTCTAAACAAACAAACAAACAAACAAACACATAAATAAAATCTAAAAAAAGAATAAAATCTTAGCTATTCACCCGAGTGGTTAACATTTCCGGCGCTCTTCGTTGCTCTGTGGGGACCCGCACCTTCCCCCGACCTCACCTGCCTTCTGCAGGGACGGTCCCCCGAGTGAGGGCTGCGGTGCAGACGCGCTGGTGAGGCCTTGAAGGCTGCGTGTGTCGGAAGTTATAATTGTGCTTTCATGGAGAAGTCGCTTTTGCTGGGTATAGAATTCCCGGCAGGCAGTTTTCCCCTTCGGTACTTAACCAGCGTCTCCTCGCACGGATTGTTTGTGGTCGGGGGTCTGCTGCCGCTCTCGCCCCTGCTCTTCCTGACCTGCTGTGCTTCCTTCCGGCTGCTCTGAACGTTCCCTCTCCATCGCTGGTTTTGAGCAATTTAATTCTGATGTGCCTGGATGACGTTTTCATCATATTCTTTGGACTTTGGGTTTGTTGTAATTCCTGGATCTGTAGGTTTACAGGTGTCATCAAATTTAGGAGATGGGGGCTACGATTTCTTTAAACATTTTTCTGAACTCCTCTCTTTTGGAGACACAAGTCATATGGGTGTTAGGCCATTTAAAGTGTCCCACAGCTCATTGATATTCTTTTCATTAAAAAAGATTCGTTTTTTTCAAATCAGTTTTTTCAGAACTGACAGAAAATCAAACTGTATGGAAGTCCGACAACCAAGGAGTTAAAGAAGAAATATTCATCCAGATGGGTAGGAGGGGTGGAGGTGGGCAGCTGGGTGGAGAGGGGTCGTGGCAAGGTGGCGGCTAGAGGACCTGGTGAGGCAGCGGCTGGCACACTAGGTGGTCCCACATTCGCTTGTACATAAACTGGGAGGAACGACTGGGGAGTGAGACAGACCGTGCAACCCAGGGCCCCAGCATGGAAGTAAAGCCTCAAAGCCTCTGATTGAAAACACCTGTGGGGGTTGAGGTGCTGGGAGAGACTCCCAACCTCACAGGAGAGTCCACTGGAGAGACCCACAGGGTCCTAGAATGTACACAAACCCACCCACCCGGGAATCGGCACCAGCAGGGCCCACTTTGCTTGTGGGAAGCGGGGGAAGTGACTGGAATCTGGCAGAGAGTGGAGCAAGCACCGCTGTTCCCTCTGGAACACTTCCCCACGTACAGTGTCACAACCCAGAGACTGGGTTGCCCCGCCCTGGTGAACGCCTAAGGCTCTGCCCCTCACTACGCAACAGGCTCGTCAAGACCAAAAAAAAAAAAAAAAGTCCAAATGCAAGAACAGATCAAAGCTCCAGAACAAATTCAACTAAGCGACTAAGAGCTAGCCAACCTATCAAATGCACAGTTCAAAGCACTGGTGATCAGGATGCTCATAGAATTGGTTGAATATGGTTGCAAATTAGATGAAAAAATGAAGACTATCCTAAATGAAATAAAGGAAAATGTACAGGGAACCAACAATGATGGGAAGGAAACCAGGACTCAAATCAATGGTGTGGACCAGAAGGAAGAAAGAAACATTCAACCAGAAAAGAATGAAGAAACAAGAAGTCAAATAAATGAGGAGAGGCTTAGGATCCTCCAGGACATCTTTAAATGTTCCAGCATCCGAATCATAGGGGAGCCAGAAGGAGAAGAGGAAGAACAACAAATTGAAAACTTATTTGAACAAATAATGAGGAACTCCCCCAATCTGGCAAAGGAAATAGACTTGCAGGAAGTCCAGGAAGCTCAGAGAGTCCCAAAGAAGTTGGACCCAAGGAGGAACACACCAAGGCACATCATAATTACATTACCCAAGATTAAAGATAGAGAATCTCAGAAGCACCAAGAGAAAAGGAGACAATTACCTACAAAGGAGTTCCCATAAGACTATCAGCTGATTTCTCAAAAGAGACCTTATGGGCAAGAAGGGGCTGGAAAGAAGTATTCCAAGTCATGAAAGGCAAGGACCTACATCCAAGATTGCTCTATCCAGCAAAGCTATCATTTAGAATGGAAGGGCAGATAAAGTGCTTCTCAGGTAAGGTCAAGTTCAAGGAGTTCATCATCATCCAGCCCTTATTATATGAAATGTTAAAGGGACTTATCTAAGAAAAAGAAAATAAAAAATATGAACAGTAAAAATGACAGCAAATGCAGTTATTAACGACCACACGTAAACCAAAAACAAACTCAGCAAACAACTAGAACAGGAACAGAACCACAGAAATGGAGATCACATGGGGGGTTATCAGCAGGCGAGTGGGAGGAGGAGAGAGGGGGAAAAGGTACAGAGAATAAGTAGCATAGATGGTAGGTAGAAAATAGACAGGGGGAGGGTAAGAATAGTATGGGAAATGTAGAAGCCAAAGGTCTTATATGTATGACCCACGGCCATGAACTAAAGGGGGGGAATGCGGGTGGGAGGGGGTGTGCAGGGTGGAGGGGAATAAAGGGGGAAATAGGACAACTGTAATAGCATAATCAATAAAATACATTTAAAAATTTGTTTTTCTCTCTTTGTTTTATTTTGGCTAACTTCTACTGCTATGTCTAGACTTAATTACATCTTTCTTCTTTAATGTCAATGTGCCATTGACGTCATCCCAGTGGTCTTTCCATTCCACACACTGTAGCCTCATCTCCAAAGAGCCGACTTGGGTCTTCTTTGTGTCTTTCGTATCTCTGCAGAACATTCAAACACACGATACACTGCTTTAGTAACTTTTAATGTCTAACCCCTGTCTCTGGTCTGAGTTGGTTTCGACTGGCTGAGTATTCTCCTTTTCGCACGCCTGGAGATGTCTGATGGGATGCCAGGTAGTGTCTCTTTTATCTTGTTGGGCCCTGGACATTCTCTGTTGCTCTAACCATTCTTGGACTTTGTCTGGTGAACAGTTGCGTTACTTGCACACAGTTTGACCGTCTGGGTTTGCTTGTAACGATGTGTTGGCGGGTGCCCCATAGCTTTTATTCTAGGACTCATTTCTGCCCACTACGGAGGCGAGACCTTCCCCAGCACTTTCCCCAGTGCCCCCTGAATGTCGTGCTTTCCCGCCTGGCTGCCCGCCCCAGGCACTGTCCCCAGCCCTGGGGAGTGCCAGGCGCTGTCACCACTGACCCCGACACCTGGTTCTTTCCCAGCCCCGGGCTGTTCCCTCGGAGACCTGGGCGGATCGAGTCTCCGCTGAATGCAGGGGTGGGGGCCTCTGCGGGTGTCTGGGCTCTGTCTCCGTGTGGCGGTGCCTGCCGGTGTTCCGTCCCAAGAATCCTGTCCATCCTGGTCTCCCTGGACTCTCCACTCTGCCTTCTCCACTCGAGGAGTCTGCGAGCTCCTGCCTGGCCACCGTTTCCCACGCCGCTGCCTGGGGGCGCTCTCAGGGGAGTCAGCTGGGCAACGGGGTGGGGGGGGGCTCACGGATGTGCTTCCGTGTTTCCAGGGATCACTGTGTTTTGTCGCCTGATGCCCCGTGGCTTGAGAACTCCCGTGTCGTATGTTTAGTCCAGTTTGTTTTGGTTGTTCCAGGCAGGAGGGTAAATCCAGTTACTGCTCCTCAATCCTGTTTGGGAGTGAAAGTTTTCGTTTTCTTTTGCAATCTAAAATACACTTTCACTGATAAAATTAGTTCACATTCGTTATAAAACAATTAGGAAATAACAGAAATATAAAGAAGAACACAAAGTCACTCCTAATGGCCTCGCTCATTCCTAACCACTATAGCGTTTTTTGGTCTGCGTTTTATTTTTTTTGGCCTGCCATCCTCTCGCTCCCGCTGTGCATGTGTGTGTGTGTAGCGGGGTCACCAGTCATGTCGCCGCATCAGCTGTGCCAGGAAGACAGCGCCTCTTCATTTCCCTGCTTAATTAATCCGATCTTTCTTGACAGGTGCCATCTGCTGAGTGATGGGAAGGGGGAACAGGAGCGCAGCCTTGGTCACCGGACCAGAACACAGTGATGTAAACAGTTCTTTGAGAAGCTCACGGTTCTTGGGCTGAAGGGCGTGGCCAGTCCGATTTCTTACTGTTCCCACCCCCTACTCCGCTGAGATTGTGGCTGGGGTGTGTGTGTGTTGGGGGGGTGGGCTGTAGGATTTGTGGGTCCCCTTGATAGCCAGGAAGAAGGGGTCCTCTGGCCCACACCTGTCCTCCAGGTTCGCCCGGATTTGAGCAGCAAGTAGCTGCCCCCAGGGGTGGTGGCTGCCGAGGGCCACGGCAGTGGGCGGCCAGGTCGCACAGGGGCCACGTGAGGTCTTGGGGGCCACTGTGAGGGCCTCAGACCTTATCCCCGGGGAAACAGACGAGCCGGGGCGGTTTCCCGGCGGTGGGCGGAGGCCAACCCGCGACTGCAGGTGGGAAGAGGGAAGTTAGAGACCAAGAATTGATACTTTCACAGTCTCACTGGAGGAGGAGGAGGAGGGGCATGGAGTGGGGAAGAAAGAGATTCTTTTCCTGACGGGACAGGAAAGCAGTGGGACTCGGCCGCCAGAGAGGGAGGTGAGGGCGCCGGAGGACGGCCGGAGTCGGGGGGTGGTGCGGGGTGCGGGGTGGGGGGGCGTGGGCTCGGCCTGCGGGCGCAGCGGCGGTGCGGGTGGCCCGGCAGACGTGCGGGGAGCCGCGCTGGGAGCCTGCTGATGTTCCCAGTGAAACAGGACGTGCGTTCACCGGCCGGGGGCGGCGTCCTGAGACGCGAAGGAAGCCTTGAGGGTCCGAGGAGAGTGGGAGGGAGCCCGCAGCAGTCGGGTTGCCAGGTCTCCTGAAGGCGGCGCTCGAGTCCGGGCGGCGAGAAGTGAAGTGGGACCCGCCACCCTGTTTGCCGCGTGTCCTTCAGCTCCACTCCACTCGGCAGGTGCTGGCGCGGCGCTTGCACCAGCCAGGTTCAAGGCTGCTCGCTCACTGCGTTGGGAAGACAATGAAGCCAGGGAGAGGCGAGGGAGCTGGAGATCGCGCGTGTGGGCTGCAAGGACGGACCGTGGCGTCCCCGCGGGGGAGGGAGGGGCCGAGGAGGGCCCCGCAGAGAGCCGGCTCCCGCAGAGCCAGAAGGTGGAGAGAGTGGGCGGCGGGGAGCTGCTCTGAACTGCCGTGCATCTCAAGTTCCCCTGGGAGTGGAGGGGGCGGAGGGTGGGGCTTGATTAGGAGAGGAGCAGAGGCTCATGGGAATCAGGGTCCCAAGGGATGACCCGGGAGTCCCAGGCGTCTTTGGCGGAGAAGGTTCGGGGTGGCCTGAGTTGACCGCACTCTTTTGGCTTGAGTCTTGCCCATTTCCATGGTGTAAACACTCCCCCCGTGGCTCAACTCAAGCACCGATGGTTTAACGACTGGCCTGCAGAATGCCCGAGAACCCGTCAGCTCTTGGAAAACTGGGGCAAGCCGGTTCCGGCAGCAAAGCACTGGGTCCTGGTGGTCTCCAAAGCACACGGCTGGAGGGATGTGGGCGTGGGGTGGGGAGGGAGGCTCGGAGAACTCCCATCCCTCTTTGCTCCTGTCATGGAGTCCGGAGAAAGGGGTGGCCCATTCAAATGACTTTTAATGTGCGTTTTTCTATATCTTTGTGATGGATCACCAGGTCCCTCCTCCGGGAAGTACCTGTCACCTTGGCTGCCGGGAGCGCCTTCAGCTGTCAGCCCCTTCAGGGTCTGTTCAGCTGCCCACAGCCACCTCGCCCGAGGTCACGACCCTTCCCAGGCGGCGTCATCCCATGACACACCAGGGTGGGTGGGGGTCTAAAGATCAGCCAGCGCCACCCCGCGGAGAACAAGCCCCCTGTACAGGCCCCCCCCCCCCCCCCCCCCCCCCCCCGTGGAAGCTGTCCCTGGGTGCTTGCCCCCCCGGCCCATGCCTCTCTCCTCTCCCTCCCGCTGGGGTGTCTGCTGGGGGCTGGGACCCCACGGCCAGCCCCCAGCAGACACCCCATTGCTCACTAAGTCTGTCAGACGCTGCTTCCCCAAGCACCCAGCCAGCTACCCCCCTGCTACCCTAGAGACACCTTCCTCTGGGCGTGGCTGGTGTGCCAGGGCGGGCAGGCGCCTGGAGGCGGTTGCCTCGCTGATCCCTGGGGGCTGGGGCGCGGGGCCGGGCCTTTGGTTCTTTGCCTTCGACAGGCGGTGACTGAACCACGTTGTTCGTGGAGTGTCGGCTGGAACCACTTCCTTCCTCTGTTTTTCTGTTCAGGTGTTGTTCTTATTGATGAGAGAGTGTGTGTATATATATGCTGTATATATAAAACCGTCATGAAGATTTTTTATACTCACCTGAAGATGCGTGTTCATTGATTTTAGACACAGAGGATGGGGTTGGAGGGGGAGAGAGAGAAACATCGATGTGAGAGAGACACACCGGTTGGCTGCCTCCCACGCGCACCCTGACCGGGAATCTAACCTGCAACATTTTGGGGGTGGGGATGTACGGGGCGATGCTGTAACCAAATGAGCCACCCAGCCAGCGCCCACCACGAAGACTTTATGCTTCTCACGCACGGTGTACGGAGTGTCCTCAGGCGCCCCCGTCGGCGGCGTGCGTCTCGTGCGGTGAGGGGCACGGGCCACCGTTTCCTACCCACGGAGCTCGGGGCCGTTCCTGCACCCCACGCAGCTTTGCGTTCTCATCTGTAATTGTGGGCGATACTTGGCAGGCTGCCACGGGCATCCAGTGAGTTAACGAAATGCGTAGAACGGCCTGGGAGACGGCGAATGCGGGGCAGCTGTTTGCTTTCTCCATCAGGGCTCGTGTCCTTTTCCTCGCTGCCGGGCAGGGGTTGCATGTTGTATCGTCAGAACTCTCTGTTGTGCTCTCTGCCTTCAGAGTGGTACTCAGCAACAGCTTTATTTCAAGATTATACAAATATTGACCACGATTTTCTTTTTAGCACTTGTGTGGTTTTATTTAAAATACACATATTTAAAAACATATATTTTACAGCCATCCGGAATCCATAGTTTCTTTTTTCTTTTCCTTTTTCTTTTTTGCTATGAGGTTTAAGATTATACAGTAGTCACATTATTTCCTGGGACGTGGGTGGTGTAGGCCCCCGGGCTGGGTGTCGGCGGGCTGCTTCTCACAAAGCGCCGGAACCCCGGATGGACGTGTCCCAGCCCCGCTTGCTAGCCCGACCCCGGAAGGCGTCCTCCCGCTTCCCCTGCCCTGAGGATCTCCGGAGAGTGCAAAGCTCACCAGGCACACACCCCGCAGGCGGTGGCACGCTGGTGTGTAAACGTGCCACTCTTGGGGTCAAAGGCCCCGATCGGCAGCGTGTGCCAACGTCCATAGTGGAGGTATGTCCACCGTGGCCCGTGGCAAGCTGCCAACCTGCAGGCACCGCACTGAGGTGGGGAAGAGAGACACGCAGTGAACGGTCCCAGGGTGTCCCCTCTCCACACAAGGCCAGACGGAAACAACCTCGAGAGCAGAGGTGACAGCAAAGTGTGCTAATGGTTTTTAAATACTCATCACCTTTGTTTCTAATAGTTAACTGCACATTTATATCAGTTACTTATTTGAAATTGAATCTGTTGGGGTGACATTGGTTAATAAGATTATATATTACTTTTTAACAATGGCCGTGCTTAACAACCAGACTGTGAAATTCCTGAACCTGTAAGTCAGCTCTTGGGAGCAAGGTCAGGCCCCCCCTCCCCCACAGGGCAAACCCCAGGCCTCTCCCATAGGTTCCCAGGAGGCCCTTTGGGGGCCACAGACTGCCCCCCCTCGCCCCATGCCAGCTCCTTGGATGCTCTCCCACGTCCCCAGATGGGCCCTGCTGCCCCGTCTGAGGCTCCCCGAGTGCACACCTGGCCCTCTTCCTCTCTCCTTCCTCCCTCCTTCCGCAGTCAGGACCCCGCAAGCCCCGTGTTGCGTGCCGCCTGCCGGCCACTGGCATTTCCAGAGGGTCTGGCATCCCAGGGAGGGCGTTCGCCAGCATGTGAGCTTGAGGGCAGGGGAGTCAGACGGGGGGAAGGGGACACAGTGCAGTGGGCACAGAGGCGGAGTGCGGACGGGGCCGGGTCTGACTCTGCCGCTCTGAGCCGCCGCGCCCCGACCTCGGGCAGGTCACTGAGGCTGAGCCTTGGAGTCCTCCTCTGTAAAATGACAACTGATACCTCCCAGGTGGCAGCGAAGACTAAATGAGCTAAGAAATGCACTCGCAACAGTGTCTGGCGTGTGCTCAATGACTGATAGCATGAGCCTTTCTGGCTTTTTCCTTCTGCGTCAGGGGACTCCATAAAGTTTGAGATACTGAAAGCAAAGATGATCATTGTCTGCCATCTGGTGGTCAAAACGTGTCATTACACCCCAGGTTGTGCCCGGGTCGGTATTTGTCCACTTGTGGTCTACGGACCCCCAGGGGACTGCTGGGCGCGTTTGCCCGCCTTCCCCGCCTTGTCAGCCCCTGGGCCCCTGCAGGACGCAGCCTCCTCAGGGGACAGGAGGGTTCGAGGGACAGGCTCCTCTCTCCCACCTGGTCCTGGACTCCGTGGCGCTAACTCCTGTCTCTGAAGCCTTGGGGACGCCCCCACGCAGGGCTGACTCACGAACTTGTTCCCACGGCAGCTGGGCGGGATCGGCAGGGGGTTTGGGCCTGGAGGTGGGGTCTGCCGTGGGACCCGCCCCTCGCGTGGGTGCGTCTTCGTCGTCTGTCCTCTCGAGTGCTTTCCCCCTGGTCCCGGTCAGGGCTCACGGGTTTTCGTTTCTGTGCGGCATCGTTGTGCACTGTTAGGCAGGACTGTGCCCTTGTCATTTCCTTACTGGGAGATCAGGCCTGGTTTTAGGAGGCACAGGGTGGACTTGTGATGCTTAGTGGGTGTGTCCACTGGCCGTGGGGAGCCACAGTATTGCACACGAGGTTTTACAAGTCAAACACGATCTCCAGGTGTGTCTGGGACGGTGGTTCCAGGACAGATCGTCGTTTGAAAGGCGAGTCTCAGTGACTTAGAGGGCCCCCCTCCCCAAAGGTGGGTGGGCAGCATCCAGTCCGCGGAGGAGGCAGGAATTTGACCCCATCCGGCCCCTCCACTCGAGCTGAGGCGTCTCAGCTCTTCTTCTCCTACCTGCAGACTGGCGGATGGTTACATTTTCGCCTTTCCTGTTGCTCTGGGATTTGGGGCGAATCACGCACTGGCTGCTCTGGGTCCAGCTTGCTGATGGCAGACTAGTCACGTGGTCCAGGTCCTCGTTAGCAATCCCCTTCCGTGTCTCTGTCTGCGCCTGCGCCTGCACCTGCAGCTGCCTGTTCTACCTACCCCCTCGCTCCGACTGGCTCGCCTTCTCTGGGCAGCTCCACGCGAACACCCCGGCACGTCCGCTGTGCCCAGCGTGCGGGCCCAAAGCCGTCGGGGCAGACGGGCAGAAGTGGCAGTAGAAAGTAACCTGGGACATAGTGACATGTCACGTCTGAGGCAAACGGGCGGGGCAGGCGACGTCTGCTTTGCTTAACCTCGTGGTTTCATTACCCACGGACTCCCCCCCCCCCCCCCCCAGCCAGTGATTGCCACTGCCGATCCAATGACCCGATCGGTTACTAACCCGCTGGGGGCGGTCTCCAAGGTGTGACAGCCTGAACCCCGTATTCCTCCGCGGGGAACCCCGTCTCCTCTCACTCTCCTTTTCTGAACGCCGGTATGAACTTGAACTTTCACCTACTCAGGACGTGCGGGGGAGTGCCAGCAGACGTCTGTCTTCGGGCGGTAACTGGACACTGTTCACGCACCGCCCTCATTCTCGCCCCGCCCTCCCCGCCGCTCCTGGCCACCCGCCGCCCCCGGCCGCGGGTCCCGCGCTTCTCAGAGGAGGCGCCCCCTGCAGGAGGATGGTCTCAGAGCCAACACCGGGCGCTCCGTGCTCACTGTAATTGGGCGTCCTCCCGTGTCCCCTTTTCCCCCCCCCCGCTTCTCTCGTCGGTGTCGCCCCAGGGGTGATCTCTGGGTTAGCTGCGAGGGCGCCCGGGTTCCGTTGGCCACTCTGCACGTGCTTTGTGTTTGCCGACGCAACCCCACCGATTTCCTGGGAGTCCCCGTGGGCGGCTCGCCTCTCTCCCGTCACCCACTTGTGCCTCCTGCGCCTGGAGACCTTCGATTGTGCGCTTGTGGCTTGCCCTCCCTCCTTGTGGGGACATCCTCCGTCCCGAAGTGGGGACGGTTTCCTCCTGAGAGGACCAGCTTCATCTCGGTAGGCAAGTGACGGCGCCAGGTCGGGGTCACCCACACCTCCCTCGGAGGCCTGCTGCCAGTGCAGGGCGCCCGGGGGAGCTGCTCGCTGCGGACCGTCCACAGTGGAGCCTCCCAGCGGCGCTGCCACGCTCCGTCCTTGGGACCCTCCCGGCCCCCACCCTCTCCCCCAGTGCCCGGGGCTCAGCCTCCACCTCGGAGCTATTTCTTCTCCTCGAATTGGTGCGAGACCCGTGAGGCCTCAGAGAGTTTGTTCTGCGACGTGAGGCCGAACGCAGAATTTCAGCTTTTAGTTTTCACGTTTCGGAACTTGGCGGCCGCCTCCAAAACACTGTTGCATAACAGTGGAGATGCTGGATTCTCGGTATTTCTAGGGGGGCTTTAGAATTCCCCCCTGTGATCGGAGGCTGGCTGTTGGCTTTCGGCAAACAGTCTATCAGGTTTAGGAGTTTCCTTCCAGTCCAATTGAGTTTCTAATCCTCCAAATTCATTGTTTTAATTCGTTCTGTCTACTCTTAACATTGGTACCGCCTTGTTTTCCTGAAATAAAAATAAACTCATATCGTGTTTGTTTAATACACGGTCAGTTTAATTTTGCGATGCTTTCCTTACTTGTCCATCCACCTTAAGAAAGAAAAGTTGTTCATTTGTTCCTTTTTGAAGAGTAACTTCAGAAAGCTCGGGTGTCGGGGTTCATCACACTCACGGAAGGGGCTGAGGAAACCCCCGGCTTTTCCTGGGACTCGGCGGCTCTGACCGGCGCGGACCTCGCCCTGACGCCAACGTCAGCCAGCACTCGGTTGTAGGCCCACCTGGGCCTGGAGCTCTCTTATGGAGCCCGCCACCAGGCAGACATTTATTTCAAAGATTTTGCTTATTTGTTGTTAGAGAGAGCGCACAAGGGAGGGAGAAAGAGAGAAACATCGACATAAGAGAGAAACCTTGTTCAGTTGCCTCTCATACGCACCCCGTCCTGGGATCGAACCTTCAACCCGGGCCTGTGCCCTGACCGGGAATCGAACTGGCGACCTTTCGCTTTGTGGGACGACACCCAAGCAACTGGGCCACACTGGTCAGGGCCACACTGGTCAGGGCCACACTGGTCAGGGCCATGTAGACATGTTCAACTTTAAAATTGGGATGTTGCTTCTGGTGACCCTGAAACCCAGGTAATCTGGAAAAGCTCTGCTTTTGATGACAGCGAGAAAAGCTGGGTTACCAAGTCATCCTGAAGGCTTTGGAGACAGAATGAGGCAGTGAAGGAGGACTGGGCCAGCACCTGGCAGATGGGACAAACCGGGGAGGCGAGCCTCGGATTGCTGGGTTGCCCCTCCCCCGGCCCTTGCTGCGGGTGGCGGCTAATTCTGGGTGGGCGGTGCTGAGAGACTGGAGGATGCTTTCCTTATGAGTGACACTTCTTTTTTAAAAAAATTTAAAAAACAGATTATTAAAGATTTTATTTATTTATTTTTAGAGAGGGAAAGGGAGGGAGAAAGAGAGAGAGAGAGAAACATCAATGTGTGGTTGCCTCTCATGTGGCCCCCACTGGGGACCTGGCCCGAAACCCAGGCATGTGCCCTGACTGGGAATCGAACCTGCGATGCTTTGGTTCACAGCCCGCGCTCAATCCACTGAGCTACGCCAGCCAGGGCCACGAGTGATCCTTACAGTCTGATCATGCTGGATGTTTCCCCCCTTCTCGGTTGTCCGCAGCCGCGCCAGGACGCGTCCGGGAGTCCGTGCGCGTCCTTGTGTTTTTCCTGCTTCCGCTTAAAGACCTCCTGACTCTGCGCTTGCTCCCTTCCGTCCATTCGGGCACACTCTGGGCCACGACTTCTTCACTCGCCATTCTGCCCCACTGATATCTACCGTCGGTTACTGTTTTGCCTCTTTTCACATGTATTTACATGTATGAAGATGGCGTTCACATACGTGATGGATCTTCTTAGCCCTCCATTCCTCTTAGCAACCCCCTCTACATAACTGACGGATAAGATCGTGTGAGTTTAAGGCGCACAGTGTGACGCCCTGAGACGTGTATAGATGCGTGGCGGAAGGGTGGACTCAACAGCGCAGGCGGCCGCCCCGCCAGCTCGCACAGTCTCCATCTCCCCCCAGGGGGAGGCGCTCTCCGGAGGGCGCGCCAGCCTGGCTGGCGCCGGGTGGCGGACCCCTGCGTCGGAGTTGCCGGAGGAATGTCTGGTTTCAGCCTCCCGGATGTGGTGCTTCGTTACGGCGGCCGCAGAGCGGACACAAGGCGCAGGCTTGGCGCCACAGGGGTGGTGGTAGGGAGAGCACGGGGCTGGGGGGGCCAGGTGCGGCAGAGGCGGGGCTGGTGACCAGTGTGCGGGTCGTGTTCTCTCCCGGTGGCGGCGGCGGGGGCCGTGTCTCCCCAGAGGCTGCAATGTGACCGAGTAGCAGCAGGTTCCGAGCAGGACGAGGGAAGAGTTTACTCAGCAGTTGGCGCTCCGTCCCCTCCGTCGTCGGGTCGGTGGTTCACTCCACGGACCGCGCCCCCCACCTTTTGTTGCACATAAGTGACTGAGTCACAGTGCTTTACTTTTTTTAAGTATTGATCATTTTACTTAAAAAAAAGATTTTATTTATTTTAAAGAGAGGGGAAGGAAGAGAGAGGGAGAGATAGAGAAACAGACGGGTTGCCTCTCGCGCCCCCTACTGGGGACCTGGCCTGCAACTCAGGCACGTGCCCTGACTGGGAATCGAACCAGAGACCTTCCGGTTCTCAGGCCGGCGCTCAGCCCACTGTGCCACACCAGCTAGTGCCATCTTACTTTTTGAGACGTCTACATTTTCGTTTCTTGCAGTAATTTTAGTATAATTTTAGAAAGAACCCCCTCCTTGCCATTTATTCATAGCGCCATCCATTTCACCGGCAATCCGGAGAGGGGCGGCAGGCCGGGGGCGCACGGGTTTCCGCGGAGGCCCGCGCTGCGGGCGTGGCCCGCGGGCTCCGAAGTCCTGTTCCCAGCACCGCCGAGTCGGTGGTGAAGAGGAACGGAAACAAATTCCCGTGAGCCTCTTAGGGTTGACGTCACTCGACAACAGGTGTCCAGGATGGGCTGGCATGTAAAGGTTTCTGCACCGTGCGAGTGAAGTCCCGGGGCAACAGGGAGGGCCTGGGCTGAGCGGCCGGCGGAGCCCAGGCCGCCCGGGCACCGCGGTGAGCGCCGGAGCAGAGGCCGGAGGCTCTGGGACGAGCGAGGAGGCAGAGAGAGTTTACGGGGGTCGCAAGAGGCGGAGGCTACACTTCTATTACTTACTGCCAAAATTCTGTCTTACCTTTTATTTCCCTAAACAGATTTATTTTGAGACTGGTGGGCAACAGTTGACGGTCACTTCAATATCTGGGTGTCCGTGGGCTTTTTAACTGTTTTGTTTTCCCACGCGTTTCGGTCTTTTTGCAGGATTATTGCAGGACAGACCTCGTTGGTTTGTTTTCTTAGTTCTTCCAGGCAGAGGTGGAAGTCCGCCTGCGGACACCAGAGGGCGCCAGAACTCCACGGCGCCCTCCCCCAGCTTGGGCAGTCAGATGATGCCAAGGTGCATTTTCCACCCCCCGCCCCGCGCCCCAAAAGGCTGGGGTGCTCCTGGGCTCCCCTTCCCGCAGCCACCGGCGCCCACCAAAGCACGGGGGTCCATCCCTTCTTCCTTAGTCTTACAGCTGATTTTCAACAGAAATAAGGGGAGTCAGAGGCGTTCGAACGGTGTCTTTAAACTAATGCTCCAAGAAAAACAGCCGCCGAACGAGGGTTTTCCTACGCAGAGAAAATGCCCCGCGAGACTGAGGGTGAAATAAAGACGTCTTCCGACAGAAGCAGGGAGAGCTTGGCGTGGCAAGGCCCGCACTGAAGACAATATTAAAACAGGCAAAGGGGGGACTCGGGGGCGGTCCGAGGCGCGGGGAGGCGTAAGACAATAAAGCAGGAATTGCGTGGGCGCATATAATCAACCCTGGAAGCGCGAGCAGCGGCGGCGCCCTGCGGGGATGCAGCCGGGACGGAACGGAGACGCGCGGCGGCGGCCTATTATTTGTGAGCGGGTAGATAAGAGAGTTAAAGCGCTCCGCGGTTTTGCATTGCTCATAAAAGTGTCACTTAATATGAGATTTGATAAGCTCAGGAAGCCTGTGACGATCTCTAGGGTAACTACTCAAAGAATAATAAAAGACTGCCTAACTTCCGGGCTCACAGAGTAGAAAAAAAAAGGAATAATAAAAATAATTCATTGAAAGTAGATTGTAAAAGAGAGAGAAAGGGATACAGATCACGTGGGAGAGTGTAAGGAACTTAATTAAGCCCACATAGCTCAGTAATCACGTGTGTTAAACCTAACTATATGAATAAGTGCATTATGGATGAGCAACTAGAGGCTTCCGTTTCCAACCAGCACGGAACGGTGGGGCTCAGATGTGTCCCCCAAATGGACAACTCTGCAAAGGGGCAGTGGTTTTCACGACTCAGAGAACCAGGCAGCAAAGGGCAGTGGTGAGAGTCACCGAGGTGAGCTGCGGTGTCCCCCGGGCTTGCTGCCTCCACGGGTTCCGTGGTGGAGCCTGGTGGCCCCGTGGATTGAGGGCGTGAGGAGGACAAGGCCCCAGAGTTCTCAGGGTGGGGGACAGGGGACCACAGAGGACAGGGCCGTGCACAGACGGGACCCCAGGGACCAGCGCCGGCCCCTCCTGTGCGGTCAGCTCGGCAGTGATTAGCGTGCGCATGCGAGAAACTGCCTGCGTCTAGGGAGAGTCCCCCAAAGAAAAGTGAGGGCGGGCCTCAGTGCGCCCCACAGAGCTGGCAAGGCAGCCTGTTCCCAGCAGCCGCACTGGGAGCTCGGACCTTCTTGAGGCCGTGCTCACACACGAGGGCTCTGCCTCAGCCGTGGGCAGCAAGCAGCCCCACACCGAGCAGCCTCTGGTCCACTCTAGTGGGAAGTGGGCGTGGCTGGGGTGGGGGAGTTATGAGGGGGGGAATGGAGACAACTGTGCTTGAACAACAATAAGAAAATGAAATAAAATACAATGTGAAATAAACAAAACAAAATCTTAACAGGAAGACCCAGGAGCATCCCAATATTTCTGAGGCCAGGACAGCATCCAAGAACAAAGCTCAAGATTATTAAGGAGCACAACAGTATCCCACACCCGACGAGTTAAGATTCCACCTGTTATTTAAGCAAACTTCACCAGGCAGGCAAAGAAGCAGAAGAATAATCTCACAATGGAGAAATCAATCAATCAATCAATGGAAACCAGCCCCAAACTGACACCGACATTACAATTAGACAGGAACATAAAGCAGTTGTTATCACTGCATCCCATATGTTCCAGAAGCTAAGTGCAGACATGGAGCATGTAACGGCACAGGTCACTTTCACAGATGAAACGATCTGTCAGATGAAAAATACATTGAACGGCGTTAGCCGGCGTTCGGGCGTTGCAGAGGAAAAGATTAAGGAGCTTGAAACGATAGCAATAGAAACAATCTAAAAGGAAACAGGGGCGAGGGAATGAAAAAGTGAAACGCACTATTAGTGAGCTGTAAGGCAATTCCGCACGGCCTGATGTATGGGTCACTGGGATCCTGGAAGGAGAGGGGGAAGGAAGGGAGACACACGAAAAATGTGAAGCTGTAATAGCTAAAACTGTTTCCAAATTGGGTGGAAACGATAAACTCGGCCCCCCCGAGGAGCTCAACCGCTCTCAGCACCAGAAACCTGGGTCGATCTACCTGAAAGCACTTCATAATGAAACCGCTCAAAAGCAAGTGATAGAGAAGCAACTCGGAAAAGCAGCCAGAGGGAAAAAAAAACAAACAAAAAAAGGCATTTCCAGAGAAACAAAACTGAAAATGACAGCGGATTCCTCATCGGAGAAACAATCACAGCAAGGAGACAGTGGAGCAAAGAAACATGCCGAAGCGTGGAAAGAAAAAGCCTCGACTCCCAGAGCTAATGAAAACATCTTTCAAAGATGACGGCGGGATAAAGACCTCGGCAGAAGGACCGATGCTGAGCAGCTCCACCCGCGCACGGCCCGCGCTGCGGGGAGTGTTGAGGCCAATGTCGGATGACGGAGAATCAGGCCGCGCAGAAAACCAGCCCTCCCGGGGGGGGCCGAGGTCTCTGCCGCGCTAATTGCATCGGTAAATACAGAGGGTTTAGAAAATGACTTACATCCTGCAAAGAGAAAGGCAGCAACAACACGTTGTTGATTTTATACATTTATAAAAGAAAAATGTGTGGCCACAGCCGCACAGAAGTCAGGACCGAAGACACGAAAGGCTGCTATTTTAAGTTTCTCATTTTGTACACAAATGGCGTTCATAAAGGTAGGGTGCGGTAAATGAGAGGTGTGTGCTATCTACCATCTTTAAAGTCACCACAAAAATTACAGAGAGACCTAATCAGGCAAAGAGGAGAAATGATAGAATGAAAAGCACTCGAGTAACCCCAAAGAGGGCAGGGAAAAGGGGGTGACGAGCACAGAGAAGGGATGGAATCGAAAACAAATAGCAAGGTCAGTTCAAAGCTCACCCAAGCTACGGGTTTAGTCCCAGTAAATGTTAAGTGATCTGAATACACAAGCTGGTGGTTGTGAAATGACCATGTCTCCATCAGATTTTTGAAAGATGTTATGTATTTATTTGAGAGAGAGAGGAAGGGAGAGAAAGAGAGGGAGAGAAACATGATGCCCAAGAGAGAGACACTGGTCTGTTGCCTCTTGAATGCCCCCCACTGGGGACCTGGCCCTCAGCCCAGGCATGCGCCTTGACTGGGAATCGAACTGGCAACCTTTTGGTTTGCAGGACAGTGCCAATCCACTGAGCCGCACCAGCCAGGGCTGTTTTGAATGCGTTCTGACTCTCCGGCACAGATAATTAGGGCTCTTTTGTCCCAGGCCTGTTACCACTTGGAGAGTCCGTGGAGAGCTAAAAAGTAAACATTTAAACATTAGCTCATACTGATACTTCCAATTTCATTCCAACACCGTGGGGGTCTTCCCACCGTCTCCGATTGTTGCTTCTCCTTCTCTCCCAAAGAACCCTGGTTTTCAATAATTTCCTGTGTTCGTGTTTGCTCAATCCTACAATGCACAGAAAACAGCTGAAGAATTGCAGCAGCCAACAAACTTCTCAGTAAAGTTCAAGGTTTCTTTTAGTTTCTTATCCTTAAACAGATTAATGTGTTTACAAAGCACTTGGACTAATGCTTTTTGTCTTCTATGTGGTTATGCTATCAACCCGACATATACACACTCATATCCGCTTGCTTCTGTTTGCATTGCATTCAGGTCCCCCCCACATCTTGTTGATTTAACTTACTTTTATGAATGTTACATAATAACACAGTCAAAAGTCGAAATAATTTAAAAAGGCATATTCAGAGAAGTCTCCGTCTCCCTTCCAATGAGTGAATCTGAGCATCTGAAAACATATTTAAGTTTTTTGCTCTTACAGCTTATCAATTTCAGGTTTCTGCTTTTTCTCTATTTCTTTTCGCAGGCCTTCATAATTTTCTCAATTCTCTTTTGAAAATAGGCTATTTAAACTTCTTGTCTTTGCTGGGAGCAATTTTTGCAAATTGTGCTTTCTTAGAAACATATCCATTTCATCTAAGTTTTCATTTATTTTCATAGAGTTGGGCAAAGTGGTCCATGATGGCTCCTAACCACCACTCTCCCCCAGGTCCGATTCGCACGCCTGTGCCTTGTCCCTTTTCTCTTTGGAATAGAAGGCGTCTCGACTTTGCTACCTTTTTTTCAAAGGATTAGTTTAGACTTATGCGTTTCACAGCTTCTGCTTTCTGCCTCACTAACTCTCCTTAAAGCATTGAGGTGCAAGTGGCATAACATTCAATTAACCACCTCGAAGCGTGTAACTCAGCGGAACTCAGTCTCTGCCATGGGGTGCAGACGCCGTTCTCCTGGTGGCGGACTCTGTCATCGTCCCGCCGTACGGGACACACTGCTGGAAACCTCCGTGTGGGTGTGCATTTTCAGTTCTCTCTGGTGGACCCCGGGGTGGGACCGCTCGGTCACAGGGTGGCTCTGGAGGACCTGCCCAGTGGCTGGTGGTCCCCCCCCCACTTCCCACTGCTCCGGTATCTCCTTACTGAGAGGTCTTTTGGTGACTTTCTTCATCTTCCAGTTCTTTTAAATTTTTTAAAAAGATTTTATTTATTTATTTTTAGAGAGGGAAGGGAGGGAGAAAGAGAGAGAGAGAGAGAGAGAGGGAAAGAAACATCAATGTGCGGTTGCTGGGGGCCATGGCCTGAAACCCAGGCATGTGCCCTGACTGGGAATCGAACCTGCGATGCTTTGGTTTGCAGCCCGAGCTCAATCCACTGAGCTACGCCAGCCAGGGCTCATCTTCCCATTCTTCTGAGTTGGGAGTTTGGGTCACTTATGTCCATTGTTTTGTGTTTGCTGATGGACACGTTTGGAGTCGTGACTTTCGTCTCTGTCCTAAAACTGTCCCCGAGATGCTGGTGTGTGGCGTTGCCATCTCCGGTCGCCTTTCGCCCGAGGCTTGTTGGGGGCACAGGTGACCTCTCCAGGCGGAGAGTTCGTCTTTCGTTCTCACTTTGAGCGCCTGCTGTGACCACCCAGGTTGCTCTGTGTCGTTTCCGCTTCGTGCAAAGTATTGTGACCACGTGTGTGTGTGTGTTGGGGACTGTTTCACGTGTGCTTGGAGGAAGGACTGTTTTCCTTTGTTGTGACGGGAGATCCTCCTCGTCGCTCCCACGGAGCTGTTTTCGAGCCGCCCGTGTTCCTCCGTTCGCCCGCCGAGCGCAGCGCTGCGGGCCCGGCCAGCAGAGCGCCCGCCCCGTCTCTCCCTCCTCTCCTTCCGTCCCCTGCAGTTCTGTCTGCACCGCCGCACTCCTCCGCGCCACGGCCCCCCCCACGGCCACTGCTGACACGACGTCTGGGTCCGTTCAGTGCCCTTGGCCCGCCCTCTCCCTTCTCTGACGTCAGACTCCGGCCCTGCTGCACCCTCCGCCGCCCGGGGTTTCGGCCGGCCGCTCGGAGAGGGTGGGAGACCGCTCCCGAGAGGGGGGTTCAGCTGCTCGCGGCCCCCGCTGGTCCCGCTCCACCGCTGTCGCGCACACGGTGTTTACTGTGTGTCGCGTCACATCGATTCTCTCTTTTCCCTACCTGAGCTGCTTTCTTTGTTCTTATTTGTAAAAGCGTAACAACGTCGCTTGTTTTCGTGGTAAACAGCTTCATGGGCACCCAGCTCACAGACCATAGCATTCACGCACTGTGAGGGTGCAGTTCAGTGCTTTCTGGTGTGTTGTTAACTTTTAAAAATGGTGGTGAAAACATACACTATAAGTTTATTGTTTAACCGTTGTAAAGCGCACAGTGCGGTGGCACGGAGCTCCTTTGCGACGCTGGGCCGCCGACGCCACACCACCACTGTCTCCAAAACTTAGCCCCCCAGATGGAGATTCTGCCCCCACAAAGCAGGCGGCCCCACCTGCCCCCCCAGCCCCTGGCACCCTCCAGTCCTCTTCCTGTCCCTGCGACCCAGCCCCTCTCGGGACCCCTGCCCTGCAGACCCTCACAGCGCTCATCTGCTCCTCCGCCTCGCCTGACCGCGCAGAATGGCCTCAAGGTTCGACCACACCTCGGCCGGCCTCCACCGTCGCGTTTCTTTGGCAAGTTAGGGAGGTCTGTGTTTTTGTCGGATGGGCTGTTTCTACTCTAGTATTTATAATGTCTACTTGGCTCGAGTCCTATAGAACTCACTTGTGGGTCCAAAATGGTCAGATGGTGGCAATTCAGACCGTGCTGACTGATACCATGTGGTCTGTCCAGGTGAAGGGACGCCTTTGTTCCCCACCTCTTGCCTAGGGGACACTCAGTGAGTTTATTCCATTGTCTCCTCTCTCTCTCTCTCTCTCTCTCTCTCCTCTCTCGTGTCCCACATCAAGCTGCGCTTCTGCTTCGCCAGGGCGCACGCCGCCCACGTGCCATCCTCGCAGACCTGCAGTGCAACACCCCGCCGCTCGGCCCCAGCACCCCCTGCAGACTCCCGCGGGGGCGCGGGAGAGCGCGTCCTCCCTGGGTCCTCGGGCGCGGGGATCTGTTTTTCAGGGCCTGGGTGGCGGGAGGCCGGCTCGGCCCCATCGTCTCTGCAACCTCCGGCGGGGCTCAGCAGGCGTCCCCCGATGGCAGGGTAAGTGCCCTTTCACTCAAGCTAAGTGAGGCGCTAAGTGAGGCACGTACAGTTCCCAGCCCCGAGTCTCTCTCCGCTCCTCGGCTCTTGACAGCGTCATTCTTTGGATGGCCCCTGGGGGGACGCAACAGCAGAACCCCCCATTCTGATGCCACTCCCCCGCCTCCGCATCGCGTGGAGACAGACAGTGCTGTCACGGCCCGGACTTAGTCGCCGTTTGCTCTTGTCACTCAACGCGCAAGCCAGATCTGCGTGCGGAGGTTTGCGAGGAGGGGCTGCACTGCGTCCCGCCACGCGCTCCTGGACTCCCAGGGCTTTGTGGGGCCTGCCCTGGAGGTGGAGCCGTCACACCTTGCGGTGCGCGCGTGCCAGGCGCAGCTCGGCCTCCATAACGAGCTCGGCATCTCCAAGTATTAATTTACCGGCTTGAATGCTTCGTCCCCAGTAATTTGTTCAGGGACTATTTTAAACTGCAAACAGGGCCTCCCAAGCCTCTTTCCTTTAGGGGTTCTAATTAGCGCTGTTAACTGAGCCCAATTAGCAAGGCGTTAATATCCCGATTCGTCAATCTGCAAGAACTTTTTTGGACTTAATAAACCCTGGTTCGGAATCGTCTTTGTCATGGGACGCGTCGTCAGTTCGTTCAGTAAGGATATAATTCGAAAGCGTCACCTTTTCCGTTTCCTTGGCTTCATTAGTCTCCGGCGCCGTGTTGACAGTTTCCAATCAGGCTGTTCAAGTGAGCGATTCCACAATTACGCGAGTCATTTCGGCTTCGGCCCTTAATTGCTCCACCTTGGCGCCGGCTCCTTGGGCTCCATCGGGTACCAGGGCCGTGGATCTCGGCAAGAACTGGGTTCTTCGTTTGTGCTGGTGGAGGCTGACGCCAGCCGCAGCTTTTCCCCGTACAACGCGCAGGGCGCGCGGTCAGGGGCGGCGAGGCTGGTGGCTCCCTGCGCGGTAATTCTTCCAGCCACGCACGCACGACCCTGGGCGAGGCCGGGTGATCGCCAGGGCGCAGGGCGGAGCCCAGGTGCCGCGTTCTCATTAGTTGCCTAATTATCGACTCAGACTTATTTTTTGGGGGGAGGGGGCGGGATTACTGCTTGTTTTGCGACTCGGGTAACTTTCTAGCTTTAGTGAAGGAGTCGTCAGTGGCGGAGGGAGTGGCAGTGTCTGTGAAAAGCACGTCCGGGTTGGTTCCAAGTCCCTGGGGAGAAACGCAGGCCTTTGAAGCTTCTGAGAATCAAGTTTTCAAGGTTTTTTTTTTTAAAGGGTTGTCTGCATTATTAAATGTTAAAAATATGCATGTAAAAATTAAAATGAACGCGAGCACGGGGTGAGCGAAACAGGGTGAAGTAAAATGTGGATTTGTATTGAATTCAGGAATTATCTTTCTGAAAAGTTCCAAAATGGGACGATTACCTACCAAAATGTATAATAAATATGTTAAAAAATACCTGAGGATTGTTATGGATTTGAGACAGAGAGAGAGAGGGGGGCGGGGGAGACAGAGAGACTTCAATATGAGAAAGAAACATGGATTGGTTGCTAGGTATGTGTCCTGACCAGGAATCGAACCCGCAGCCTTAGGTGTAGGGTCGATGCTCCGACCAACTGAGCCCCCTGACCAGAGCCCACATAAACGCATTCTGAAAGAGGTTTCCTGGTGCTGTAAGTGACCACAGTCTCCTGAAAAGAACTGACTTGCTTAATGCACGTTAAATCGTTTTTTAAACATGTGAGCATTGCTTCTTAATTTCTAAAGCCAAATAATAATTCATTATGAAATTAAGAATCAGGTTTTGGCTAATGGTAAAATCTGTTTTTAAGAATAAATTACCAAGTGAAGTAGCAATCAGGAAAATTAACAAAGCCAATTATGCTTTATGGGGAACATCTAATACCCAAATTCGTTAACATTAAGAAAAAGAAAAAAAAAACCATATAGACTTCTGATGGTATAACTTAAATGGTGAAAATAAAAGCAATCAAAAGTACAAGGCGACATTTTAGAATATTGCAGGACAGAGAGTTTCACTGGTCACAGCGGGTCACCGAGGTGGCCGTCTGACTCCCCGCGCACTCGGTGGGAAGGGCAGGCTCCACCACTGGGCGCGGCCTCCGGGGCACGCGGCTCCACGCACAGTCGGAAGGGTCAGAGTAACAGCGACCGAACCAGGAAGGTTACGGGGTCCGTTGGCCTAGGTTCCTCCCAAAGGCGCCGGGAGGCAGCCGCCGCCTGGGCTCCAGTCTGCAGACAGCCTGAGGCTGAGGCAGAGATGGGGACACAGAGCAGAGACCCAAAGGAGCTGGGTCTTTGAGGACAACGCCGACCTGCTGGGTGGGCCCACCCTGAAACCCACGCGCCTCCGGGCTCCCGTCCTGTGAAGTAATAGTATCGGGGTGGCCACGGAGTCCATATGGTTTTTTTCCATTAAGTAAGACTCTTTTTCACTCCCACCAATAGCTTATTGATCTGGATGCTTTGAGCATGCCGGCGCTCTCCCGCTGTTGGCTTCTGGTGGGCGGAGGCCGGGGCGCTGCTCAGCACCTTCTGATGCCTGAGACGGCCCCGCGGCAAAGGATTGTTTTGGCCCAAATGTCAATAGCACCGGGAAGCTTCACAAACCGCTTCTGACACGTTGATCCGTCACCTTCTTCATACACGGCACAAATCTTTTCATGCCTTTTAGTTGCATCTTTACCTTCTTGAATAATAAAGCATAATATGCCGAAAATGTTGCCTATCTTCTTCCATCTTCCAATATTAAAATGGCTCTGCAGAAAAATCCACCCATTCTGATAATTTTAAAAATTCACCCCGATATGACAGCTGTTGCAATGCAATCTAACAGAATGGTTTCAAAATCAAGTTAAATGCAACTGAGTGCTGCTAGAGCTGCGGATGGGGAACGCATACCAGGCTTTTTGGCCGCCCCAGTACGCACTCTCCTCGTTTTAGCTAGAGCTGGTGTTTCTGTTTTTTTTTTTTTTTTTTTTGTAGTCCAAAGACATCCACACTGAGGGGTCCTAGTGAATGTTGTTCAATAGGTAGGTAGGAAAGTTCAACGAGAGGATCTTTAAAAATTTTTATTTTTATTTATTTTTAGAGAGGGGGTGGGAGGGAGAAAGAGAGGAGAGAAACTCATGTGTGGCTGCCTCTTCATGCGCCCCCTACTGGCGACCTGGCCTGTAACCCAGGCATGTGGCCCCAACTGGGAATCAAAACAGCCACCCTTGGTTCCCAGGCCGGCGCTCAGTCCACGGGGCCACAGGCAGCCAGGGCAACAGAGGGGGATTCTTAAGGGATCAAATACTACAAGCTGTGGATATGGAGAGAGGGCCGGAGCCCCCTCGCCCGGGGAGTGGTGGGTGTGCGGTCCTGGCGGGAGACTGACGTCATGCGGGCGTCTCACCCGCAGGTGCGTCAGAAATGGGCCTCTGGTTTCCAGCAGGGGCTCCGGAGCGGCCGGGCTGCTTTGCAAGTTTCCTCGTGACTCAGAGGGGAGGTGGCGTGTCTGGGTGTGGGGGCGGGTGGTGGGAGGGAACGGCTCGCTCTTCTCTCAGGACAGTGTTCCTCCTCTCCCCCCGAACCTTCGAGCAGGCCCTGAGGTGATGAGTGGGCATTAGCGCGCGCCTTTAAAGTCAGCGCGCAGAGCGGCGGGGCGCGCGGCCCAGACGCCGCCTTGGGTGACTGCCAGCGGAATTCATCACCTCGTCAGCCGCTCCGAGCCGGTCAGCCGTCCCCTCCGCGGGATGTTCACTGTCCCCCGTGGTTTCCCAGTCCGCCAGGCGAACGGGGTGAGGCCGTGCCCCCGCAATGGAGAGTGGGGGAAGCGATTCCCCCCACTCATTCTAAAGCTTCAGAGAGAATGACCCTGACCCAGCTCCTGGCACTTGCTTTTCCCGACACTGGCGGGGCACGTGGGGAGGCCCATTGACGGAAAGCAGCCTTGGGAGGCGAGGGGCGTCCCGGCCGCCAGGGCAGACAGGGCTGGAGGGCACAGCCGGACGGTCCACGGACCCAGAATCCACGCTCTCACCGGCCACACTCAACACTGCTCCCAGCCAGGGGTCACACGCTGGGCCCTGGGCAACCGCGAGAGAGGAGGCCAGCCCCTCCCCCACTGCGCGTAACACACAAACCACCAGGGCAGGGGGCGGGGCTTACGTGTTCTAGGCGCAGGCCGGCTCCCGGGTTATTTAAACAAGTGCCCAGGTCTCGCCTGGGAACGGAACCAGGGTGCAGGAAGGGGAGGGTCCTTGTTGATGTTGTTCCTGGTGGGGTGGGGGCGGGGAGGCATCGGAGGAGCCTCTGGGCAGGGAAGTACCAGGAGGGGCAGCAGCGGGCCCCACAAGCATCCCCATTCGCCCCCCAATGAGACCTGGGCCAGTGTCCCCCGCCCCAGAGCACCCGGTGCTCATCCAGTATTCAACACACACCCCGGAACCTGAGGGACAAGCCACGCCTCCAGCAGAAATGCTGGGTTCACCGGGGAGACCTGGAGAGTGCCGGGCGTTAGGCTTGGGGAGCGTGCAATTACCCACCATCCCCTGGAGAAGTTGCCGAAAACAGTGTGGGCCCCCGTTCTCGCCCACCCCCTCTCTCCACTCTGTCGACCTCCTGTGTCTCCATGTATTCCACAAGTGTTTCCTGAGCACCTACTATGCCCAGGCGAGGTCCTTCCCTGGCCTTCCAGCGGTGTGGGGGTGACGGGGTGTTGCTGGGCGTGGGGTGGGGCTGGCAGGGGAGGTCCGAGGGAGGATCCCGAGGCCGGGGGGGGCGGGGTGGGGGGGGCCCTCGAGGTCTCTGGGAGCCACCCCAGCAGAGGTCCTGAGAGCTGGCGTTGCTGGGCAGTCAGGGGCATGCACGTGGGCCCCTGTTGCTGGAGGGGGCGGCAGGAAGGGCAGGGATGGGGTTCCTCATGGGAACTCAGAGGCGCTGGGCAGGGGACCCAGGCCCAGGAGGAGGTCTCAGGGCCACCTTCCGGGGGCGGCGCCCCCCCCCCCATGGGCCCAGGCCTGCAGGGACCCAACCGCCCCGTGTGTCGGTGCGGCCTGGGGGCCCCGGGTGGTGCCCTTGGCGCCCATCCCTGCCCAGCCAGGGAGCCACTTGGCATCCCAGGGGCCCCTTGCCCTGATGGGCTCGGGTCGCTGCCCTTCCAGCTGGGGGAGTCCCCACCCCTAGAACCTGGGGTTCGTCCCCAGTGCAGTGGCGGGGTCCTGAGTTCAAAGCAACCACAGAGGACGCCCCCGAGGGCCTCTCCCCCAGGACACCCCCACCCGGGCTTGGTAGCACCTGAGCCAGGCTCTCCGAGGTTCCCAAACCTCTGCCACTTGGCTCCGCCTGCCGCGGCCCCAGCGGAGTCCCTGCAGCAGCCCCTCCCCGGTCCACATCCCCAGAGCAGTCTCCTCAGAGGGCCCCTCCCCAGGGGGCCCCTCCCCATCCACAGGGGAGACACAGCGGGTGTTTAAGCCACACACTTCCGATCACACCGCCCTGCGTGGGACTCTCCACTCTCAGGCCCCCCGCCACTCTGAGGACTGTGACCAAAATCCTCAGCCAGGCCCCCCTGCGCAGCGCTCTCCAAGGGCCTCGCAGCATCCGCTCTGGCTGCGGTGAAATTAACCCACGGGCTCCATGAAAGTCCCTTCCTCTCCTGGTGTTCCGCTTTGCGGCCTTCATCTCGGCACCAAGACGCAGAAAAAACCAGCAATAATAACACAGCTAGCGCTGGGGCACTTCTTGCCTTCTAGGCAGCGAGCTACACCCTCGGCAATGAGAATTCACCCCAGCCACCCTGTGAGGCCAAGTGCTGTCCTCGTGGATAGGCGAGGACACGGAAGCACAGAGAGGTTAAGAACCGTGTCCCACGAACACACAGGAGGGGCTGGGCCCAGGCAGCCTGCCCTCCAGGCACGCCCAGAAATGAACAAAACATCGTTAGGCTAGACCCGCCACCTCCTGTCCCAGCGGCTGTCGCCTGGTTTTCTCAGGGACAACGGCTGGCTTAGACCACCTGCTCAGGGATGGTGTACAACGACTTTTTTGTTTCCATTCCGGGGTACGGCAGACACGGTTCGCACATTCAGCCCCCACCAAGGAGGTCAGGCGAGCTCCACTTGGTGCAGCGAAAAACTTTGTAGCAAATGTGGTGTGGGAGGAGAGCCGAAATTGTCCATCCAGTCTTTTATTTCCGGTGACCCGCCCCTGGAGGTGGCGTTGTGGGGGTCCAAGGCCACCCTGGGTTTTGGGCTTGGATCGGTGCAGAGCCTTCCCGGGAGGCTAGAGGGGCCCGCAGGCCTGCCCCGCTCGTGAGCGTCCCCTGCAGTGAAAAGGCAGGTGCACACGCCGCAACCCCGCCCACCCGCGCTGGGTCCTCGTCACGCACTTAGGTGGCACAGACTCGGGAAACACAAGCGTAACCATCTTCTCCGCCACTTTCCCCCAAGGACCCTCCTGCTGTTCTGCTCAGGGTGGGGGGTGGGGGGGTGCTCAGGCACCTGGATGGAGGCCCCCCCCTGCCCCGGCGGGCCTTAGCAACCCACAGCGGGGCGCTGGCCCAGAGGCCAGACCCTCTCCCCATCTCTGTCCCTGCCCTGCTCGCCCCGCTGGCTCCAGACCTGGAATGCCACCAGGATTAGGCACATCCGTCAGAAACCAGAGGTGAGCAGTTTGTTTGTTTCTCTCCTCTTTTTTCAAGTCTGGAAAATTCCTTGCGTTGCTGAGTTAGGACTACCGAGAGATCACCGGGTTCCCCTCAAGGCAGGACCTTGCTTTTTTAGAGACAAGGTTTTGTAGTTTTCAATAACTTGCGTCAGCTGCACGAACTAAGCCTGAAAGGGCCCCGGTGGCCCCTGCTGGTGGGTTTGAGGGGTGGCCCCTGCTGGTGGGTTTTGGGGGGGGGGGGCCGGTGGTGGAGGCCGGCGGCCTGGAATCTGGGGCTGGAGAAGGCAGCAGTCTTGGGGATACACAAGGGGCTCTTTGCCCCGAGACCCTGCACTTTGACACAGGAGAACACCGGGCTGGAGAACAGGCGTCTGTCTATTTGCCGGCTGTGCGGCCATTGTGCGCGCCGTGAGCGGGAGCGCCGGCCCTGCCCCAGGAGGGGGGCCCTTTATCTGGGGCTGCGGGCGGAGACCTCCTACTTCGAGGCCCCTCTCCCCGACTCCGGAGGGGCTGCGGGAAAGGGGGAGGGGGCGGGCAGTCCGCAGCTTGCTGGAGGCGGCCCGTCGGTCAGCTCCCATTGTTGTTTCCACCTCAGGAGGCGGTGCACGTGCTGGACCCCATGGAATCAGGGGGGGGCTGGCAGGTGGGCGTCATCGCCCTCGTTGTGCACATGAGGAGACTGAGGCCCGAGAGGTGAGGGGACATGCGCAGGAGCCTCCAGGTAAGCCGGGGCTGGACCGGGAACCTTCCAGAACCCAGCCCCCCCCCCCCCCCGCGCCTCCCACCCTGAGATTCCCTGCAGGAGTTGCTGTGGGTGCTGCTTGCTTTTCAGCACTTTCTTCTCCTCGTTGGAGGGTGGTGGTCGAGGCTCAGGCCTCCCGGAAGAGAAGTGAATGTCGACTCGGGGGTGCTTCACCCCCGAATTACCCGAAGGGGAGAGAGGCCTTTGGGAGGAATGATGCCTCTCACTGGTGGCTGTAGTTCACACTTCCACCAGCAGGGGGCGTGTCCCCACGGCCTCTCCCAGGCGAGGGACTATGTTATCTTTTTTGTTGTCAACGTGATAGATGAAACATACCCTAGCTTTAAAAATAATTCCTTTTCCCATTGAAAAGTAACATTTTCATTAAACACATTTGGGAAACGACAGGAAGTGCAGCTAGCCTGCTGGGTTCCCAGGGCTTTGAACAGGGTGGGTCAGTGGGGGCTCCAAGGGTATCTGTTGATAAACAAATACGGAAAAAATTACCGTGAGCCCCCCCCCCCCCCCCCCCGGGGCAGTGCTGTCGCCAGTGTGTTTTCGCTGAGTTTTTCCTCACAAGGTTTAGGTTTGTTTCCATTCATTAGGATCTCATCCCCCACCCCCCTCCCCGCAGGCCGTGTTTCAACCCGTTTTATCCACTTTGTACCAGTTTGACACCGGCGGTTCCCTTTCCTAGGTAACACTGTAAACATCCCTTCTAACACCCTGCAGTGCGCGCACCGCGCTTTATTCGAATCCTCTGTTGTTGAACTTTCAGGCTGTTTGTAATTTTCCTCTTTATAAACGAGGCGGCTGACATCTTCATGCAGAAAACTGTTTGCATGTTTCAGCGTCTTTGCTAAGGAGCGAGTCTCGGAGGAAAGATGAACGTGGCCAAAGGTTTTTTTTTTTCTTTTTATATCTGATTTCATATTGCTTGGGAGTGATGCACCTTATGAAACAACTTTATATCTGTTGAGAAACCTGGTTAAGTTCTTTTTTTTTTTTAAATATTGTTTTTAAAAATGACTCGTTCCAAACAATGCCCTGCGCCTTCAGCAAACAGAGCGGATATGAAAGGAGGTTTGTTGCCTCCGATGAGCTCTTAGAAGGCGCTCTGGCTCAGGAAACAGACGAGTCACATCCACGCGTGTATCAGATGGTTGCCATGGGAACAAGCCATTTAACACAGCGGCTGGGTTAAAGCATTGATCAGTGAGGGAGGGGCAAGATGGAAGCAAACTAGTCAGCGCCTGAGCAGCCCTGGGAGAGGATAGCAACGCCAAGGAGTGCCTCTCTGTCCCTCTCCGGGTGGCCAGAGGCAGGTGAGGGCTCCTCCACCCAAGGTTGGGGTGCAGCGGGCAGGAGGGCAGAGGAAACTGTTCCCCAGACCAGACACTGGAGCAAGAGGGGCGGGAGACAAGACCGGGGACCTGAGCTTCCAAGGGTGGGGGCGGGTGCGGAACCTGGGGTGGCCCCCAGGGCCCGTGGGCAGCCAGCCCCGGCTGCTCTGTGCTCCCGTGGTGTCTGTACGGCTGGCTGGGGCGGCTGGCCGCATCCCTCAATCAACCCAGCGGGGAATCCCAGTGCGGAGAGGAGCTGTGGCCGGCTCCAGGCACGCAGCCGCCCCAGCCCCAGCCTCAGCCCTGGCTCTGCCCAGGGATGACGCAGGGCCAACAGTGAGACCCCACAGGCCCTCAGGGGGCTCCCAGCGCTACCTCCCAACACAGCCTGCCTGATTCACCGGCAGACACTTCCCAAGCGTGTCGGAGGGGCTGTGGCCTGGCCTGGGTGGACGGTGGAGAACCAGGGGGACGGAGCATGGGCTCTGGGGTCAGAGTGGGGCCTGGCCACCGGGCAGGCTTCTCCCCTGCGACACATTATGCTACTGATGTACAGCCTCAGATCTGGGCCTGGGGATAGTGAGCGCTCCATGGCTGTCGCTGTGGCGACAGACTCAGGGGCGGGGGGTAGAGTCTGATGGGGGTGAGGGAGGGAACCAGCCAAGTCTGACCCTGGAGGGGGGCCAGGCCGGGGTGGCAGGGGGCTGCACTCAAAGACCAAAGGGTGGCCCTGGGCTGGGATTACTCGGGGGTGAGGCCAGGAGAGAGTCAGGGGACCCAGGAGCACCCCTCGCTGTACCTGTCTACCTCCACCCCCAAGGGGCTGGTTCAAGGCGCCAGTGCCCATCCGAAAGACCCGGGACCGGTCCCGGAGGGGCTGAACCCTAGCCAAGTGTGCGGAGGGGACGTGGCTCCTGTCGCAGGCTGTCTCTGGGGACCTGCCTCCAGCGGAGGGCCCTCCCCAAGGGCCCGCAGGTCAGGACACACTTATTAGAAGGCAACTTAGCAACATGCACCCCAAACCTAAAGCGGTCCCGGCCCTTGGTTTCAGCAGGCTGGCTTCTGGGAATCTTTCCCGGGACACGATCGTGAACCCAGAGGCCGCTGTGGCGTCGTTGGCGCAGCCGCCAGAAAGAAGTCTCGTATCAGGCACCGGTTTGTGGGTTTGTGCGTCCGGCGTGGGCTGGAGACGCAGCCGCCGACACAGACGCTGGAGGGAGCCGGGCTGGCCTTGCGGGGCCTGGGTCCCACTGCCGCCCCCAAGTCCTTGCTGGGGAGCCGGTCTGCGCCGCGGTCTTCCCTCTGTGCAGTGGGCACAGGGGGCGTCTCCTCCGTTTGCAGGGACCGCAGGCTGCGTCTGCGTCTGCACAGGCTTGGGGAGGCTTGCAGAGTCAGCCCCGGGGCGTTCACAACCTTGCCCTGTTTGTTTACATTCCTGTGCCGGATCGGGGTGGGGGGTGGGGGGAGGCCTGGGCACCCAGCTGCCACGGAGGCGGTCCGGCAGCAGAGAGGGAGACCCTGGGGGCCAGGCCTGCGGGGCAGGAAGGCCAGACCCGCCAGGTTCTGGCTGGGCGACGGCAGCCCATCACCTAACGTCTCTGAGCTCCACCTGTGTCCCACCGGGGCCAAAGCTCCTTTCTTTCAGGGGCGCTGAGTGGGGCAGACAGCACAGTGAGGAGCCCTGCCCCAGTCTGACGCAGGCGGGAGCTGTCGTTTCCCCCTCGGGGAGCAGAGTTTTGGGGGTCCAAACACCCAGCCCTAGTAGGTGGTGCTGCGGAGCTCAGGTGTGGCACGGGGGTGGGGGTGGGGGCTGCTTCTGCAAAGACCCCGAGAACAAACAACCTCGTCGGCAGCCCCCGCGCGCGCCGCGGCCCTCCCTCGCGCGGCCGGCAGGGGGCAGGCTGCCTCTGCGAGCCGCCGTGTCCTCGCCTCACCCCGCCGCCTCCAGCCCCCCGGCCCCCCCAACCCCCGCGCCTCCTTAAAGGGCCACATGGCTCTTTTCTGCAGAGAAGCTGCGCAGCCCTGCCCTGGGGAGCCTTCTCCATCAACGCCGGGCCCAGTAATTTACATTTAATTTGTGAGCGGTTCAGTGTTTAATTTTGAAAACGGAATGATTCATCACCATATTAATAAATAATAACATTTATTATTCTCCTAATGAGTGGCCAAAATACAAAGGCAATTACATGCCTTATATGTTTTCCCCTAAATTGAGACAGCAGAGTGTTAATTACAGAGACTCGCGCGTGGACCGTGTTCTGATCCGGGGTCCTGACCCCTCTCTCTGCCTGACTCCGCACCAGCTGCTCCCCGGCCCCTCCAGCCGGCGGCACTGGGGCGGTGGGGGGGGGGGGGACGGCGGTAGCAGACGCCGCCCTGGGGCCTCAGACTCCGGGGCGGCGGATGCCCAGCCACCTGTAACCCGCAGGCACAGCGCCCCCCCCCCCCCCCTCGGTCCCCCTCCGCCCCCGCCCCCTCTCCATCTGCCGCCCTCTTCTCCCTTCCTGGGGGCCCCAGGGCTGGACGCGGGCAGGGCAGCGGGCATCTGCCGTGGACTGTGCTAGTCCGGAGGAGGCCCCTCCTTAGCGCATGCCCCCCAACCCTCCCTCGCTCCTTCCTTTGACAAATTCCCACTGAGCCGTGGGAGTACCCTCTGTGCACCCACGGGGAAACCGAGTCTTGGCCTTGAGGGGCTCAAGGACCCTCAGCCCCTGCTGTCTGTTCCTGCTGCTGCCCCAGGGTAGGCTGTAGCAGACCCCTTGCAAACCCAGAACCGGCCGTCGCCCTGGCTGGCTGCCTATGGCTTTCCCCATCAGCAAAGCTACCCTCACTCTTCCTAGGAAACTAGGGAAGTTTAGGGAGAGAGGAGAGGGAGAGGGAGAGTGTGTGTGCATGCCAAGCAAGTGAGTGAGTAAGACCCCACAACCCCATGTCCAGAGGCGCACAGGAGGCCTGGGGGTGACGCACCCACTTGTTGGAAAGGGTGTAGGGGGCCCGGAGGGGGCGCCACCCCTCTCCTCTGCTTCACTGAACTGGGTGCCCCTCCTTTCGGGAGGGCAGGGCACGGGGTGCCTGTCCCTGCTTGTCCGGTCAGCGACCAAGGCCCGCCCAGGGCCAGCCCTCTGGTTTGCCCCCCGTGTGCATGACACGGAGAGCTGCCGGGAAGCGCCCCCTCCCCAGATAACCGGGCGTCTGGGCGTCTGTCCACCGAGGACCTTTGCCACGCCCGCGTTCCGAAAGAGACTCTTGTCCCCTCGTCAGTGGGGTGTCTTCCTCCACGTGCTGTTTCCTGTCTGACTTTCTCGCTCATGTTCTGGTTCGAGCATTTTTCCCTGGGCCACCGAGCCGTCCTTCAGGCGCCGGCCTGCACGGCTGCAGGACGTCCCACGGTAGAGGCCGCCTGGGCGAGCCGGGCTCCGTCCCTGCTGGGAGCCCCTCCGCGGCGCTCGGCACTGCGCCGCCGCCCGGGTGAGCCCGGGATTGCCCGCCCAGGGCCCGTCCCTAGCAGTGGGGTGACTGGGTCGGAGAGCCCGAGGTCCCCGACCGCTGCTGCCTCCCTCCGCCAGCCCGCCTGGCCGCGGCGCGCACCCGCGCATGCGCCCGGGGCCGCCCAGCAGGGCGGCTCCCTGCCTCGCCCGGCACCTCGCCAGGGCCGGTGTGATCTTCCGACAAGCGCTGGGCAGCACTCAGCAGCGCCAAGGGGCTGCCTCGCTTGTCCACTCATAGCGTGGCCCGGGGAATCGGGAAATACGGAAAGGCTGCTTGCGTCTCACTGTTTCATACGCGGAGAACCGGGGCCCACTGAGGTCAAGTTCCTTTGCGTCACACGTTTAGGGTCTCTTTTAGGTCTCAGGGGCGAGCAGAGCCTCCTTGTGTTTCAGATGATGGGGATGATGTCACAGGGACGGTGCTGTCCCGGGAGTCGTCTCTAGCAGCCCACCCACCCATCTGCTCATTCACCAGAGAACTCACCCCACGCCCATCTACCCACCTGTGCCTCCTTCCACCAATCCACTCTCCACCCATCGTCCGTCATCCTTCTGTCTCTCCATCGGTCCGTCCATCCATCCTTCCATCCATCCATCCTTCCATCCATCCATCCATCCATCCATTCATCCATCCATTCATTCATCCATCCATCCATTCATCCACCCACCCATCCCTTAATCGCTTCATCCCTTCATCTATCCATTCATCCATCCTTCCATCCATTTCTGCATCCATCCATCATCCATCCATTGATCCATCCACCCCTTCATCTATCCATCCATCCACCCACCATCCATCCTTCCTTCCTTCCATCCATCTATCCATCCATCCACCCATCCATCTCTTCATCCATCCGTCTCTACATCCATCCATTAATCCACCCATTCATCTACCCACCCATCCCTTAATTGCTTCATCCCTTCATCTGTCCATCCATCCGTCCATCCATCATATCCATCTCTTCATCCATCCATCCATTTATCCTCCCACCCACCTATCCCTTAATCGCTTCATCCCTTCATCTCTCCATTCATCCATCCTTCCATCCATTTCTGCATCCATCCATCATCCATCCATTTATCCATCCACCCCATCCCTTCATCCGCCTGTCCATCCGCTCAGCCATTCAATAGCTTTTCCCTGAGAACCAGCTCTGCCTTGGGCCAGTGCGGGGGTTTGTGCGAACAGCCCTGGCTCTTGCAGGTAGGCAGACCTTAAGAAATGGCCACGGGGGTGTGACTCATGTGCAAGGGTGGGGGGTTAGGCTGTTACAGGGGCATATGACAGAAGAGCCAGCGCCAGTTGGGGCAGGGGTCAGGGGACCCTTCCTGAGGAGGACGAATCCTGGCCCCCACTGGCACTCTCTGTGACCTTGGATGAGTCCCCACGCCTCTCGCCCTGCTCCTGCTCTGACCCTCAGTGGGAACAGCCCTGATGTGCCTGCACACTGGGAGGCCGTGTCGTGCAGGACAGTGGGGATGCAGAGGCAGGGCAGGGGGCTGGGGGGAGGTCTGGCCCCGTGCCGACGTCTCTGTGGTGGTTATTCTCAGGGGTCTAGAAGTCAGTGAGAACTCCCCAGGGGTCCACAAAGGGCCCCGAGCTCTCCATTGTTGTTATTGTTATTGTTGTTGTTATTACTGCTGCTGCTGCTGTAGTCCCCTCTGAGACTGTGTCACAGGCCAGGCATAGGCTGAGCCCTCTCCGGTACCCACTCATTAATCCCCCACCAGCCTGCCAGGCGGGTGGGAATCGCTGTGCCCACTTTAAAGGTGAGAACACCAAGGCACGGAGCGTCCCTGTCACCGGCCCAGGGTCCCACCCGCAGGTGGGGGTCCGGGACCTGAACCGGGCGGCCTGCTGCCGGGGCCCGTGCTCCGGACCTGCCGTGGTGTGTGTGCTCTTCTCAGTCCAGGTCCTGTTACCAACACCCCGTTTTCCAGACGAGGACCGGGGCCTCGGGGCCCGACCTGCAGGGACCCAGTGGTGACGCAGGCCCGAGGCATGCTCCGTCTGCCGCTCCGCAGGCCCCACCTGCCCCGTGTGTGTCCTGGAAGAGCCCCAGTGGCAGGCTCCCTGCCCCCAGCATGGGACAGTGTGTCCCTCCCCCCACAGGCCCAGGGACCCCTGCAACACACCCTGACCCCCACGAGAGGAGGAGGGAAAGCCCAGCCAGACCCCAGGGTGGAGTCGGAGCTGGGTGGCTTTGCAGGGGTCTCTCACCCTCTCTGAGCGCCCTCCCTGAGGGCCATCCCGTCCAGGGAAACCTCAGCCGTGAGGGGCGCGTGGCCTGCGGTGGGAGAGCGCCAGCCAGGAGCATCAGATGAAGCAGAACTGTCATCCACGTGTTCACTCACTCGTTCGACGGATGTCTGCTGCCCTACTGTGTGCCCAGCCCCTTCTAGGCACTGGGGTTCCAGCAGGGCTCAGAAGGTCGGGACCCTGACCTCAGGGCCCCAGTGTGATGTGGCGGGTGAGGTTGGGTGGCGCTGTGGAAACCCGGCGGGGCCGGGGCCGAGGGTAACGGGAAGAGAGGCCCCGAGGAGCCCAAGAGCCGCCGTTTGCACAGGACGAACGAGGGGCAAGTCACACGACTGTTTCACGGAGAACGTGCTGGGCACGGAACAGCCGCGCAAAGGCCCCGCGGCAGGTGTTGCTGAGTGAGTGTGAGGACCAGGAGGGGCCCAGACGGGGGGAAGGGAGGCAGGGCTGGGTCAGAGGCTGCTTCTGGGGTGCAGCCCTGGGGTGAGGGCTGTGGAGCAAATGGGGACGTCCCTGGTGGGTTCTGGGCGGATTTCGGGGTGCTTCTGGGTGCCGAGGAGCAGGCTGTGGTGGGCGAGGTCAGGGGCAGCTCACACCGGGGCAGAGGCTGCGCCAGCGGGGGCTGACCAGATTCGGGGTGACCTTTGGCCATGGAGGGGAAAACAGAAGTACAGGATGGGCTAGATGTTGGGGTGAAAGACAGAAGACAAAGGTGAGCCTCAAGTTTGGGTCTCAGCCCTGGCGGGAAGGTGGTGCTGTCTGCTGAGATGGGGGTGGGGAGGCCAAGCAGGTTGGGGGGGGTGGGGAGCGGAGGGGCCAGGTCAGTCTGGGGCTGCCCACTCACTGTCCCATGGGTGTGTGGCAGGCAGGTGGCCACGTGAGTCTGCAGCCGGGGTGGGGCGGCGGCGTCACCCTCGTGATGAGAAACGGAAGCTTTTCCAGAGCTGCGGACAGAGGCTCCCGAGACCAGGGACCCAGACCCCTGGCAGGTGGCAGGGGCTGGGGGACGGGGCCCCGGTGGGCGGCGGGGGGGCTGGACTCCAGATGCTGCCATCTGGCCAGCAGGACCCTGTCCAACAGTCCGACAGGCTCAGGAGACATGCAACTGGGTCTGGCAGCCCACGCCTCTGGAGTGTGGGGGGGGGCGGGGAGCAGTGGGCCTGAGTGAGGCCAGAGTCGCACTGTGGGTTTCCGGCCTGTCCACCTGCCCGTTTCCTGCAGGCGAGGGTGGACAGTCCCCTCGCCGAGCACATGGACAGCACACTCAGCTGTCCGCGTGGAGCCGGAACGAGCTCTCTCTCCGTGTCCTTCCTGGGGCCCCAGGCCACCCTGGTGCCCTGCCCCTCCTCTCTCGCTCGTGGGCCCCAGGTCCCTCCCCCGGGCGTTGCACAGCCCTGGGGCCCTCGCGGGAACGAGGCCAGCAGGGCTACGTGACGGAAGAGCTGGGGCAGATGAGCTGTCTCTGAGGCAGTCCCCCCGGGCCCCCAGCCTGGAGCCCGGCTCAGGGTCGCTGGACGCAGCCAGTGCGCACGGTGACTCACGCCGGCTCCCGGCATTCCAGGCTGGGGACCCAGCAGCAGGAACACCAGGGAGGAGAGTGTGGGGCCTGAGGGTAGGGGAAGGGGCCTGGGAGGAAGGCCAAGGCCCCGCTGCCCAAAGCCCTGGGTGTGGCCGTGGGTGGGCCTGGGCTGTACCTCTGTGGGGTCACCCAACCCGGCGTTGCCTCTCCCAGAAGCTGCATCTTTGCCTGTGAACCCCCCGAGGCGTGACCCCTGTGCCTCAGACACCCAAGGCCCAGACTCAGGCTACTGGGCCTGCCCCATTTCCAGTTCCCTGGAAGTCGTCCTAGCCCCCAAAAACTGGCCTCAGCGTCTGCCTCTGATCACAGCCGTCCTGCTGGGAGGACACGGGCATCCAGGACGCTCGGCCGTGAGCGGGAACAGCTGTGTGTCAGGCGGCCCTGGCCCTTTGGTCCAAACGAACAGCTCTCTGGGCAGGGCCTGTTCCGTGTCTCCCCCCCCCCCCCCCCCCCCCCCCCCCCCCCCCCCCCCCCCCCTCCCCCCCCCCCCCCCCCCCCCCCCCCCCCCCCCCCCCCGGCCGCTGACTGCTGAGCCCGCGCTGGGTGCTGGGAAAGGCCCAGCCCAGACCCACTTCCAGGGGTGCTATGTCCCGTGCAGGCAGGCCCCCGCCGGACCTCACATAGCGCGTGCCCGTCTCGCGTCTCTGCCTACCCAGCAGGCAGTCTGATGCCCCCGGGGCCCGAGTGGGAGGTGCCACTGCTCTGCCGCGCACGGACTTCTGAAGCAGTGGGGGCGCCCCTCCCTCCAAGGTTCTGTCCTTTGCTCTCCTGTGTCCCCTGATCTGTCCCCCGAGTGAGGATGCAGGGGCCCAGGGCTGCCTCCTCTCCGCCGAGATCCGGGGCCCTGACTTCCTGCCCCGTGTGGTGGCTTCACCCTGACGCCTCCTGCCCCGCCCGGCGCCAGCCTCCCGCAGCCCCAGCCGCGGGTCTCAGCCTTCCAGACTCTTCCGCTCGGGCTGGCCCGGCCACGTCGCCCACACAGAGAAACCCTGCCACGCTTCTTGTGGCACAGGTGTGCTGGGTACCGATTCTCTTCGTTGTTTTTTTTTGTTTTGTTTTAACTGAAAATGTTATTTCACCTTCCTTCTGGAAGGATATTTGCATTGGATAGTTTTGAGTTGACAGTTTTTTCTTTCAGCATTTTAAAGGTGTGGTTCTACTGTTGCCCCGTCTCCATAGTTTCCGACGAGCGGTCAGCAGTGCTGGAGTGACCGCTGCACTCCGTGTGGCTGGGGTTCCCCTCCTGACTTCCTGCACCTCTGGTGCCCCGCTTGCCGCTGCCGTGTGCTCCTCTATCCTGCTCCGGGGTTCGCGGAGCTTCTCGGATCCTGGCATTTCTACCTTTTCCCACATTTGGACAATCTTGGGGATTATTTCTTTAAATATTTATGCTCCCCGCTTTTCTCTTCCTTCTCTTTCTGTGGCTCCCGTGACATGTTCGGTTGGCATTGTGCTACTGCCCCGCAGGTCCTCGGAGCTCTGTACATGTTTTCCAACTCTGTTCCTCTCCGTTCTTCAGCTTGGATATTTCCCACTGATCTGTTTTGAGGTCCCTGACTCTGTCCTCTGTCGCCCTGTGAATGAACCATCGGAGAACCGGTGCGTTATCATTAATGAGTGACTCCCGACCGCGCAGACCTCACGGGCTTCTGCCCAGTGTGTCCCCAGTCCCGGCATCCTCTGCCGCCACTCGCCATGGCTCCTCGGGCTCCCCTGGGCAGCAAGAGTTTCTGGGGCTTCCCTTGTTGGTGATGGCCGTGGTACCTTGGGGGGTACGGGTCACGTGTTCTGCTGAACGTTCCTCACTCTGCGGGGGATCTGCGGGGGTGTTTTTCTGACGATCGCCCTGGAACTACGGGTTTCGGGGTGAGAATCGGAGGCGCAGTGCCATTCCCAGGGCATCCTCACCCGGGGGGCTAGGGTTCCCTGGAGAGACGCACACGGAACAGAGCGAGGCGAGAACCGCGCCCACAGCCCCCGTGACAACACCCTCCGGGCTGCGAGGCCGAGAAGCTCTCTGTTCAGAAGGGAGCAGAGGTGGAATTTGGGGGGGAATGCTACCCAGTCTCACAGGACTTATCATCGCTGCTGCTGTGGATCTCGGCCGCCTGGCTGAGGCTTTCGTGGGGTTTCTACGCTGTACCTCGTAGAAGGCTGTCACTCCGCCACTTGCCCCAAGGAGCAGAGCTGGGCCCACCCCCGACCCCGGCTCAAGGGCAAACTGTCTGTACACATCACCAGGAACTCTTCCTCCAGGGCCGCCCGCCTCACCCCCCCTTGTCTCTGTGCAGGGTGGGAGAAAGGGGGGCGTGTGGCCGTGCGTGGGTGAGACACAGCGCTAACGCAGTGTTTGTGTCACCGGATCCCCACCTGCACGTGTTTTTCACAGGGACAACTGCAAAGCTGCTTTTGACCCACCCTGGATGTACGCATTTACCTGTGTCAGCAGGGACTCATGGATATGCACTCTATCCCTGGGGTGTCCGTCCAGTGCAATTATTTTGTTGCTCAAACTGTTCCCACGGTGTGGGTTTTTCCCCTCGGGGGCCCCCTCGCTGGCAGCTGGCGCGGTGCTGCAGGCTCCTCGGGTGTCGCTCCCGCCCCAGCGCAGAGCCACTTCCCCTGAGGAGCGCGGATCCCTTTGCTGGGACGTGGTATCAAAACCGAGACCTGTGCCCTGGGTGTGCTGGCCGCTCGGGGCGGGTGTTGCTTCCGGGTCCTCTGAGCCGGCGGAGCGGGGACCGTGCACGGGGACCTGTGGACACGCACCCGTGCACGTCTCTGTCTGCCCCCAGGCCACACTGGCGTCACACTGCGCTCTCCAGCTCCTGCGGGTCAGCTCGCGGGCCATCCCAGCAGCCCGCCCGCCCTCGCTGACGTGTGCATTCCGCCCCCGCAGGGACAGACCGGATTTCTGCCGGCTCGGCCGTGCACTTCACCGTTCAGGCCCAGCGGGCACGTCTAGCGGTGTCATCGTTGCCCCCGGGAGACGATGACCAGGCAGAGCCCAGTGCTGACGGCACTTCCTCCTGAGTCAGTCCCACAGACGCCGTGCAGCCCCCGTCCCTGGGCTCGGCGTCCTCCCCCCACCCCCAACCCCGCCCCCTCCAGCAGGCTGTTTCAGGCGGTTGGAACACGGTTAGTGTCTCTCTCACAGTCTGCGTTCCTCTCGGGGACCCCCGGTTCTCCAGACGATGTTTTAAATTTTGCATGTGCTCAGGTCCTTTCTTTGTGCCGCGGAGCTCTGTGGCTCTGACAAATGCATCGTGGCACGTATTCCCAGTGTAGTACCACACAGCACAGTGTCATTGTCCTGGGATGTGTCTGTTCGATCCCCCACCCCATCTCCCTGGCAACAACACCCGCTCTTGCATTGTCCATAGTGTTGCCTTTCCAGAATGTCATAGAATTGGAATCATATGGTCCATAGCCTTTTCAGACCAGCTTCTTCTGTCTAGTGATACATATTTAAGTCTTGTCTACATCTTCATGGCTGTTGATAGACTTTTTTTTTTTTTTAATCGCTGAATGACATTCTGCTGTCTGGATGGACCACAGTTTTGTTTATCCATTCACCTGTTGCAACAACGCCCTGGCTGCTCCCTGCTGTTGGCAATGATGAATGAGGCTGGTGTGGGCATTGGCATACAGGCCTTTGTGGAGAACCGGAATCTTCGAACCACTGGGGTGAATGCCTGCGAGGGCGGCTTTGCGTCACGTGGGGAGACGTGTTTCAGGTTTGTGGGGAACCTCTGCATTGTCTTCCGAGCGGCTGGGTCCGTCCCTGCGGTTCCGCGGTCGTGGCTGTGCAGACCCTGTCTCCGGATCCTCACCGGCGTTTCGCAGTGTCCAGGCTTTTTTTATACTTTAGAGACCGTCCTGGTAGGTGGGTAGTGGCCTCTCCTTGCTTTATTTTATTTCATGGTTATTTGTGTAATTCCCAACGACAAAAGATTTTGAGTGTTTTTTTTTTTCATATCTTCTTTGTATATCTCTTTGTATATCTTCTTTGGTGAGATGTCTGTTCAGATTTTTGCCCCATTTGTAAAGTGAGTTGTTTTCTTGTTGTGTGTTGAGTTTTATGAATTGTTTGTGTATTTTCAATGCCAGGCCTTGTCTGGATGTGTTTTGTTATATTTTCTCCCGGCCCATGGCTTGCGTTTTCGTTCTTTGTAGCAGTGTCATTTACAAAGAAGTTTTCAATTTCACAAAGTCTAATTCATCAGTTTTTTTTCCTTAACAGATTGTGCTTTTGGTGAAACGCATTGTCAAATCCAAGGTCACCTAGATTTTCTGTGTTTTCTTCGAGAAGTTTTATAGTTTTGCATTTTACATTTAGAGTTAGGAGCCATTTGAGTTAATTTTTTTGTGAAAAGATATAAAACCTGTTTCTAGATTTTTTTTAGATTTTATTTATTTATTGGTTAGTGGGGATTGAGGGGGAGAAACATAACTGTGAGAGAAAGTGGATCAGTTGCCTCTCGCACGCTCCCAGCTGGGGACCTGGCCCGAAATCCAGGCATGTGCTGTGACTGGGAATCGAACTTGCAACCTTTTGGTTCGCAGGCTGGCACTGAGTTCACTGAGCACACCAGCCAGGGCTACTTCTAGATTGTTTTTAATTGTGAATTCATGTTTGATGGTCCCAGCGCCGTTTGATGAAAGACGGTACTTTCTCCATTGAATTGCCTGTGCCTGGCGTCGGAGACCGGCTGACCGCGTTTCTGTGAGTCTGTTTCCGGGCTCCCTGTTCTGCCTGTTGGTCTGTTTCGGTTTTCTCGATTACTGTGCGTCGGGCACGTCCTGACGTCATCCTGACATCGGGTAGCGTAGGTCCTCTAGCCCGCCTCTCTTCTTCAACGCCGCGTTGGCTGTTCTGGCTCCTCTGTCCTCCTGCATGAGCTTAGAATCAGTGTGTCCGTGGCTGCTGATCGCTGGGGTTTGCTGTGGGTCGTGATGAGTCTATCAAGTTGGGAAGAATGAACAACTCCAAGTCGAAGCTTCCTGGCCTACAATACAGAATATCCTTCCACGTGTTTGCCGTATTGTCTGATTTCTTTCATTGGAGTTCCGAGATTTTCTGCGTCTAGACCCTGAACATATTTCGTTAGGTTTTATACTGAAGCACTTAGTTTTTTGGTGCTATTGTAAATTATATTATGTTTGTAATTTCAAATTCCAATTGCTCGTTGCTGGTTCACAAAAAAGCATTTGACTTGGTATATTAACAGGTATCCTTGACCTTGTTTATAGCTCAGGAGTGTGTGTGTGTGTGTGTGTGTGTATGAATTCTTTGGAGTTTTCTTTATAGATAATCATGTCAACTGTGAACAAAGACAGCTTTATTTTTTTTCACAATCTGTACATTTTGTTTCCTCAGTGCCGTAGCTGGAACTGCTGTCATGTTGAATGGAAGTGGGGGGAGGGGACGCCCCCATCAGCCTTATTCCCAATGTTGGAAAGTGTCTAATTCGTTTTTTATTGTTGACACTGTTACAGATGCCCCCCTCCCCCCTCCCCTCGGCTCCCCCCAGCCCTGCCCCCCCTCCCTGGCCTCCACCTCAGTGTCATCTGTGTCTGTGGGCCATGCACATATGTCCTGTGGCTGATCCCTCCCCTTTCATACCCATCTCTCCTCTGAGATCTGTCGGTCTGTCCCGTGTGTCCCTGCCTCTGGTTCTGTTCTGTTTGTCAGTTCATTTTGTTCGTTAGCTCCCGCATACGAGTGAGATCACATGGCATTTGTCTTTCTCTGACTGGCTTATTTCACTGAGCATAATGCTCTCCAGGTCCATCCACGCTGCTGCAAAGGGTAAGATTTCCTTCTTTTTATGGCTGTATAGTATTCCATCATGTGTATGGACCCACAGCTTTTTATCACTTTTCTGCTGATGGGCACGTGGGCTGTTTCCAGATCTTGCTATTGTAAATAATGCTACTATGAACCATAGGGTTCCTGTATTCTTTCTGACTGATATTTCAGGGTTCTCAAGATATACTGCCAGTAGTGGTATCGCTGGGTCAGAAGGCAGTTCCATTTTTAATTTTTTGAGGAACTTCGTACTGTTTCCCACAGTAGCTGCACCAGTCCGTATTCCCACCACCTGTGCACTAGGGTTCTCTTCTCTGTGCTCGCCACCACTGGTTCTGTGTTGATTCTTTGATGGCAGCCATCCTGACAGGTGTGAGGCAGTACCTTACTGTGGTTTTAATTTGCACTTCTCTTATGATAGTGACGTTGAGCATTTTTTCATATGGTATTGGCCCTCTGTATGTCCTCCTTGGAGAAATGTCTGTTCAGGTCCTTTGCCCACTTTTTAATTGGGTTGTCTTCCTGGGGTTGAGTTATGTAAGCTTTTAAATGTATATTTTGGAAATTAACCCCTTATCAGGTGTATCATTGGCAAACATATTCTCCTATATAGAGGGTCCCCTTTTCATTTTGTTGATGGTTCTTTTGCTGTGCAAAAGCTTTTTTTTAGTTTGATGTGGTCCCATTTGTTTATTTTTCCTTTGTTTCCCTTGCCCTGGGAGGTATATTGGCAAAAATATTGCTATGAGAGATGTGTGAGATTTTACTGCGTATGTTTTGTTGTAGGATTTTTTTTGCCCTCACCTGAGGACATTATTTTTTGTTGTTTTGAGAGAGAGGGAGGGAGAGAGAGGAGAGAGAGAGAGAGAGAGAGAGAGAGAGATAGAAACATCGATGTGAGAGAGAAACATCAATCAGTTACCTTTCCGTATGCCCTCCCCCCACCCCCCCGCCACTGGGGATCAAACCCACAACACAGGCATGTGCCCTGACTGGGAATTGAATCCACAGCCTCTGGTCCACAGGATGACGCCCTAACCATCTGAACCAAACCTCCTAAGATTCTAAGACTTTATGGTTTTACAACTTATCTTTAAGTCTTTTGAGTTTATTCTTGTGTATGTTGTAAGAAGGTGGTCCACTTTTGTTTTTTTTTTGCATGTACCTGTCCAATTTTACCAACACCATTTATTGAGGAGACTATTTTTACCCCATTGTATGCTTTTGCCTCCTTTGTCAAATCCTAATTGACCATAAAGGTGTGGGTTTGATTTCCGGGCTCTCTGTTCCATTCCGTGGATCTGTGTGCCCGTTCTGGTGCCAGCACCAGATTTGGGTGGGATTACAATGGCTTTGTAGTATAGTTTGATATCGGGTGCTGTGATACCTCTAACGTTGTTCTTCTTTTTCAAGATTGCTGAGGCTATTCAGGGTCTTCCTTTGGTTCCATATATATTTTTGAAAACTATAAACTTGTAAAATATGCCATTGGTATTTAATAAGAAGTGCTTTGGGTAGTGTGAACATTTTAATAATGCTAATTCTTCTAATCCATCAACATAGTATGTGTTTCCACTTGTTTGTGTCTTGTTTCTTTCTTCAACATGTCATAGTTTTCTGAGTGCAAGTCTTTTCCCTCCTTGGTTAAATTTATTCCTAGGGACCTTATTAGTGTGTGTATATATATATTTTGGTAAATGGGATTGTTTTCTTAGTTTCTCTTTCTGATAGTTCATTATTGGTATATGAAAATGCCATTGATTTCTGAATATTAATTTTGTATCCTGCTATTTTGCCATATTCATTTATTAGATCTAATAGTTTTTTTAAAGATTTTATTTATTTTTAGAGACGGGAGGGAGAAAGAGAGAGAGAAACATTTATTAGATCTAATAGTTTTTTTTTAAGATTTTGTTTATTTATTTTTAGAGAGGGAAGGGAGGGAGAAAGAGAGAGAGAGAAACATCAATGTGTGGTTGCTGGGGGTCATGGCCTGCAACCCAGGCATGTGCCCTGACTGGGAATCGAACCTGCAACACTTTGGTTCGCAGCCTGCGCTCAGTCCACTGAGCTACACCAGCCAGGGGCTTAGATCTAATAGTTTTTTGGTGGAAGTCTTTAGGGTTTTCTATGTACAGTATCATGTCATCTGCAAAAATGATAGTTTTACTTCCTTCTTTCCAATTGGATGCCTTTTATTTTGTCTTCTTGTCTGATTGCTGTGGCCGGGACTTCCAGTGCTACGTTGAGTAAGAGTGGTGAAAGTGGCATCCCTGTCTTAAGGGAAACACTTAGTTTTTGCCCACGGAGTATGATGTTGGCTGTAGGTTTTTCATCTATGGCTTCATTCTGTTCAGGTACAATCCCTCTATTCCCACTTTGCCGAGAGTTTTTATCATAAATGGGAGCTGGATTTTATCCACTGCTTTTTCTGCATCTGTTGATAGGATCACATGGTTTTTGTCTTTCGTTTTGTTATGAGATACATCACTTACTGATTTGCAAATATTGTACCGACGTTGTATCTTTGGAATGAATCCCACTGGGTCATGACCCCACTGGGTCATGATCTTTTTAATGTATTGGTGGATCTGACTGGCTAATATTTTGTTGAGGAAAGTATCTAATTTCTTATTACCAAGTGTGATGTGAGCCGTAAGGTAGATAGATATTTTTTATCAAGTTGAGGAAGCTCCCCTCTGTTCCTAGTTTGTTAATGATTTTTTATCAGTAATAAGTACTTGGTTTTGCCAGTGTTTTTTCTGCACTCGTTGATATGACTATGTTTCTTATTTAACCTGTCGATGTGATGAATTATGTGAGCTGATTTTCAAATGTTGAACCAACCTTGCGTACCTGGAATACATACAACTTGATCATCAAATATAATTCTTCTATGCATTATTGGATTAATTTGATAATGTTTTATTAAAGATGCTTACCTTTATGTTGATATGAGATATCGATCCGAGTTTTCCTTGTTGTTTATTTATGTATTTTTAGACAGAGGGGAAGGGAGGGAGAAAGAGGGAAAGAAACATTCATGTGTGGTTGCTTCTCATGTGCCCCCTACTGGGCACCTGGCTCACAACCCAGGCCTGTGCCCTGACTCTGCAGGGCCCGGGGCTGGGAGGCTGCACTCAGTCCTGCTTCCTGTCCTCCCCTCTGGAGCCTCTGCCAGGTTGGGGACATTGTGGCATGAGCTCCAAGTGGCAGTGGGTGCTGGGTAGAGGCCTGCCCAGGCCACAGGGCACTCCGCTCCCGAATGGTGGTTCTTGGGCAAGGAGGAGCCTGCTCTTCCCAAGTCACAGCTGGAAGACTGAGGTCCCGAGGGTCCAGGGGCTCCTGGGCCTGTGAGCCATGGGGAGCAGCTGGGAGCTGGTGGGGGCTGAGCCTCCTCCCCAGGCAGAGGCTGGGAGGGCTGGAGCTTTGCTCCTGGCTTGACTTCCAGGGGCCCTTAGCATCGGCCCTCCTGTCTCCGGGTCTTGCTACCGCCTCCTGCGCACCCCTGCTTCCCAGGACCCTCACACAGGGTGGGCGTGCCTGTCCTTGCTCAAACATGACGTCAGGGGCTTACAAGGGGCACTTCAGGCTCAGAGGCCCCGTGGGGAGAGCTCCCTGAGGGGTGGGAGCCGCAGGCCCACTGCCTTTGTGCAGCACCGCCCCGGCTGCACCCTGTGGGGCCCGTGCCCGGGGGTGCCCGCCCGGAACGCCGCCTCCTTCAGGAGGTGGGGGTTGGGGATGGAGGGGAGCAGGAGCCCCTTCCCGAACCCTTTCTGCCTCCTCTTTCCCTCATGGCGACTGTGCGCAGGGCTCAGGTCTGTCCCTGTGACAGGTGGGGACACTCGGGCTCAGAGGGTTGGCGGGCCTCCCCCTGATTGTGCAGGAGAAAGGGTGGGCCTGGGGCTTTGTGTGCGCAGACATGTATCGGCAGGGGTCAGGCCACCGGCACTGAGTCAAGGACAGAGGTAAAGAGGGGGCCCAGGCAGGTGTCCGGGCTCCCTGCTTCTGCCCCCTGGGGTGCTCCCCAGCTGTGCACCCTTGACAAGTCACCTTGCCTCCCCTCCCCGAGCCTTCTCTGCCCTCTGATGGGACCGAAGTGCTCCAGCCCGCCCCCCCCCGCAGCCCCTGAGGACAGGGTGCTGCGCGGGCCTCCCTGGCTCCTGGGCTAGACGGCATGGGAAGTGAGCGGACTCAGAGGAGCGGAGTGGGTTTGAGTCCCCACTCCGGGCATCTCCTACGGGGGTCCCTGGGTGAGTCACCAACCATAGCAGCCTGTCCTCTCACCTGTAAAATGGGGGTGGCAGCCCCTCCCCCAGTGGTTTCCGGCCCTTGGTGGGAAGTGGGGGTCAGGGTCGGCACCAGGCCACCAGGGGCCTTAGCCCTTGTGGCGAGGTGCCTGTCTTCGCCCTCCAGCAGTGGGGAGCCGTGGCCAGCTTACGCAGGGCAGTGGTGCCCCCAGACCACCTTGGAGTATCACTCCACCTGAGGTGTGCAAGCGGCCTGGCTGGTGTGGGGGCTCGGAAAGGTCACCCCAAGATGCCTCGGTGGTACGTACAATAGATTATTTTGCACCAAAGGCCAGTGAGACCTTCCGGGGTCAAGAGTAACTTCTGCCACAGCGTCCTCCCTAGCTACCGGAAGGGTCTGAGTCAGGGCCTGGCCCGTAATAAGGGATGACCAGAGGTCACCTTTTTGACCTCTGCAGGGCGGGGCAGGGCAGGGCAGACGTCTGCTTACTGGACACATGTACTCCCATCATTGTCCTGCAGCAGCCCCCCGAGGCCCCCGGGGCCCCACCGAGTCCTGGGTGCAGAGTGTCACCTGCACCTCACTCTCCCCCTTCCGTCCCTGAGGTTCCCTGGGGTTCCCGAGCGTAGAAACGTACATTGGATTTTCTCTGGTCACTCTGAACGTCCAACCAGCCAAAAGCACCAGAGCAGGGGAGGGGGCATTCCTGCCTTTGCCCACACTGGGGTTGGGGGTGGGACCGGAGGCCATGCGAGGCCGGGGCACCATGGCGGGCAGGCCCAGGGCCTCCTCCTCTTGGAGGAGGGCGCGGTGCGGAGGGGCGCACAGAACGCCGCAGGGGGCCGCTCGGAGCCTGACTGTGCAGCCCGGCGCCCTCCGCGTGGCGGCTGGGTCGGCCCCTCGCTGTGCGAGCCCGCTGGCGGTCTAGCCTCTCTGAGCCTCGGTCTCCCGAACTCCAGGCCTGGGGTCGGGGCCCCACCTTCCTGCTGTCCTGGGGTGTCCGTGAAGAAATACAGGTGCGGACCTGCGGGTGCGTGTGCACACCTGGGGGCTGGCTGGCAGCTGGGGTGATTTTCAACGCATGGGGCTTACCTGGTGGGACCTCCCAAATTTCTGACCTGGGAGATGAGGGCCCCGAGTGGCCACCAATTGAGACGGTTCCTTAGTTGGGACGTGAGTGGCGGGTAACAGACTAAAAATAACTGTGGCTCGAAATGGGGAGACATTTATCTGTCCCCGCAGAAGGCCATCCGGTGCAGGCCAGCTGTGCCCTGTGGAGCCCTCATGGCTCCGGCCGTCCTTGGCATCTCGCCCTCATTGGCGTGGTCCGAGGTGGTGGCTCCCACCGGGTCTGCATTCCCAGGGGTGATAGGAGTTGGGGTAGAAAGGGGCAGACCCACACGGCCCCTTTAAGAGCATGACCCGGAAGTGGAACTCAGCCGTGCACTATACTCACATCCCATTGGTTAGAATGTAGTCACATGGCCACACTGGCCTGCAAGGGAGGCTGGGAAATGTAGTCTTTCACGTGGGTGGCCATGTGTCCAGCAAAACTCAGGAGTTGCATGACGTAGGGAACCAGAGACCTGGTAGTCTGTGCCAGGGATGGGGAAGGTGGGGAGAGGAGCGGATCGGGGTGGTGGTGGTGGGGGGACAGTGCGTTCACTGTGGGCCGGCTCAGAGTGGGGAGGACATAATTCACTCCCAGAGTCCCCAGGCTGCCCTCTCCTCTAGCCCTTCCGGCACACTCAGACTCCTGCACCGCAGGGCACACGTCACGTCGGTGGCTGCGGCCACGTTCCTCCGCCCTAGCGAGGGCCCCGCCTCGCGCCACCCGGCTGCTCCTAGTGGAGCCGTGGGTGCGTCCCCTGTCCCCCAGGAAAGGGAAGTTCTCTGGTGAGCTCAGCAGAGACAAGATGCCGACCAAGCCCAGCACCCTGCGTCTCCTTAGAGGGGCGCCAGCCTGTCACCCCCTTTCCTGGGAGGTGACATTGTTTCTGACTTGTTGGTCAAGGAGGGGCTGGGTTTGGAGCCTTCCGTGGGGCCTCTCGCTCGATAGCTCTCACTCCACACACCAAGGGCAGGGCTGGCGGGGGCAGGGCACCAGGTGCCGAGCGTGGCATTTCCAAGGATTCAAGTCGGTGTGGTGGGAGCCGTGACGCCAGGTCACGTCTCTGGTGTCAAGGTCAGCCCAGGGCTGGGGTCCAGCAGCCCTCCAAATGCGTGGGTGTTCCCCCCCCATTGCCTGGACAGCTCAGTGGCCGCCGGTCCCTTTGGAGGAAAAATCGGGAAAGATGACCTTGAATACTTGTGGGGCCTGTCGCCTGGGGACGCAGCCGCCTCTCCAGGCTGAGGTCTGTGTCTGCGGCCTCAGTCAGGAGGGGAAACCCGGCGAGGGGCTGCCTGCCCCCTTTTGTTGCCGGGACCTCCCTGGCTGTCGGTTCACCTGCACTTGACTTCTGTCGGCACCACCGAGGACGTGCCCTTGTCTGCTGCATCTGCTCCTCCGGCCCCAGCTCTCCCCTGGCCGGGCTGCTGCGGCTGCCCTCCGACCCGGCTGGCCACCAGCCCTGTGTCCTGGTGGGTGCATGCTGCCGTCTGGCCCGTGTCTCGGGCCCCACATCCCCACTGCCCTCTGAGGCTGGGTTCTGTCACTGCCTCTCCTGCCACTCCCCCCGGCTTTCTTTCAGAGGACAGCCACCACTGACTGTTTAGTGATGCCGCTGCCCCTTGGATTTCAGAGATGCCGTGACCTCCAGGCCTTTCCCGGGAGCACAGCCTCACTGGGGGCCCCCTGGCCTGACCCGGCGTGTCCGTGCCCGGTGCCGTGTCCCAAGCCCCCTCCTCGGCATCTGCCCGTGGCCCCGGCACTTCAGCTGCAGTCAGAGCGGCCCGCGCTGGCTCAGGCCCGCAGGAGCCCTGGGGTGTGCGTCCCCACCAGCTCCCGGGGTCTTGCCGGCGTCTGTCCGGTGTCTGAGGGGGGTGCCGCTGAGGAACACTTGCCTCCCCCATAGGCCTGCGCCCCATCTCTGCCAGACCTTCGAGGTGCAGTCTCTTTGCCCCCTTGTCAGGCCCAGCGTGTCCCTACCCCTGGTCCTTAGCCTCGTGGTGGGGGAGGGGAGGGGAGGGGACACAGGGGTCTCCACGAGGGGACAGCCTCTGCAAGTCTCCTGCTGCACCGTCATGGCTGTCAGGCCGGGGGCTGGCAGGTGGGCCACCTCCTGGAGCTCCGAGGGCCCCACTTAGCTGGGAGTGAGAGCTCAGGGGCATCTGCTCCCTGCCCCCCCAGTCAGGGTCCCCCGTTTTCCCAGCTTGGGCAGAACCACGTCACCCTGGCCCCGCAGGAGTGGTCGCCTCCGAGAGGCCCTTCGGGCTCCCCGTTGCCTGTTCCTCGCCAGCCGCTGTTGCCGCCTTTCCGAGGAGCACCGTGGTGCTTAGCAACAGCCACCATTCCTGCTGTCCTCACGTCTCCCGTGTCCTCCACGCGTCTCAGATGCACGATCCGTGACACGCTCCGAGCCTGCCTCCCACTGCCATCCCCCTGGGTCGTCTGCCCCCTCCCGAGGCTCCGGGGCTCGCCCCTGTGGTGACGGCTGTAATGTCTGAGCCAGCCTGCCCCTGCCGCTGGCCCTGGGGACTCAGAGCTGGTCGGGCACCGAGCAGCCGGCCTCCCTGTCCCCCGGCCCATGCCGGGTGCCACCCATCCCGGGTGGGCTTGTCTGGAAGTCGATGCCGAGGGTACGTGGGCCACAGGATGGTTACTGGGGGTGTCCCCCGTGCATGGCGGGGGGAGAGTGTGTGTTTGGACAGAGGAAGAGGCCCAGGTGGGGGGCTGGCCCAGGGGATGGAGGCACAGCCGCTGGAGGCCCCTGCTGACCACACTGCCGGCGGGACGGGCCTGGGGACAGCGAGTCGCAGATGTCCTGCCTGGGGCCCCAGCACACGGCACCATGGCGACCGCCTCGGCCTCCCCGAGACCTCTCTGCCGCCGACTTACTTCCTGCTTCCGTTCCTCAAAAACGGTCTCTTCTCTCCTTCCTCCTACCCCCTGCTTCATCAACTGGTCCCCCTGTGCACCCCCTGCCCCACCGAGTCAGCCGGCCAGCCGTCCCCTTTCCAGTGCCGCCCTCCCGACCCCACACCGCAGATAGGGAGCCGCCCTCGCCCGGCTCCGCCGCCCCCAGATCCTGCCCGCCCCTCGCAGCCCCGAGCGTTTGCAGGGAGCTGTGCACCAGCGCCCTGACCGAAGCCCCGTGACACACGCGGCGTGTTCTCGGCCGGCTGCTCACCGTACAGGCGCAGTGGGTGCTGGGCGTGGCCCTGCACCCGGCGAGCCTGGAGGCCTTTGCAGGGGCTGAGATCAGCAGCAGAGAGCAGTTCCAGCAGGAGGGCGGGCCCCGGGAGATCATCTGACAGCCTCTGGGAGGGGGCCGGTGCCTGCCCCCCACCTGCAGCAGCTCCACTCTGAGCCTGGCCCTCAGCCCCAAACGGGACGGTCCCCGGGATCCTTCCGCACTCCACCCATGCCCCGGGCCTCGGCCTCCGCCTCCTCCAGGCCCGTTTTTGGATCCCTTGTTGCCTGCAGAAGAATGTCCAAGGTCTTCCGTGGAAGGCCCCGTAAGGTGCCCCCCTCAAGAGAGGAAAGGGATGGCGGTTCTTTGGGTGTGGCCAAGTGGGTCTCACCCTTCTGTCTGTCCTGGTGCCCGGTGTGGACCTTGGCTCGCGGTGGCGGGCACTCAACAGACCATTTCGAACGCTATTCAGACTAGTTTAAGGAAAAAATGGCTTCCATACTGGGAACTCCCTGTGCAGCTTCAGGTATAGCTGACTCCAGGAGCTCACTCCCTTTGTCCTGCTTCCACCTTTCTGCTTGCCATTCTCGGCTCTCTGCCCAGAAGGGACAACAAGGCCTTGAGACTGTGTTTTTGTTATGGTCTCTGAGGAGAGACCTTCCAATGGCCCACGGAACAGGTCCCCAGGACGCATGAAGGGCAGGGCCTGTGGCTGGCTGGGGCCAGCCCTCCTGAGTCATACTGGCTGCCTTTCCTACAGGAAAAGGGGTCTTTAGGGAGGTGGGAGAAGGATGCTGGACAAAACGAAGACCACGTTCACCTCCCATGTGGTCAGTTAAAATGTGGACACAGATTATTGGGGTGTGGCAGCAATAGCTTACTCTGAGGTGTCTCTAACAGCGCCCCCCAAATCCACCCTCCCCTCTAGGATGTCAGTCATCACCGTTCCTGAATCCTGCCGGCAGGTGATTGGTTCTGGAAAGGCACGTGACCCCTTTCTGCTGGGGGCTTCTGGGAAATTTTCTCCCCCCTGAGAGTGCCTTGGGAAGTGATGCTTCCTCCTCTTCGTCTTCTTCTGTGGGCATTGTCAGGGCTGGGGGGCACCTTGCCACCCGCTCTGCAGCTGAGAGTGCAGGGACACCGACAGGCACACGTGGTTCCTCCCGGAACCCGCGTGCGTGGGGGGCTCCCGTGGCATCTGGAGCCCCCCTCCTCCTGGCCGGCCCTCAGGAGGCCGCTGGAGTCAGAGTGAGCCAGGACTCGGGCAGAAACAGCCCTAATCAGTGACAGCTGTCTTGTTTCCTGTGGCTCCGGGAAGCACTGAGACCCAAGCTTCACAGTTTACCAGCTGAGTTCACAATCTTTGACAACTCTCTCTCGCTTCCAGAACACATGAAACCATTTCTCATTTGGGAATAGGGGCTGTGCACGGGCTCCACCCCACGACCTGTACGAAGAAGGGGTTTTGCTGCCCAGATGGGGGCCCCAAGATGTGTGATCATGTAACAGGAATCCCACTTCCTTACTGACTTACAGAGTTTCACAGCCGACGAAATCAGCAGACCTCAGAGAACTGCAGCTCCTCCCACCCCCTCTCCGGGGGAGACCGGGAGGTGGCGTGGCATCTGAGGGCTTGACTAAGGGGAGTCACCACATTGGTTTCCTTAATTATGTGAGTCCTAGAGCCCAGCCCAGAGGGAGGGGGCCACGGCACTATTTGTTGAGTTGATGGTCTTGCGCACTACACTCAATTGGATTGTTGAACTGGGTGGATAGATGGACGAATGGATGGGTGGGTGAGTGGATGGATGGGTGAGTGGATGGGTGGGTGAGTGGATGGATGGATGAATGAGTGGATGAATGGATGAGTTGGTGGATAGATGGATTGATGAGCAGATGGGTGAATGGATGAGTGGGTGATGGATGGATGGATGGAAGGATGGATGAGTGGGTGGACAGATGAATCGATGAGTGGATGGGTAGATGGATGGATGATGAGATAGATGAATACATGGATGAGTGGGTGGGTGGGGGGATGGATGAGTGGATGGTGGTTGGATGAGTGGATGGATGAGTGGATGGATGGATGGATGAGTTGGTGGATAGATGGATGGATGACTGGGATGGGTGGATGGATGAGTAGATGGTGGTTGGATGAGTGGATGGATGGGTGAATGGATGGATGGATAAGTGGATGGGTGGGTGAATGGATGGGTGGTTGAATGAGTGGATGGATGGATGAGTTGGTGGATAGATGGATTGATGAGCAGATGGGTGAATGGATGAGTAGATGGTGGATGGATGAGCGGATGATGGATGGATGGATGGATGATGAGATAGATGAATACATGGATGAGTGGGCGGGTGGGTGGGTGGATGAGTGAATGGTAGATTTCGAATGCGGGGCTCCTCCGCCCCGCCACCTGGTGTGGAGAGCAGTGTCCGGACCTGGCTTGCCTCTCCCAAGGAAGCCCAGCATCTCCCTCCCCAGCCAGAGAAGGCCCGCGCCACGACAGCTCTCAGACAGGGCCGGTGAGCTCTTAATATACCAGCTCGGGGCCTGATGACGTCATCCAGGTGCTCCCCAGCCTCTCCACCAGAGGTTGGGGGGGAGGGGGAGGAGAAGAGCAGAGGGTGAGGGACAGAGATGGCGGGTCTGGGCAGATCCCACCCCTCCCGCCCTTCAGGCCCAAGCTTCCGGTCCCAGGAGGAGGGTCCAGGACGGTGGACTGAGATCAGGGATGGATGGTTCGGGAGGCCACAGGATCAAAACCCACTGCAGGCAGGGGGCACCGCAGGGCGGACATCTGGTGCGAGGAGCTGGCTGTGCTGATTCGGCGTCAGGAAACGGCGGGGCTCCAGGGTCTCGGCACCTCGTAACTCCGGGGGGGTGCTCTGCACTCCGTGTCCTGTTGGGACGGCTCCCCTGGCCTGCATGGTGCGTCGCCTGGCGGCACCTGTGGGGGGGTCCTTCCCGGCCTGTCCCCCTCGGAGGACGCTGAGCGTGCGAGTCCAGAGCCTGTCGTGTGGGCATGTGCGAGGGCGCACGTGCGGTGCGTGTGTCTGGGTCTCCGTGTGGATCCTGCCTCCTCGAGCAGGGTCTGCTCCCTCCTAAACAGAAACTTCTGTGGGGCTTTGAACTCCACATGTCTCAGATCCGTGCACGTCTACGCAGCAGGGCTCTCCGCAGGCGGCCCAGGGCTGTTTCTGAACTTCTCGAAAACGGGAAGCCACAGGGGACGCAGCCAGAGGTCACCCGGGCCACAGGGGAAGGCCGTTCGGGGGTGGCGTACTGGGTGGGTCTGCAGACCAGGCGGCCCAGGTCCGGGGAGGGGCCGCAGCTGGTCCCAGTGAGCTCCGGGAGGGCCCAGGCCCCCTCCCCCACTGGTGGGCCAGCCCGGGGCTTCTGACTGACCCTCCCGTGGGTCCTGGGGACCCCCTTCTCCATGGACCCTGTAAATCTCACCCTACTCCCCCACAGACCTGGCTGGGAGGCTCGGCGGGCACTCCACCGCAGCAGGGTGGGGCGGGGAGCACTGAAGGCGCATTTGCTATGTTCTGGCACCTTTTCTCCACCCAGTACTCACGGCCACCTTAGTAGCTCGGTGCCTCTGCCAACCCCACTTTCCAGGGAAGGAATCGAAGCACAGACAGGGCCGGTTACTTGCTTTGGGCCACACAGCCGCCGTCGGAGAGCGTGGGTCCGCCCTGATTGCCCCGGCCATGGCTCTGAGCAGCCAGCCGCCCTGCCCCAGGGCACCCCTCACTGCCAACCCATGTCCACAGCTCCGAGAGCGTTCCCCGGTGGTCCCACGGGGCAAAGCCACCCTGCCCTGGCCCATCTCTCTGTGTGTCCGCGTCTAGGGGATCCTGCGCACCAGCTCCCCTTGACGGACTGGGCAGGCAGCCAGCCCCCAGCCCTGGGCCAGGCGCAGGCTGACCCCGAGGGGCTACAAATGAAAGGCACCAAGGAATCGCTTCACCGCTCCCACCTTCCTGCCCCCGACCTTGTGCGTTTGGTGGGAGGGACATTCCCCCCTGAAGACTGACAAGCTATGGCCCTGGAAACAACGGGGGAACGAATGTAAAGGAGACTCCTTTGTCTCTGCGCGGGCGAGGGGAGAGCAGGCCGGCCACGCCTCCTCCGGGAAGCCCACCGGCGTTGTGGAAAAGGCTGTCTCCACCTCCGTCACGCTCCCCGGCCACCCCGAACTGCCCTGCTGTGTGAGAAAACCCAGCTCATCCGTGGACATTCTCTTAGGAGCGGCGCTGCCCCTGCCTCTGGCCCGCCGGGGGCCTCAGGGGCTGGGCGCCCCGCCCCTCCGCCCGCAGGCTAGCGAGGGCCCCCTGGAAGCCGAGGGGCTTGGAGACAGTGTTCTCCAAGCCCCTCTCTGCTCAGGCATCCAAGGGCTATTTATAACTCCGAGAATTATTTGCTGACACCCGCCGTATGCTTTTCCTTCTCAAGTGGCCTGTGCAATATCTGGGGGAATGAAAGGCGGTAAAAAAAAAAAATTCCTTCTGTAAATGATTTATTTTCTAGATGTGTCACGGACGTTGCAAACGCTTCTGACATCTGGAAGCTTTTAGACCTGGGCCATATGGTTCAAATTGGGTCTCACTGAGGAGCTGGGGGATTTATCTGGAGCGAGGGGCAGGGTCGCCGTGGGCGGCGGTCCGAGCGGCACGGCAGCGGTGATGGCCGCTCTCTGTCCGGCGACTTCCATCCGGTGCTCCGCGTGTCCAGGCGGGCCGTGTGCGCCTCCTTTCTCGGCCCCATCCGTCCTCACGGTGGCCCGTCCACGCTGTAGGTCTACTACTGCCATTATTTTTTGCAAGCAAAATAAAGTTTTACCAATAAGGCTTTATTTTAATTTTTTAAAAATAGAACATTTCCTTCGACAAACCAGTCTACTGAGACACGGAGACAGCGACGAGTCCTTGGTCTCACGGCCCCTAAGCGGTGGGCCGGCCAGTCTGGGCCAGAGGCTGTGTGGTGCTGACAATCTTATTTCCTTCCCTCCGGAGGGGAGAGAGCTGGGCCTGGGCTGCTTGGGCCGCGTGGCCCGAGTCCATCCCATCCCATCTCTGCAGCCGAAAGTGTGCGCCCGGCAGGGACCCTGCCTCTGGGGACTGGGCGGGTGTTTGCTGACCAGGGCCAGCTGGAGGCTTGTCTGGGACCCGGTCTCTTACTCCCCAAACCCGGCAGGCTGTGCCTGGGGGACCCAGCTCCCGGGGAGCGGCCCACAGGTGGGCCCCAGGCTGCTGGCTGCAGGAGGCGGAGCATGTGTTGAGAGAAGGGGCCAGGCCCTCCCCGGGCCCCAGTCCAGGAAGCGGGGTGGGGGAGGGGCGAGGGCTCCTGGCCTCCAGCGGGGCTCCAGGCGCCTCTCGCTCCGGGCTGTCCACCCACCTCCTGCGCAGGTGGGGCTGCAGCCCGGGGAAGGGAGGAGCTCGCCAGCCCCTGACGTTAGTGGAAGCAAAAAGCTGGGAGCCCAGCCCGGCCCAGGCCTCTTGCTCTGTCATGGTGACATCTAGAACTATGGCCATCAGTCGTCGGTCACTGGGCTCCTGGGCCTTTTTCAGGCACCAGCTCCGTCGGCCCCGAGGTGCGCAGAGGGTCGGGCAGCACGGCCCGCGGAAGGAGCGGAGCCCACGGTCTGGGAGACCCGACCAGCCGCAGCCGCACTTCCCACCCAGAGCTCGTGCGCATGTGCTGGGGGGCTGCGCAGGGCCCGGGGTCTTCCACGCCGTCCTCCGCCCCCCGCCTCCCCAATGCTCGTCCCTGCCCAGCATCCAGCGGGGTCCTGAGCCCCAGAACTCTTTCCCTTTGGGCCGAGCCAGGGGGGGCCCCCTGGAGCTGAGGACTTTTTTTTCCTCCTGTTTTGGGAGGGAAGTGGGTAGGACAGGGTCAGCGTGCTGTTTTTCATGTTACATTATGAAATATTTCAAACATAGCGAGGAGGAGAGAGAAAAACAGAACTGTGACCAGCCACTACCCAGATTCGACGCATATAGCAACATTTGCTTTTGATTTCTGAACATGAAATCAGCATTAGCTACGGCTGGAGCCCCCCTCCTCCTTCCAAACGCGCCGCTCCCCGCCCACTGCCGGAGGAGACACCTTTCGGGGTCGCGCTCTGCCTCCCCGCAGCTGACGTGAGGCCCTCGCCGCGTCTGCGTGCGCATGCCTGTAAATGCATTTGAGATAATTTGTGCCCTTTCGCTGTGTACCCATCTTTCTGCCAACTCGCTGTTCACGCCATGTAATTCTCCTTCACCAAGAGAAAATGCTCACAACACAAAATTAACCGTTTGAAAGCGTGCGCTCGAGCGGCATTTAGCACATGCGCAGTGCCGAGTGGCTGCCACCTCTGCTTCCAAAACATTTCCCTCGCCCCCGAGGGCACCTCCTCCGGTGAGGCAGTCATCCCCGTCCCCCCGCCGGCAGCCATGACCTTTCTGTCTCCGTGGCTGCGCCTCACCCGGATGTTCACAGAGGACAGGTTCACCTGGGCCTGAGGTTCGCCCTGGTGGCACGCGAGGGTCCGTGGCTCGGCTCTCATTCCGGCGGCGGGAGGGGGCCCATGCCCCACGGTTCTCCCACCGCCGCCCCTGCCACCGGCCCTCACAGTGCTTCGCCTGCACCTGCGGGGCCCCCCCTGTGCTCCTGGGGTCCCCGCCCAGTGCTCTCCTTCCAGACTGCTGCAGAGCGGGGCGCCCAGATCCGGCGCTGGGACGTCTTACTATTACTTCTCTGTGTCTGAGGGCTGGCGGGCCCCTGTGCGGACGCTCTGGTGCGGGCAGAGGGCAGCCCCGGGCGCTGCGGTGGCCAGGCCTCCTTCCTGCTCCCGCAGAGCGGCCGGACCCCTATGTCGCAGCTCTGGATCCCCCCCACCCCCACGGGAGTAGACGCTGCCAGGCGGCCTGCGGGTGTGGCCCCGGATGCCCCAGACTATCCCTCTGCTGGTTAAAGCCGTGAACCACGGTGGCCGAGAGGCAGACTGGGGGACACACCAGGGGCACCTCTGAGGGCCGGCCCACGGGACTGTGGGGCTGGGTGTGGCTCCCACGAGGCCCGTGTGTGAGCTTGTGGGGGTCCTACGATGCTGCCGTGGTCCCCAGATCTCCTGTCTGTGCTCACAGGGCAGAGGGGGTCCCAGGCAGACCCCCTTCTGTGGAGGGAAGAGGCACAGCACCGCTGTTCGAGTTCAAGTTCCTCTGGTACCTAGTGAACGCGTGGTCATCAGTTCCTGTTCTGGTTGTGACGAATGACCCCAACTGTGTGGCTTCAAAGACACAAGTTTGTTCTCTTACGGTCCAGGGGCCCAGACGTGCGACACGGGTCTCCCCAGGCGGCAGGGCGGGTGCAGCAGGGGTGAGCCCCTTCTGGGGGCTCCAGGGGATCCTCTGTTCCCATCCGTCTCCAGCTTCCGAGACGCCTGCGCTCTGCGCTCCTTGGCTTGTGGCCCCTTCCTCCTTCGCCTGAGTCAGCAGCAGAGCGCACTGATCTCTCTTTCCGCTGACCCCGCCCCCCGCCCCCACCTCCCCCGCCCCTCCCTCCCCCGCCCCCACCTCCCCCTAAGGACGACGTTGTGCTGACACTGCGCCCTCCCGGGAAGTCCAGGCTCGTGTCCCTTCTCAAGTCCTCGGCTTCATCCCGTCTGCAGAGCCCTCTGCCTCGTCCGGGGACACACCTGCACAGGGCCTGGGGATCAGGGCGTGGACGTTCCGGGGGCCGCTTGCCCGCCGCAGGAGGTGGGTGGAGTCACGCGTCCCCTGCGGTCCTCGCGTCCACGTTGGGCGGAGCCCATGTCTCTCCAGCGTGTCCGGGTTCCTTGCACAAGCCGGACGTCCGCTCCCTCAGCCTCTGCTGGGTCCCTTTTGGGCAGCCGGGTGCTGGCAGGAACCCTCCGACCCTCTCACGTGGGGCATTGGAGGAGCATTTAATAACGGGGCTGTTTGCCGAAGTGCGGAGAAATTGCTGAGGGCCCGTGCAGTGTCCCGGCGGGCGACGTGGGCCGGCACCCCTCCAGGTCCCCAGGGGCGAGCTGATGGGGCGCTGCTGGACGGGACACAGGGGGGTTGGATGGAGAAAACCCATGGCCGGAGCCATGGCCTGAGGCACAGGCGCCCACCCCACGGCACCCCGCCCAGGGCTCTGGGGACTCCCCTCCGGCTCCAGCCGCCTCCAGCCACCAGGCTCCTGCCCCCGGAGCCCGAAGAAGAGCGTTTCTAGGTGGAGCCCCGGGCGGGCCGGCGGGTGGCAGGGCCGGAGGGCAGAAATGCCGGCTGCGTGCCGGCTGTGCTCACGGCATCTTTGGTTGGGGAAAAAAGCCCACCGATTTTGCCATCCAGCAATATTTCCTTTAGGCGTGCCTTTTCTTCTTTAAGTGAGAAAACTTCTCCTAGCCTCAGAATGATAGAGACACTGTTTTTAAAACGCTCGGGTATGTGTTTTAAAATTGTGATAAAATACGTTCAACATAAAGTTCATCGTTTCCGCCATTAAATGGACATGGATGGGCACCCACCACCATCCACGCCCAGGACCTTCATCCTGCGAACCCCAAACTCTGCCGGAAAGAAACACCCGCTCCCCGTCCCCTCCCCCAGCCCCAGCGCCGCCCTCCGCTCCCCTCTCTGCACGTCCGACCGCTGCGGGGACCTCCCGGAAGTGGGGTCGGGCAGTAACTCCCTTCCAAGTCTGGCTTCCTGGCCGTCCTCGAGGCCCACCGGTTGTGGCAGTGTGGTGTCCCGCTGTCATTCCCTCTTAAGGCTGGGTGACACTCCGGTTTGCATGTGTCACCTTCCATTCATCCACACACCGACCCCTGGGGGCTTCCACCCTTGGCGACGGCGGGTACTGCTGCTGGGCCGCGGGCGGGCAAATGTCTCCTTAGGGCCGGCCCTCGGGTCTTCTGGGTTTATGCCCAGAGGTGGGGTCACCGGGTCGTCTGGTGAGTTTGTGTGGAGCTTTCCGAGGACCTGCCGGACCCTCTTCCACAGGGGCTGCCCGCTCCTGTGTGCATTCCTACCTGGGACATCCTCCCCAACGCTGGTTACTTTCCGCTCATTTCCCTTTCCCCCGCAGCCGTCCCTGTGGGCCTGTGGTGGGATCTCGCCGTGGCCTGGACCCGTTCCTCTGCGCAGCCCTCGGGACGCCGTACCAGTTCCCGGCCCGCCTGCAGGTCTTCCACCCCCGGTACGTTATTTCTGTGTGTTGCGTGGGCCGGGGATACAGTGAAGTGTCCTCCTCATTGGTCCTTGGGATGGTGCTGACCATCCTCACTGATCGCTGAGACCCAGCCTCGTCCCCGGGGTTCCCTCGGGCAGGAGCCTGTCTCTGTCCTGGGGTCCGTCTGCTGTGCAGGGCGCTGCCTGACCTTTTTGTCACCCCGTGCCCTGGCTCTGTGTGCAAAGATGGCAGCCATGAGGTGGCCTGTCCCCCCAGTGTGGCTTTGGCAGGCCTTCCTCCGAGTGGTGCGTGTCTGTGGCCCCCGGCCCCCGGCCTGCAGGCTTCTGTGGCCATGCGGACAGAGTGCACAAGTGACACTTTGTGGCTCCCTGTGTCCCGGGGAGCTCCCCAGACTTCGGCCTTGTGCTGTTGGGACCTCGGCTCTTAGGGCTCAGCTGACACGCCAGGACGAAGCCCCGGTCACACGCGGGGACCCCACCCGGATCTGGGCCACAGGCCTAGGACGCTCCCAGCTGGCACCTGGCCATTGCCACCAGAGCTGTGAGTATGGGAGCTTTCGGGGTGACAGCAGCCTTGCTCCCCATGGGCTGTCGCTGTCTGTGGGGCCGTGGGCGGGGACCACCCGGCAGAGCCGGTCGGGCCCCAGCACTTCAAGAAGGGGCGAGGGCACTGGTGGCTTTAAGCCACTAGGTTTGGGCCAGTCTACTCCAGAGCCACGGACAGCCGCCACGCTAACCTCGTGGTTCTTCATAGCGATTTTTACTGTTCAACATTAATTTGTTGATTGTCACCACCCAGAGTCTATCTGTGTGTAATTATTGCTCGCTCCACCTGAATGTGCGCCCCAGGCAGGCCCCGTGTCGCCGGTTCCGTCCAGTGGAGCAGGCTGGCTGCGGGCCGGGAAGGAGCCCCTGTCTCAGGAGGGAATGGACGCACGAGGTCTCCCTGGCTCTCTCTCCTCCCAGGAGTCCCGTGGCCGACCTGTCCCACGCTCCCTGCGGATGCGAGGTCGAGCAGGATGCTCTCTGGCTCCCTGCGCGGCTGCACCGGGTTTGCGGCCCCTGGGAAGTCAGCAGTCAGCCCATTCCTGCCACGTGTGGGACACCCCCTCAAGGGGTCCTCCCTGGAGCCCACGCAGTCCACGGGAGACTGGAGACAGTGCTCCCTTGAGCTTTCTAGACCTGCGAGGAGAACCCCTGTAAGGGTCAGGGAGCACACCTGGGGGTGTGCGAGGACTCCAGCAGGTTCTCTGGGAAAACTGTCATAGAGTCACAAGCTCACCTCTGCCCTGGTGACAAGGTAAGGGGCTGTTCTCACAGCCCAGCTCCGCAGCCTGGGTCCCTCCTCCCCAGAGGGTGGGGGTGGGGCGTCACGGGGAGGAGAGAGCAGGGCTGTGGCCTGGACTGGCTGGGACCCGGCACCTTCCTTTGGGGGACCGGGCCGCAGTTAGGGGCAGCCGTCCTGGACAGAGCCACTCGTCCCGCTCACTGTTGGGCGCTTCTCTGCACCCCCTCCCCAGGGCCTTCAAGGAGAAGCGTGAGCTGCACGAGGGGCCTCCCTCCAGCCTCGCCCGGCACCCTGCCTGCGCTCCCGGCCGCTCGGACTTCGCTGCCGCTGCCCAGACCCCCCAGGACGCTCTCACTGCCAAGGCTGTACACACGTTATTCTTTCCATCCCTGAGGCCCTGCCTGCCTGGCTCCCAACACCTCCTCCGGGAAGTCCTCCCTGACCTCCCACCTTGGGTCCCCCACCTCCGGGTCTTTCTGCATTGCTGGTTTCTGTCTCTTCACTCAGGCCTGGTGGCTCTGCGAGGTTGGGACCAGGCCTCCCAGGAGTCTCGTGCAGGCCCGGAGGGTCCGAGGGCTCAGTGAGAGTCTGGAGGGCGAAGTCACGTGGTATACCCTCCTGCAGACCCACACGCTGGCTATCACGCTCCCTGGCGCACGCCCACACACACTGCGTCTCCGGCTGAGTGAGGGGCTGAACGCCATTGCTTGGCCTTCGTACCCCCCTCTGCTCCGCACCTTCCCCTCCTCACCCACCGCCCGCCTCCGGGGCCTCGGCCTCCCTGAGCCAGAGTGACCCCCTGCCATCTTCCCAGCTCCCGCCCTGGGGGCACAGGCCAAGGGCGGTCAAGGGCAGCGGGAAGAGCCAAGGGAATGGCTTCGGGGGCTCAAGGCGCGTATCCTGGGGATATTAGGGGACATCGCTGAGCTCCACCCTCCTCCCTGGAGAACCAGGAGCAGCCCTAACAGCCCACTGTGCTGACGGAGCGGAGGAGCCAATGCCATTCGGGGACCGCCGCCTGTGCATGCCCGAGTGCACGTGGCACGCGTGTGCCCCGGCGTGTGAATGCGTGGGCGGGTGCAGGCCCAGACTAGGGCGCGAGGAGGGCCGTCTTGGGCCCGGCAGTCAGGGCTGGCATCACGGGTGTGCACCCCCAGCCATGGCCCGGGGTCCCTTGCGCCGAGGGCCCGGGGCCTGATTTAATGCGCCACTGCCACCGCCTTGGAGTCCGTATTAAGTTTTGCCTTTGCGCTTGTGTTCCTTCGTGAGGTCGATGGGCGCCGCGGCGGGGCGAGCTGGGGAGAGCAGCGCGGCCCAGTGCCCCGGTGCCCTGTGCGCACCAGGCGTACGCGCCACGGCGCGCACGGCGTTGGGGTTCAGCGAGACTCCGCGTGCGTGGATGCCGCTAGCTGGGCAAACGAAGGTGCAGAGAGACAGGGAGAGACGGACACCCCGCTGACCCTTTGCTCGCAGCTCTTCCTCAGCAGCCGCCGAAGGGAGAGCGGCGCTGAAGTGCGCATGTCTGGGAAGCGGCGGAGGAGCCCCGAGTCCGAGTGAGTCTGCTGGGGCGGCGTTTCCACCATTCTGGGGAGAATACAATCCACGCGCGGGTGTGAGCCACCAAATACGAACTGTGACATGTCAGCAATGTCGCACATGGGTGAAAGGATCTTATACTGCGTTTAAAACTGGAAAGCCAGCCCTGGCTGGTGTGGCTCAGTGGATTGAGTACTGGACCTCGACCCAAAGGGTCACGGGTTCATTCCCAGTCAGGGCACAGGCCCGGGTTGGGGGCCAGGTCCCCAGTGGGGGGGATGGGGAGAGGCAGCCACATACTGACGTTTCTCTTCTCTCTTTCTCCCTCCCTTCCCCTCTATCTAAAACTACATAAAATCTTAAAAAAAAATGAAAAAGGGAAAGTTCGTGCTAATGACTTGTGATGGTTAACTTTCTGTGTCCGCCTGATAGGCATAGCACAGTTGGTGGGACATTTTTCTGGGGTGCCTGTGAGGGGGCCTCTGGATGCAGCGTTAATATTTGCCTCGGTGGGCGGAGCGAGCGGAGTGACGCAGATTGCCCTCCCCAGCGGGGCGGGGCCAGGGGGTGGGGCGGGGCCAGTGGGGCGGGGCGGGGCCGAGTCGAACCGGCTGGAGGCCTGAATGACCAGAAAGGCGAGTGAAGAAGGGAGGACCTGCCCTCTCTCCGCCCGACTGCCTTCAGGCTCACTCCGAGTCCGACCGGAGTTGCACAGCGGCTCTCCTGGGTCTCAGCCTTTGAACTTGGATAGGGACTTACGTGACCGGCTCTCCTGGGCCCCGGCCTGCCGCCTGCAGGACTCGGCCTTGGCCTCCACTTCCCCGTGAGCCAGTTCTTCCCAGCCTGCCTCCACCCGATTGGTTCTGTTTCTCTGGAGAACCCGGACTAATGCATAATTTTAAATATTTTTTTTCTTTATTTATGCTGGTGTTGAAATAGCAAATAAAACCATGGCAAGTTGCAGTGCCCCAGAGGAGAGGGGAAAGCTTTATTTCGATTTGCTGCCTTCCTGGCCCTTGGCCCTGCTTTCTGAGCCCGGCCCCGCGATTCCATCCTGCTGGCGGGGCGGGGGGCGGGGGCCCTGCCATCTGTGGGGCTGGGGGTGCGACAGCGCTTTCTCCGCAGCTCCAGGTCCCCAGGTGCAGGCGCCGGAGAGCCGGGGGCCTCTGTCCCGCACAGGGCCCAGCTGTGCCTGGAAGGTGGAACCGCAGACCTTAGAGACTCGGGGTCCCCGGTCCAGCCGTGGTCCCTTGAGCTCCGAGGGTGCCCCTTCCCAGGCCTCGGAGAGACTGCATTGTCGCCCCTCCCCCCACTTGGGGTTGCTAAATTTAGCAAAACCAGCCACCAACCCAGGCTGTCCAGTTAAAAGTGAATTTCAGATAAGCAGCAAATATGAGTTTTGGTACATGCGTGACGCTATCCACGTGATATTTGGACATACCTAGGCTAGAAGACTATCTGTTGCTTGCCTGAAAATTCACATTTAACTAGTGTCCTGTGTTCTACTCAGCAGCCTTGCCCCCTCTCCCTCTCCCGAATGTCTCATCTCTGCGCCACCTCGGCCGCCGGGGCCCGGCCCAGAGCCCCCCGCCTCCGGCAGAGCCTCGGTCTGCCCTGGCCTTCCCGCCTCTGGGTTCCTGCTTGCCGCAGGCTGTGTTTTTGCTGCTTTTTGATTTTATTTTTCTGTCATAAGAGCAATACGTGTTCGCTACAGAAAAAATCACAGGCTCCAGACGAGCACCGAGGAGCAAGTAAGAAAACACGCTAATCCGCCCACACAGAGACAGCTCCCGCGAGTTCCCCGGGGAGACGGCTCCGGAGCTGCGTGTGCGTGCCCCTGCAGACACCCGGGCAGAGCGCGCACGCTCCCCGCCCAGGTCGGATGCGCTGTCCTGGGCGCTGCGCCGGCCGGAGCCCCAGCGGGAGGGCGGAGCGCCACGTCGCCTGAAGGGAAACCCCTGAGTTGGGACCTGGGACCGGAGAGGCCTGTGCTCCAAGTCGCGTCTCGAGTGCGCGACCTTGTGTGTCGGTTTGCTCGGAGGCCCTGACCAAGTACCACAGACTGGGGCCGAGGAGGGGGGTGGGTGGGTGGTGGGGGAGGGGGCTGGAGAACAGAAAATGACTTCCGGACAGCTCTGGAGGCTGGTTCCTCCTGACACCTCTGTCACCCAGGGCCCGCAGGTGGCTGCCCCCTCCCTGTGCCTTCACCTGGTCACCTCTGTGTGTGTCTCTGTGTTCCAGTCTGTTCTTCTCACGAGGACCCTGGTCCTACTGGCTTAGGGCCCAGCCCAGTGTCCTCGTCCTCACTTAATTACTTCTTCAAAGAGCCTACCTCCAAATAAGGGCACAGCCTCAGCTCGCAGGGGTCAGGAGTCCCACACGTGGAGGAGGATGCGGTTCAGCCTGGACCCCTCAGTCTAGCCACTCCAGCCACGGCAAGCCTCAGCCTCAGTGGAGTGGGCTCATGGCCACGTTCCGCTAGGAGGGGTGTGTGGACCACCAAACCCAGTGCTCCCCACAGAGCGCCTTGCCCAGTGCTGGGCCCCAGGGCCAGCACACAGATGCCACTTCTCACTGCTCCCCCTGTGCGGAGGAGTGCCATGGTCTGGGACGTTACCCTCCCACAGACGGACGTCTGGACACTGTGAAGGGGAGGCCAGGAGCCTCTTGGTTTCGGCTTGCCCTGTGGACTGGTATCTTCATTATTTCCTTCCGGTAGGTACCTAGGGGACAGCTGCTGGGGCCGAGACAGAGACGCCAGCTGTCCCCCGCATCTGCACGGTGCCCGGCACATGTTATCCCGTGGGCACAGACCGGCGCCGTCCAGATGCACGGACGGGGGAAAGGATGCCAGGAGGGGACTGCCCGAGCCGAGCGGTGGGGTGGCCCCTGAGCACTGAGCCGGGTGATCCTGACGACAGGGCCCGCGTCTGAGAAAGCCAGCGGGTGAGCTGGCGGAGTCTGGAAGGAGACACCCCACCGTTCGCAGGGGCGCTCCCCCCTGGACTGGGGAAAAGCGACAGCCTGCCAGGGTGGTAGCTTTTGAACATTGCCAAACACATCGGATGCCTCGGGAGAAATACATTTCACATCCGCCACCTGTGGGGCTTGCCTGTGCACACACATTTGAAACAAAAGTTTCCAAAGCTGCGGCTGTCCTTGGTGAAATGTGCATGGTGAAATGTGCATGGTGAAATGTGCCGTGTTTATGCTGTTTCTGTCCAGATGCCGGAGCAGAGACATCCGGTAAGTGGATTTCATGGCCCTCCGCCGGGTCCCCACTCGCGGTTTGAGAAATCCGGCTCAGCAAGGCTGACGCTTGCTGCTCTGTGTTCTCCTGTACTTGAGATCTACTACGGAGCGCGGATTTGTGTATTCCCTTCACATTTCCACTTCTAAATGGAGAGCACTGGGAAAACAGAAAACAATCCGATCCAATAGAGTTTCTGGAAGGTAGTTCAGCGAAAGAGGACCAAGCGGACATCTTTACAGGCGAGCACCTGCCTGGACAGAACAGTCTCACCGGAAGCAGGGACCCGGCAGGACCGGGAGCCGGGACGCGGCCGGCCGGGCTGCGGGCTGCTCCGGACGCGGTGCCGCAGGGGAGCCGCCCTCTCACCGGGCGCGCGCACATCCCTGGCACCGCTCCAACCTTGGAAAGACGGGCAGAGGAGTCAAAAACTAACCTCGGGGTTCGAAGGGCTAATCCCGCTCTCGTTCTCAAACGTGTCTTTCCAAGTGAGGGGGACGGGGAAGAGGCAAGTTTGAAAGTGCACAGAGGGGGGCCGCCTCGGGTTGGTTTTCGTCTTCTCCCGACCGACTTTCTGTGATTTGGACAATGAGCGCGCATTGTTTTTATAAGGAGGGGGAGTTTTAAAGGAAGAGAGAGGCAGAGAAAGAAAGGAAAGGAAGAGACGAGAAAAGAAGGCGAGCCAAGGAAGACGGAGGGCGACAGAAAGATGCAGGGGAGGCAGGGAGAGAGGAAAAGGCGGTAAAGGTAGCCGCCGGGTGCCAGAATGCCCCAGGGGTGGCGGGCGCCTCGGCAGTGGCAGGGGCCGCGCTCCCAGCGCCCGGGGCTCCGAGTGTCGGTCTCGGAGCCGGGCTCAGGCCGGAGGGCGCTGCTTCGTTGGGAGAAGAGGTCGCTCAGCGGGTCCAACTGGGCCCCCAAGAGGCAGGCAGGTCCAGGGAGCGCCTGAGCGCGCAGGGGGCCCCGGGGCGGCCCCTGACTGTCCCGAAACGCCCTCCGCTTCCTCCCTTCCCCGCAAACCCCTGCCCAGGCCAGCGCAGGCGGCGTTGGGGCGGGTTGTCCCCAGAGACCAGCGGGTCCCCGCCGCTTGCTCCATGTTCTTCCCGGGGGCTTGGGGTGAGAAGCAGCGCGCCCGAGGAGGGGGGAAGGGGAGAGATGCAGACATACCATCTGTGCCATTTTTTTCTTAAAACTTATTTTTCAATTTAAATACTTTTAAAAAAGAAAAAGAAAGAAAAAGAAAAATCAACCCCCCCCCCCCCCAGCCCAGGGTATCCGTTTCAAAAAGTTGCCGCGGAGGAGCGGCGTGGGGGCTGGGCGCCGAGCGGAGGGCGGCCTGGGTGGCGCGGGGTCTGTTTCCTCCCTCCGGCTCGCTGCGCCACCCCCCTCCCCCCGCTCGCCCGCGCAGACCCCTCCCGTGTGCACGCGCGCTCACACCCAGGCGCCCACGGACACTGCCCCTCCCTTCACCCCACCCGGACGGTCCCGCGTTCCCCAGCCGGGGCAGTTGGGCTGCCCCAGTCCCCTTGCTCCGGACCGGGGACTCGGGTCTCCCCCCACCCCCTCTCCTGCTTTCCAGGTGTCGCTCTCGGAGGGAGGTGGAGGCCGAGTTAACCCCTGGGTCCCGGCGTGCCCCCCACCTAGGGAGCAGCAGGGGAGAAGGCGAGAGGGGTTTGCGTGGGAGCACCTGGCCTTGACCATGGGTGGGGATTTGTGCCAAACGCCGCGACCCCCTCCTCTCCAGCCCCCGGCCCCGAAACGGCCACCCCCCTCTTCCTGGCCTCCCACCGCTCATCCTCCTCCGCTTCCCACGGCTTTGGGGATGGTGGTGGTTTGGCTCGAACTTGGGGAAGCTGAGGAGAGGCAGGAGAAGGAGGGTCCCCGGGAGGGGGGCGCTCCCCGCGCCACCCCCACCCCGCAGTAGGTGCTGCTGCTAGTGTGATGGCGCTGCGCCGCCACGCTCCCGCCCCCGTCACCTTTCCCTCCGCAGCCGGGAGCTTGGCCGGTCCCGACTTCCGCGCACCCCAGCGGCCCCGCGGGGATGGGAGGGGTGTGGGGGGGCAATTCTGCAGGTGCGGAAAGGGGGTAAGGAGAAGCCAGGTGCTGGAAGCGGGGCTGCGGAGGAGCCAGGTGTGCAGAGGCGCCCGCGTAGCCGGGAGTCCGGCCCTACCTGGTCCAAAGCCCCCATGGCCCTCCACACTGCCCCCCTCTCCCCGAACAGTGGGACGCTGGGAGAAGTTAGACGCGCTCCTGCAGGGGCAGCTGTGTGTGTGTGTGTGTGTGCGCGCGTGTGTATGCGTGCGCGCGCGCGCCCGCTGCGGCAAGTGAGGACCCCCATGTTTCTCTGTTTCTCCCGCGTCCCTCCAGGACCCCGCCCAGCTCTGCTTCTTAGCCCTTCCCTGGACCCCAAGTTCTCCACCGCAGTACGTGCGTGCACGGGCACGCGCCCCGGGCGCAGCCGCAGACCCTTTCTCCTTAGGTCGCCCCCCACCAGTAACCCCCCCCCCCCCCCGTCCCCCTCACCGCCGTCCCCTGCCTGCTTGGCTCCTTCCAGCCACCCCCCCCCACCCCCCGGTCACTATGGGGACTGGAGGGAGAGATTTGTGTCTAATTCCCACCGCTGTTCAGGGGGGAGGAAAAATAAAGGAACCGAAGGCAACCCGAAGGCAGTTTAATTCAAGCCTTTATTATTGTAACGTGAAAGAAGTTTATGTACAGGGAGTATTTCCAGCAAAACACTCTTCAAGTCAGGGGCCCCCACCTCCCCGCCCTGCAATCCGCAGTGCTGCCTAGAGGGCCCCTCACTTGGGGTCCCCAAGCTCTTTCCCCCCACTCCCGCCCCCGACTCAGCCACCCAGACCCCGTTCCCTGGGAGTCTTAGCCTCTTCCTTGTCGTCTGGGCGCCGGGACCACCTCGCTAGACAGACCCCAACCTCCCTTCCCACCCGGGTGATGGCGGCTTCCCCGTGGAAGCCCAGAGCACTTCCCCCCACCGGTTTCGGGTTCTGCCGGGAGCCCCCTGCAATTCGGAAGCAGCTCGTGGTCAAGACCAGTTAGAGACAGCTCGTCATCAGCAGTGGGGCTCCGGAGCCCCCAGAACAAGGAGGGGGAAACAACCCTGCCCACCCTCCCCCACCCCACGCCCCCCACCCCCCTCAGGAACAAGACACAAACACAAAGCAGCAGAGCATGCCCGCGGAGCGCGACAGGTGTGGGTGCCAGGCAACTAGGGCGAGCTGCGCGGCAGAGCTGGCACCCAGCTGTGCTCAGGGCGAGAGGGTGCAGCCCGAGTCTCTTTCGGGGGGGGGGGGGCTGTTGTGCCTGGCTAGAGGTGCTGGCTCTTCTCTCCGGGGAGGGGGTGTGCAAGAACACGGCAGAGGCCTCTGCAGGACAAGTCCACAGGCAAACACAGACAGGGTGGCGCAGCACCCACACTTGGGAGGGATTCAGAGCCAGCCAGGCAGGCGCGGGTGAGGGACAGTCACAGAAGCAGAGTAGGGGTGGCGGGGGGGGGGGGAGCCTTCAGGTGGCTCGGCTGAGGGTGCAGACCCAGCCTGCAGTGTGTGGCTCAGCACAGCTGTGTCACCGAGCCCTCGCCAAACCTGACTTCGATCGGAGCGCTTGCACGTGGTCTTCGAGAGCTCGACGGCATGGCGGGGCCCGCCACGTGCAGCCCGCGGCCCGCGGGTTGCCTACACGGGGCCGGGCAGAGCGCTGTGCAGCCGCTGGTCGTAGCGCTCCAGCCAGGCGCGCAGCTCGGAGACCTGGTAGCCGTCGGGGCCGCGGCCGCCCTGGTACACGACGATGCCGCTCTGGATGACGTAGAGGCGCTCGAAGTAGGCGCCGTAGGCGGAGCTGCTGGAGTTGGCCATGGTGTCGAGGACCAGCGTGCAGCCCGGCACGCCTTGCTGCAGCACCCGCGCCGCGAGGACCCGGTCCTCCAGGCTCCGGTGCTGTGGGACGCTGTAAGGGGTGTCTGTGGTGACCCAGCCGTCTGAAGGGTGTGCCTCCTCGATGTAGATGATGAGAAAGTCCACGTCGCGCTGGTACTTGGTGACCAGGCGCTGGAAGGCGCCCATGCGCGCCATGAACGGCGGTCAGGTGCAGCTGCCGAAATTGAGCACCAGCGGGCGGTCTCCCTGCGCGAAGTCGAGGATGTGCTGGTAATGGAACCCCTCGGGCAGGACCACCAGGGAGTTGGGCGCCGGGCCGCCCTCGCGCGCCTGCTTGAAGAAATCCAACTTCTGGCCGTGCCACACGGCCTTCAGCGACGCCAGGGTGCACAGGCGGTTGTCGTCGGACACGCAGATGGGGGGGTCGTCGGGGGGCACCTCCTCGCCATCACTGTTGAGCTCTATGTCGGATTCGGGCTGACCCCGGCCCCTACGGCCCAGAAAATGCTTGCGAATGCACAGGAAGTCGAGCAGCCAGAGCATGAAGGCCGTCCCGAGGAAGCGCGGGAACAGCACGAGGCACGAGGCCGTCTGGGCGCAGAGCCTCAGGGAGTGAAGCAAGAGGGAGCGGAGCATGGTGGCCGTAGCCCCCCTAGCCCCCTGGGACCCTCCCCCCTCTTCCCCCACCAGCGGCGGGCCGGCCTGGCCAGGCATCTGGCGGAAACGCTGCAGGGAGCTCAATTTATAGCTGAAGCTTCACTTGGCGGGAGACTCCTCCTCCGGCGGGGCCCGCCCCCTTGCAACTTGAGCCCGGAGATGCCCCAGTGGCGCGGCCAATGCCTTAGAAATCCCGGGCCTGGGGCGGGCGCTGGAGGCTGGAGGGCGGGGCGACCAGGCAGAGGGCCGGACTGCGGAGCAAGCTCTCGGGGGCCGGGGACCCCTCCGGGGAGGCCTCCCGGGGCGGCGAGCTGGCCCAGGGACCCAGGCGTCCGCAGTGGAAGTCCTCCAGTTAGTGCGAGCGCTGGCGCGGCTGCGGTGCCTGCAGCCTGGACCGGGCCCGCGCCCCTCTCGTTGCGCACCTGAGCGGAGCTCTCCAGCGCTCGCAGAGCCGCGCCGGAGCTTCGGTTCGCTTCCCGCGCGCCGCCGCCGCCAACGCCGCCCCCGCCGCTGATGCTCTTACGGTTCCGCTGTCCAGGTGCTGCCGGAGCCCGTGTCCGCGGCCGCCGCTTCTCTGGTCCCGTCTCCCGCCCCGCCAGGGGAGCGGGGCTGCGAGGAGGCAACTTTGGGTCCCCGCTGCCTTCCCCGTTCGCCCGCGGGCGCCGCTCGCCTGCTGGAGCCCGCTCGCCCGCTCGTCTCCCGCGCGCGCTCACACTCGCGCCTCGCACACGGCCACCCCCCGCACGGCCCCGCCACGCACACCACGCTCCGCGCCCCCCGCCGCTGCCCGAAGCGGCCGCGCGCGGCCGCGGCCCCGGCAGCGCCCGCCCCGTCCCATCGCGTCCCTGCCCGGCGCTGTTGTTCTCAGGTCAGCGGCCTAGGGCGCAGCGGGAAGGTGCGGAGGGCAGGGCCCGCGGGCCGGGGAGCGCCGGAGACAGGAGCGCTGGGGAAAGCGGCGCTGTCCCTGAGCATAGCCGAGCGCTTCGGGCGCGGGGCGCGGCGGGCGCGGGGCGCAGGGCATAGGCGCAGGGTGGCGGCGGCCCCGGCGGCTCTCCCACTAGGGGTAGCTGTTGCCTGAACGCCGGAGCGCTCCCCTCTCGCCGCTCGCCTCGCCCGGCGCAGCCCCGGCCGCCGGGCGCACCCGTCCCGTGCGTCCCCGGACGTTGCTCTCTGCCCCGGGAACGTCGAGACTGGAGCGCCCGAGCCGAGCCACTTTCGCCGACCGCGAGCGCTGCGGCTCGACTCAGCGCGGAGGCGCCGGGACGCGGAAAGTGCGTACTCTCAACCGGGAACGTGTGAGGTTTTAGGGGTGCGGGGCAACTCCCCAACTTCGCGGGGTCCTGCTTGGCTTTGCCCCCGCGTCCTTCTGAGGGCTCGCTGGGAGCGGCGCAGGGCCGGCGACTGGGTCTCGGCGGCGGCGGGGCAGGGAAGTGCCTTAACCCGGGGTCCCCGAAGCTGGGAGCGAGCCCCGATTCACCTCGGCCTGCCTGCGCCGGGTCGCGAGTGCTTTGTACCGGCTCTGGAGACTCCAGCCGCCCGGGACGCCCTCGCAGTGGCAGGGACTTCTCCGGGGTGGCGGTGGCCGAGTCCTTGTCCGGAGCCACCGCCGCCTGCGTCCCGTGAGCCTCCCGACCCGGGACCGGCTGCCTAACTTCTTCCCAGGACGGAGACCTCGCTGGCTGGCACCAGGGCCGTGGCGGGAGCTTGTCGGGCGGAGAAGGCGAGGGCGAGTCGCTGGCGGCGGCAGGACCCGAGTCCGAAGTTAACCGCGGGGCATGGAGCCTCTACCCCGGACTCGGCGGCCCCCAGAGGGCGCGGGGCTGGACCACCGGGACTCGGGTGCGGAGGTCCTCCCCTCCGGTTTCCGGGGCCTCGGCGGGATCCTCGGCCCCGCGAGCTTGCGGTTGGCCGGGAGGCCCCAGCGGGACAAGACCCCGAGGGAAGGCGGGGAGGGGCGCGAATGTAGCCCCTTTCTCTCTCCCCAGCCAGGCAGTTCCTCTGCGGCCTGGGGCGGGGGCGGCAGGGGCCGCGCGGCCCAGGAGGGAAGCCGGCCTGGCCCTACGCTTGTGAGAGCGAGTCCGGGCCCCTCAGCACCCTGGCAGGGATCACCCGGGTGGGTTGGGGGATTCTCCCTGAGCCCCCCCCCCCCCCAAACCGCTGGGGCTGTGCCAGCGCAGGGCTGGGGGGAGGTGGGTTGGTTTCCCAGGCGTCTGCCCCTTCCCACAGGGCACCTCTGCTTCAGCCCGCGTTTCCCTTCCTTGCCTTTCTGTGTGTGTGTGTGTGTGTGTGTGTGTGTGTGTGTCTGTCCCGGGACGGGGTGCGGATAATAGGGAGAGGAGGCTACTTGGCAAGTCTCTTGAGAACGTTGAGGGCTGGGGGTGGCTGCCTCCTGGGCAGAGGCAGGAGGGGTCCCCACTTTGTTGGGTAGACTCTCCAACCCCGATTCCTTGATTTCTGGGGAGTGCCAGCCAAGGACCTGTGCTGCCCCCACGCACCCGAGAGCTGGGGCAGGGCCGTGGCGCGGTCCCCGCACCTGCTTCCACGTTTAGTTTCAGAAAATGGAAAGCCGCCCGGGGCTGGGAGAGCCCTGGGTGTGGCTGGGGGGTGGCCGTGCTGTGCGGGAGAAGGGGTCTGGGGCAGATGTGAGACTGGCCCTCTGGTCCCCTGTGTGGGCACTGCCAGCCCAGCCCAGCCAGCAGCCTCGGGGACACGCCCTCCAGCCCCAGGGAGGCCTGGGGGGCCACCGTCAGCAGCTCTGGGGGACCCACCCCGTTCCTTCTGCTGACAGGCAGCACCCCACACCGTGGGGCTCCGGGATCTGTCTGGCTCCTACGGACCCTCATGCAGGTGAGGACGGACCCGAGGTCCGGGTGGTGCTGGCCTTCGGCCTCTGGGACACGGACCCCAGCTTGGTGGCTTCCTCCAGTGTTTTCTGCCCCCGCCAAATCCTCTTTGCTTCCCAAGCAGCCCCTGCCCCACCCTGCCCCCAGCCCAGGACAGCACCCCAGCTCGCCTTAGACCTGGCCATTCCTACTAGCTGCCCACCCTGTCCTGGGGGTCAGCAGCGAGCCCACCTGGGGCTTGGGGGAGCACCTGACCTCTTGCATAGGACTGGCCCCAGTGGGCCTGGCAGGCTCTGTCCTGGGGGTCCAATGTTGGAGCTGGGGCTACCCCTGCCGCCCCCCACCTGGTCTCTGGGGCCAGGGCTGCCTCCCCTCCTCTCGAAGCTCCAGAGGGGCGGGCGGGGGGGGGGGGAGACGGGAGGGACAAGGGAACTGGCTCCATCCAGGAGCAACTTGGCAAGGGGCTGGGGCCGGGGGAGTGCTGGGCTTCAGGTGGGCTCCCGCCTCCCAGACGAGCCTCAGGGGGCTGTCTCCCTGTGAAACGGGGTGGGGCGGGGCTGTTCCCAGGCCCTGATCCCTCCTGCACACTGCCCTGTGTGGGGGGCTTGGTAGGTGGGGGTGCGGTGGGCACAGCCACCGTCTCCCTCCTGGTGGAGCGACTCCCCACACCCAGAGTGGCTGGTGCCGGCACTTCCGTGGGGCAGGCAGGGCCGCGGGCAAGAGGGCCTCCTGGGGCTTCTGGGAGGAGCAGGCCCAGCCAGGGCTGCAGGCCTGAGCTGGCCTCACCCTTGGCCCACTCATCGTGACCTGGCTGCCGGGGCTCCGGCCCTCCGTGGCCACTGGCCCTACCTTGCCGTCCCCTCCACTGGCCTCTCGATGCCCCGAGCCTCTGTGCACGCTGTCCACTCACCTTCTCCTCCCTCCGTGGCTCTCATCCCTCCTCCTCCTCCTCCACCACCTGCCCCCCTACCCCGACTGGCCACCCCAGGGAGCTGGGCCTTCCTGCCTGCCCCCTGTGCCCTTGGGCATCTCCACAGCCTCGGCCGGGTGGGTTCCGCCACCGGGCCCTGTGTCCACCCCCCGGCACAGCACCCCCCCGGCCGGCCGGCGGGGTCCTCTGCAGCGAGCGCCTGAACCTGCCCCTCGGGACAAGCTCAATAAACCGCTGTGAAACGTGTCGGTGCAGTGTGGACTTACTGAGAACGTGCCTCGGGGGATCTCGGGGTGTTTGATTCAGCCCTTTTGCGCACCAGCGGCGGTGAGGGGGCAGGGCGGGCTGGTGTCCGGGCCGATGGGGTCCTACGGGCCCTGTGGCCGCTGAGCGCGGTCTGAGGGAAGCCCCCTCCGGCCTGTGTGTGCCCCTCCTGGGTGCTCAGGCCCCCCCCCACAGCACTCGGCCTTCCCACGCTCCCGTGTGCTCGCCCTGCTCATTTACTCCCAGACTCCGTCCACCTCTCGTGACCTCTCTTGGCCGGACAGCACAGGGGGACGCCTTGCAGGGGGCGCGGACAGCTCGGGGCTCAGGGGTCTGGCCTTGAGGTGTCCGGGAGACAGCAGAAACCCTCCAGGTTTCTGTGGCCCATTAGGCCCCAGCCGGGCACCCTCCAGGACTGTGAGGCCGGAAGGGGGCAGACTGTGGGGCTCTGGGGTGGGTGGGCAGCCGGGGGGCCGGGCCGGAAGGGCTTGCAGGGGCCGCTTGGCCTGGAGGGAGCAGGGCTGTGGGGCTGCATTCCGGGGTGGAGGAACCCCGGGGGTCCCGGCCGTCCGAGGAGAGGAGCAGGCCTAGGAAGTGACGCCCTGGCCACCTGCTGTGTGGCTACCTCCCCTCAGTTTCCACTGGAGTCTGGGGACCGTCAGCGTGCAGACCCCTGGGCTGAGTGTGGGCAGAATGGTCTGGGGCTCGGGACCAGGTGTGACCTGGGCTCGCCCTGCCCCTTCCTCTGGCCTCTCTCGCATCGTCCTTCCCACAGTGCCTTCCCTGTGCCATCCCCCCAAACTCTAGACGGCTCCGGGAAGCCCTCCAGGCCCTGCCCCGCCCCTGCATGCTGCCATAGGGCTGGGAGACCCCCGGTGGAGGACGGGAGGCCCCCCGGCCCCCTGGCCCCCTGCACGGTCATTCACCAGACCCATTCCTGCCACAGCTCCAGGGTCCTCACTGCTGGGACTGCCCCCACGGCTCAGACCCGGCGCGGGCTCCTGCCCTGACACAGCGGACACCGTGGGGGCGCCCATCAGGGTGACCCGGTGTTCAGACGGCCCCCTTGGGAGGGGCAGGTGCCTGCCTGAGGCCTGAGTCAGAGGCTGTCTGGGGCGCCGGGACGCTGGGCCACGTGTGTGACGGAGACCCTGCCCCGAACCCCGAGGGTGGCTGGGGGCCCACCTTGGGATCGGTCATCCTGCCCACCTCCTACCGTCTCTGGAGAAAGGGGGTTACAGCCAGCCGGCAGGCAGGCCCTCCCGGCCCCTTCGCTTCTCTGAGCCTCGAATCCCTCGGCGGAGAGGGGAGCCCGGTGTCATGGACCTGTGTCCCCTCCATCAGCAGGGCAATGCCGGGCCTGGGCGTGTCCGTTCCTTCGTGCCCCGGCTCGTCCTGCAGTGCGTCTTGGGTCCCCCATAAGAAGCCGTGGACCCCCAGCAGGTTGCACGGGGAGACGAAACCATGAACACGAGGAAGGCCCACCACCTGCTGGGGACACAGTGCAGCCGCTGTGCCCTCCCCATGGGCCGTCACAGATGTCGTCCTGCTGGTCAGACCTGGCTGGCCAATCCCCAGTGTCCAAAAGATAAGAATGGCCGTCCAGCTGTGCCTCGTGAGTGGCCGTGTGTGTGGCCGGGCGTGTGGCGACCTCCCCTCAGTTTCCACCAGAGTCTGGGGACCATCAGCGGCGTGCGGACTCCCGGGCCGAGTGTGGACAGAATGGTCTGGGGCTGTGGCCAGCAGGAGAGCGCCCGGCCAGGAGCGGGGCCCTCGGGGGACTCAGATCTGTGACGAGGTGACAGGGCGCCCTCGCTGCAGAGGCTGTGCTGCAGCCCTGGGCTGCTCCGGGGCGGGACCGTCCTCCCGGACCGCCTGTCCTTCTGCCGCTGGCCCCCCAGCCCCGGTCCAGCAGGGCCCTGGGCTCCTGAGGGACTGGGGCACGCAGTCCGGCCGGGGCTCTGGGAGGGGCGGGTGTGCATGATTTCTGCAGGACCTTCTGCAGCAGGTGGGGGGCCGGAGGGGCAGGGCAGGCCGCGTCCGTGTGGCTCTGTGAGTTGCAGCAGGGGCCCAGCACCGCCTCCACACCCACCGCGCCGTCGCTGTGTGACCTTGGGCAAGTCACACGGCTCTCTGTGCCTCCTCCGTGGAGCGGGCAGGACGCCCCCTGGAGGGAGCGCACGGTAAGCAGAGCTCCCATCACGCACGCACTGCCCCGGCATGGCGCCCAGGTCACGGAAGCGCGGCGTGCCTCCCAGGGGCAGCTGGCACGGGCCCACACCAAACCCCAGGCCCTGTGCGCACGTGTGACCCTGAGTTCGGGCGCCTCAGGAGCCCGTGTCCAGACGCCCACCACCTGGGTCCGGTCCTCTCCCACCAAAGGTCCCACCGGGCCCTGCTGGCCCATCGAGGCGGAGGGTTCCTCACCGCGGAGGCCCCTCTGGGAAGCCTTTCGGCCCCAGGCACGTCTCCGACCTGGTCACTGTTCAGGTTGGCACGCAGCAGGAGCCCAGTCCGGACTAACCGAAACTAAGGAGTTTCCTGGCTGTCGTCAGGGAAAGGCCAGGAGGAGCCACGGCTTCAGGCCCGGCTGTATCCAGGTGCTCAGGGATGCTGCCAGGGCCCTGCCTCGGGCTCTCCCCGGCTTGCTTCCCAGGTGGCTCTCTCCGCTCGTGGGCAAGGTGGCCCCAGTGCAGCCCTCGCCCTGGCCACCCAGAGAGGCGGGAGCACAATGTACCCAGGGCAGAAATCTGGCGGGGACCGAAGGGGGGATCCGCTGCTTTGGTCAGATCTGGGTCTCAGCCCACCTGTCTCGGAGAGGGGTTCCAGCTCACATGAACTCCGAGCATCCTCCCAGGTGGGTGGGGGCGGGAGGTGCTGGAAGACATGTTTGTGTCTGACGGCCAAGGACCCCAGTGACAGTGACAGCAGCCCTGGGTTGGGCAGTTACTCCTGCCACATAGTGAACGCGCCACAGGCTTTTGTCATCCCCGTTTCACAGGCGACGACACTCAGGCTCGGAGAGGAGACCTGATCAGCCCGCGGACACGTAGCTGGGGTCTGACTCCGAAACTCCCGCTCCCCCTCTGGTTAACCAGGTGTTTAATGGGGTGCCCTGGGGACAGGGGGCCCACCTGAGGGGGAGGGGGAGGGGATGTAGGAGGCCCTGAGGGTGTGCGGCGGCCAGAGGGAGCCCCGAGGAAGAGGAGGTCTGTGGGGGAGGCTGCTGCGTTTGTGGGGACCCCGAGTCGGAGGCGCCTGCAGGCCCGGGAGAAGATGCCCGGGTGGGCAGATGCATGAGCCTCGCACCGTGGGAGCGACGGTTGGCTCTGCTTTCGGAGTTCATGGTGTCGGGGGGGGGGGGGTGGAGGGGAGAGGGTTGGAGGCTGGCAGACCGGAGGGGGACAGCGGGACGGTTGAGACCACGGCACGCCCGAGGAGGTGCAGGAGCCCGGTGAGCGCCATCCGGGCAGCAGGTCTGAGCCTTAGCAGCCCCGGGGCAGGGCGGCCACTCCCCCGAGAGAGGCGCTTCCGGGGCCCCCCTCGGTCGCCAGGGGGCCTGGGGCCACCGTCCTACAAGGACTGGCCTTTCCACCCGAGGGACCTTTGGAATCTCGGGACTTGATATGAATCTGGACTCCGCCTCCTAGATGCCGAGTGGCCGTGGGGTGTCCCGGGCCTGTCGGGGCTGTGGCCGCTGGTCTGTGAAGGAGGGAGCTGGTGTCCGGCACTCAGGGGGCACGGTGGGCGTGGCGTGCCTGGCCCCAGGGTGCTCGGGACGCAGCGGCCAGCGTGTCTATGCCCACCTTTCCTTGCATGGGGTCTGATGGTTGGGGGGGTTGATGGAGGGGGTGGCAGCAGTCTGGCTCTGCGGGGGGAGAAACGTGTCCACACTCAGGGCCACAGGGTGTCCCGGGCAGGGCGGGAGGTGGTGGCCACGAGGCCGGAGGGGACCGAGAGAGCCCTTCCTCGCTCCTGCTCCGGAAGCCGGTCTTCTCTCTCAGAGCTCTGCACGACGCCACTCCTCGCAGGTCCCCGGGTCAGCCAGGGTGCTCTGGCCACCGTGTCCCCCCACTGACCCAGGTCCCCGAGGGCGGGCTGAGCCTGACTCGCCTATCTGCCAGGCCAGCCTCGGTGGGCACAGGTCCCGGGAGAGCTTTCGAATTCGCCCCCGTGCCCCATGTGGCCTCGAACGGGCCCGTGGCCTCTCCGTGTCCCAGTGCACCAGCTGGTGCCACCTGGTGAGTGAGGAGCCTGCCCGGCACCTGTCGGCACACGGGCAATGCTGGGTGACGAGCAACCACACATGAGAAGCTCTCGTTTCTCACGCCCCGCGAGGCTCCGCTGGTCGGGGCCTTGGTGGGCTCGCCGGCCTGTGGGTGGGGGCGGGGAGGGCGGCCGGCGTCCGCTGATGAGGGATGGCTGCTGCTGAAGTGGGGGCGCTGCCCCGCTCCACGCACCCCTCCTCCCCCCGCCGACTTGCCCGGCTCTGGCCTCGCGGGGTGGTGGGGGCAAGGGGAGCAAGCCCGAGGCACGAGCTCCCGGAAACCCCTGCTCATTACGAGTCTGCTCGCCTCCCGTCGGCTCAAGGCAGTCGCGGGTGGGCGCCCAGGTGGGACTGAGGGCCCCGCACAGCTGCGCAGTGTCGGCTGCTCGGGTCCGCAGCCCGGCCTGGCACCTGCGGCTTCCCCGCCGCGTCCCTCCCCCCCGCCCCTCCCTCTTCCCTCCCTCGGCCAGCCATGCCCCGTGCGTGGGACCGAGCCCCCTGGGCAGCACTGTGGGTCAGAAGGTGCTCACGGTGACGCCCGGGCCCTCCAAGGCAAAGGGTCTCTGTGGCTGTCACGGGCCCAGCTGTCACCTGGAGGGGGCAGTCGCGTGGAGACAGCAGGGAGTCTGCCCCGGGCACCTCTGCGGGCAGGTGGGCTCAGGAGCCTGCCGCCACAGCCACGGACGGGATGGCCAGAGTGTCTTCTGCGGCGGGGACTGCGGGTCCAGACCCGTCCTGAGCCTGCACGGCCCCGGACGGTGGGCCACCTCCCTGGGCCCTCGTGGGGGCCGCTGCTGGGGCCGCGCCCTCTGGCACGGGCAGCCCGGGCTTCGGTGTGGCCTGTGGCGGCCTTAGAGGGATTCTCGGGGCACCTCTGTCCTTAAGGAGGGCTCTTGGGATTAGAGGCAAAAAGAACACATTTCCACACCTCCAGATTCTGAAAATGGATTTCTCCCAGGGAAACAGAGACTCGGAGTGTGCTCTCTCCGCTGAGAGAGCGCCAGGAACGCTGGGGGCTGGGGGAGGGGAGCAAGGCCTCGCGGGGAGGAGGAGGAGGAGGGAGGGGGAGGGGGGCAGGGGGAGGGGTGGGCACCAGTCTGGAGTCACTGAGATCCGGATGTGAATCCTGGACGGCCATGGAGGGGCTGCGTGACCGGGACACTTGACCTCACCTCTCTGGCCTCTGTCTGTTTTTCTGCCTCTGGGGTAACTCTCCCTGCCTCGTCAGGGGTGCCTGAGGGTGGGGCGCAGGGGGAGCCGTGAGGGACGTCCCCAAGCCCCAGGACGGGCCCATGGTGCCCGCTGCCCTGGCCGGGCTGCCGTGGCCTCAGTACAGCGGTCGGCTCCCTCCACTCCGGCTTCTCCGCCTGTACCTTGGGAGCAAGGACCTGCACCCTTCGAGGTCAGGGGAGCTTGGCTGGGACGCGGCTGCGCCAGGCACAGCACCCACTCGCAGGTGGGGCGGGGCTCCCGGTGGTCGGCTGGTTCCTCCTCGGTCCCCGCCAGGGCAGGCCCTTCACCTCCCCCTGCTTTGGCTGGCACAGCCTTCCTGGGCCAGGATGGGAGGGCTCCCGGGTTCCAGCGGGCCCGTGCCACGGCGTCTCTCCTGGGACTTCCACGGTGCCTTGGGTCGTGGCTCCGCACCCCCACCTCAGTGCTCCAGACTCACTCAGGAAAGGCGGCTCCCCACTCCAAACGCTGCCCAGCCACCCAGGCGCCCACAGCTCCAGAGTACCGGCCACGCCTCTCAGCCTGGCCTTTGAGGCCTCCAGGTGGGTCCCCCACCTCCCTTTTCAGCCCCATTTCCTGTCCCGCCCACACTGACCCAGCACTCCAGCCACGGGATGTGGCAGGCACAGCACACCGCACTGAGTTCCAGGCCTGTGGGGGGGGGTGACGGAGACCGTCAGCCTCCCGATGGGAGACACAGGTGCCTCACCGTGCTCGTCAGGGCCGGGACTCGAACTCAGGGCTTCCGGCTCTGAGTCCACGCTCTTCGCACAGAGCCACGGCTTCTCCGCACGGGCTCCATCGGCCGGCTCTGCCGCCTTGTGCCTCTGGAGCTCCTTTCCATCTCATCTTCCTGAGGCTGCGCCCAGATGTGGCCTCCTCCAGGAAGCCTCCTGAGATTTCTCATCGGATCACCTCTTTCCTCCCCCGGCAACCTGCTGCTGCCTTTTGCTCATGACATTGGTCACCATGGTCCTGGCAGGGAGGGAAGACTGTGTTCTAGTAGCAAACATTGGTAGTTGCCCCCCCCTTCCCTGATGTTCATTCTCTTTTCTTCTTAAGAAAAAGAAGAAGGTTTTTCTTCTTAAAGTAAAAGAAACCTCAAATGTGCACTGGGCCCATGGTTACCCATTCAAGTTTTCTGCCTCTCTTATAGCTACGTGTAGCTATTTGACTAAAACCTTACCAATGACATGTAAGGAGTGACCTGTGGGACCTCTGGGGCCTACCTCTAGAGGGAAGAGTGGTGGCTTTCCCTTCTTCTCCCTATTCACGCTGCTGGATGGCAGACGTGATGGCAGGAGCTGGAGCAGCCACATTGGCTCTGGGATAGAAGCCTGGTGTGGAGGGTCACAGAGCAACAAGGCAGAAAGAGCCTGGGTTGCCACCACGTCAGCCCAACCGACTGCTGACACTCAGGTTGTTACAGCCCTTCTGTCTCGGTCAATCCAATAATACACTTTTGGCATTTGTTACAGCAGCCTAAATGTATCAGAATGAATCCCAGTTAGTACAGGTCCAGAAACAGAACTCCGCTCACTGTTTGCAGAATGACTAAGGGATCAATGACTAGAGGTCAGCCAGCCACAGTCTGGAGACAGCTTGTTAGAGCACTCGGAGCTCTGGGGTCATGGGAGGGGCGTGTCTGTGAGTTTGAGCCCGGAGCTGCCTTGCCATCATGAGTGTGGCTCCTTGGGCCAACTACGGGATGGCCCAGTGGCTCAGATGCCTCTGCTGTGACCTCGAGGGTGACAGTTCGCCCTGCAGAGGGAGGCTGAGGCGACGGCTTGTCTCTAAGGTGCTCGAGTGCTGGTTCCTCTCCTGGGGGGAACCGGCTGCAGCGAGAGTTCAAGGCCCCCCCTTCCTCCTGCCTGCCCTCCCTGGCACCCCGCCCCCACCCCGCTCCTCCAGGCTGGGAGATTTAATAAGCCTGCATGAAAACATCCAGCTTGTAACAATAAATATTTTCCACCAGGACTTTTCCTGCACTTAAATTAATGGTCTCGGAGCCCCTGGAAATGGCTGCACAGAGGAAGAAAAGGGAGTCTCCTCTCCAGAAGCTGTTTTTAATATTGCAGAATCACGGGCCCCCACGGTTGCCACGTGCCCCTCGTCACCCCAGCCGCCCCGCAGGAGGCAGGCCTGACTTGACCCCTCCAGAGGGGGCCCGCCCTCCTCGGACCCGCCTGTGCCCACCTCGAGGCCACCTGGGGCCCTGGCAGCCTCACCTCGACCCGGAGGGTGAGAACCCAGGGTCCCCGAAGCCCCAGCCACCACCGAGGTCAGGAGAAGGCTCTTCTCTTGGCCGTGGCCCCACCTTTGGGAGCCTGAACTCCGAGACCCACGGCCTGGAAGGGGCCGGAGAGACACTGCCCCGAGAGGGTCACCGGTCACCCCAGTGGCGGCACGCCGAGGGTGGGGGCTGCGGAAGCGGGCGCAGGGTCTCGTGCCCACAGCAGCCTGGGCGGCCTGTCCTCCCTGCGTTCCCAGCAGCGGTGCCTTCCAGCCGCCGCAGGACGCGAAGGTCTCGCTGCTGCAGAGGCGCGAGAGAGGGGTGAGTGCGGTTCCCAGCCGCCGGCTCCGCAGTGCTTTCCACCGAGGCGAGACCTGTCAACACAAAACTCACCATCCTCCCTCCTCAAAGCGCACAGCGCAGGGGCGTGACGCCCATTCCCACTCGCGGGTGGGCAGCCCTCCTCACCCTCCACCCATACGGAAGGCTGTTCGTCTTGTCAGCTGCAGCTTAGTCCCCACAAAACACCAGCTCCCCCTCCCCCGGCCCTGCTATACTCCCCCCCCCCCCCCCACGTCTGCCCTCCATCTCCGTGGGTCTGACTGCTCTAGGGACCTCCGAGAGGTGGGGCCGTGGGACATGTGTCATTTTGTGACTGGCTTATTGTGTTCAATGTGGCGTCCATCCTCCCCCCGGCTCATCCAGGCCGTAGTGGGTGCCAGACTGTCCTTCCTTCGCCAGGCGGAGTGGCAGTCCCCTGCAGGGCTGGCGCCTTCTCAGGCTCCAGGGCAGAGTCGGTTTCTTGGCCCGTCGGCGCTTCCGGAGGTGCCTGCACCCCGCGGCCCCCCAGCTTCCGCTCCGCTGCTCCGCCTCCTGTCTCCCTCCGCCACCTGCGAGGGACCCCCTTGAGGACATGCCCCTCCCCCCAGAATCACCTGCCATCCCCGGGTCGCTGACTGAATGGGGACTCAGCAAAGCCCCTCTGCCCCGCGAGACAAGGCCCCCACAGGTTCCCAGCGCCTCTGGGGGCTGGTATTCCGCCACCCGCAGGGTCCAGCCTGTTCTGGAGGGTGCTGGGGAGCCACTGAAGGTGTCGGACAGAGGAAGGCCGTGGTCAGGTGTGCGTAAGGGAAGCTGCCCCGGCCCGCGGGGCTGCTGCAGCCAGGGACCAGGGCGTGGCTGGGTCTCCCTCACAGCCCGAACCCCAGCCCCCCAGCGGCACCTGGCACCTGGCACCTGGCACCTGACACGGGCTTCTTAGGCGCTCACCGAATGAGTGAAGACGCTGCAGTGAGCTGCCCACAAGGGTCTGGGGTGGGGAGGGGCTGCCTGGGGAGGGGTCAAGGGCGGGCCGGTGTGGGTGTGCGTGCGGACGCCTGGAACGCTCTGCTCCTGAGCAGAGGAACTGAGGGGTGCCCGCAGACTTCCCTCAGCTCCGCCCCAGGCGCTGCCCAACATTTCCGAATATTCCCGAATATTTCCGCTGGTCCAGCACGAGTGCTGAGAACGGCCTTGTCGTCACGTCCTGCAGGCCCTCACCTGACCTGCGCGCTGCCCTTCCCCCGGGGCACTGGTCCAGGGCTAAGCCGAGAACGACAGAGGCCTCTGATTGGACAGGGGCCGGCACCTGCCCCGTGGGCCGGGCGGCCATAGGTTGGATGTTCCCACAGGGGGCGGGGCCCATAGGCAATCTGTCTAATAGGGCCTCGACAGAGCTGACCAATCAGAGGGCTCTGTGGGGTTGGGGGTGGGAAAGGTACGTGGGCAGCCGAAGAGGGGCAGGTGGAGGGGAGGACAGAGGCGGGTGGGCGTAGGCTGTGGGGGGGTGGCTGGAGCCGGGGAGCAAGGTGTGCCCTGGACAGCCTCGCGCCCACCCTCCGCGCGTGGGGAGTCTGGGCACCCGCAGCCTTCAGGAGCCCGCTGCGTGCCCGGCACCCCCGGGAGTTTTCCCGCCCCAAGGAGCACGTCTCCCCAGGTTTCCCCCCCCCCCCCACTCCTCCAGGAAAATCCGCACTCCCTCTTCAAGGGCCGGCTCACGGCTCTGCCCTCGGCACCCGCCGGCCCTCGCGCCTGCACTGCGGCGTGTTTTAAAGCATGGGACTCCGTCCCCAGTGTGGGTGCCTGGGTGCAGGGCCTGGCCTCGCACAGCCCCGAGAACCCACTGATGGCTTGGGGTCGTCAGGGTGGAGCGAGGGGCGGGGTGGGGCGTGGTGGGGGACAGCCACACAGCGGGTGGGCCGCAGTGGGGCGAGGGCCCAGGAGGGGGCCGGGGCCCGGGCTCACCAGCCGAGAGGACGTCTGCTCTGTTCATGCCCGGCTCTGGGGTTTGCTCTGGGCTGAACCAGCCTGTGGCCCCCGAGGCCCTGGCAGCGGAGGAGGGACTGAGGATGAGACCTTATGGGGGCCCAGCCAGAGGTTGGCAGCTCCCCCCATGGGGGCAATAGTGGGTGCACCTCTGCCCCAGCCTCTCCCTGGGCCCCGCCCCTCACTTCCTCCTCTTCCTGCCCACCCCCACCCCACCTTGGTGCTGGTGCTCACTGCCCTCAGCGGCCCTGTGGCAGCCCCTGCTCCCCCATTTCTAAGGGTGGGCAGCCTGGTGCCCTCTGATAGGCTGAACCTGGTTGCCACTCTGCCCACTGGGTGACTGGGGGCAGAGGTCACAGGTCCCCAAGCCCCTCCTTGTCTATTTAGCTACATCCACCAAGACCTCTCTTCTGCCAGGTGGGGGGTCAGCAGAATCTCACAACACTGTTGCTTTGTATCATCAGTTTTGTTATTTATTTAATGTTTTTATTTCAGTTGACTTGCCTTAAATTTAAGTACTTACATCCTAAGCAATAGAATCTGAAATTCAGGGTTTGATATGCTAGTTATATATTTTTTTCTCGGTGCATATGGACATAAATAATAACTTGAGATAGAAAGAATTTTGCCTGGAGATCCTTTCAAATCACCTGTTACCTCCCTCTGAGAAATGCTGAACCAGTTTGCTGGGGAAACTGAGGCTCTGTGAGGGGACAGGCTGTGCCTCGGCACGAGAACGTGCTGGCCAGCGGCCCGAGGCCCAGGCCGTCGGCCTGCCCTCCAGGTACTTGCCTGGCGGCCCCTCGGGGGAGGAGGGGTTTGGCGGGAAGTGACACCCAGTCCCACTGGTCCCTGGCCCCCGCTGCCCCGGCCAGTCCATCCTGCGCTTGGAGGCTCGGCCAGGTCCTCCTGCTGTGCCCAGGGTGCTGGCCTCAGGGTGCTGCTGGGTCCGGTGTCTCCAGCTGGCCTTCTCCGGTCCCCCGACCACTCTGGCCTCCCCTCTTTCCACCTGCGCCCTCAGTGCCGTGGGGCCCTGCGCCCCTCCCCCCAGGCCGGGTCTGGAGGAGGAGCTCAGGGATGGAGGAGTGACTGAGTAGCTGGACCCCCCCTCAGCCTGGCCTGGTCACTGCCTCACAGACAGGGATCCTTGGTGAGGCCTTGTCTTCTGATCAAGCTTGGGTGGGGCACCTGCTGGGGGGCTCTCAGGCTGCATTCTTGCTGGACTGGCAAGAACTGTATTAGCTGCAAGGGCGGGGGTGGTGGTGTTGCGGCGTCGGACCTGGATTTGGAGGACAGGGAGCTCAGCGGAAAGAATGGCATTCAGCATGGAGACACAGGCCACTGCACTAGGGTGCCCACTGGAGGGAAGGCGAGATCCAGCTGGGGGACCCTGGAGGGCTGCCTGGAGGCGGCGGTGAGAGCGGCAGTGCTCTCCATTGTGTGCCCAGCTCTGCGCTGAGTGCTTACGCTACCTCACATTATTTACCCTCCTGGTGCCTGTGGTGGGGCGGAGTGGGCACCTCCAATTCACAGAGGAGGACCCTGCTCAGTGGTTCCAAGTGACAAAGTGGCAGCAGGTGGCAAAGCCAGCATTTGACTCTGCCTCGTCCGATGCTGCCCACCTCAGCCCTCTACTGCGGTGGGAAAGTACCCGACGTTCCGTGTCTCGGAGCAACAGCGCTTCCGAGCTCACCGTTCCTGCGGGTCCGGACGGGGCGCGACTTCACAGGGTCCTCGGCTCAGGGTGTCCGCCAGGTGGTGGCTGCGCTGCACTGGTGCTGAGGCCCCCCCACTGGGGCGGGATCAGCTCCCAACTCACCCAGGAGGTGCTCGGCGGCTCTGCCTGCTGGCTGGCGGCCGGGGGCTGCGCTCGGGTCCCGGCCCCTCGGCCCCCAACCAACGTGGCAGCCCCCTTCCTTAGTGCAGGGGAGCCTGCGGCGTCCTGTGAGGCTGAGGCCGGCCTTTCGTCATCTGGTCGTGCAGGTGACACCTCACCCCTTTTGGAAGTGAGTCACAGGTCTGCCCTGCCATCAGGGGGCGGGGACCCAGGAGGGGGACCATCTTTCAAAGCTGCCCCCGACCCCATGGCCACGTGGGAGTGGTTGCCCTGGCTCCCACCGGCTGAGGCTGGTCTGTGCGTGGCCGTGAACGGGGCGGGGGGGGGGGCGGTGACAGTGCAGGAGGGAAGGCTCTGGGTAGCCCCTGCTAAGGGGGTGCGGAGCCTCACCGTCCGGCCGCTGCCTGCCCCCTGGGAGCTGCAGGCCTCCCAAGCACTGCGGCCTCCTCTCACCCTCCCCGACTCCTTTGGTCACCCCCCGCCCCCTCTGGGCTGTGGGGAGATGGGCCTGATTGGGGCACCAGGAGGCCCCCACCCCCACCTCTTTTAGGACAATGGGGGAAGGATTACAAGGAACTCACCATTTGTTCTTCAAATGTTTTGCAACTTTCCTGGAAATCTGAATGGTCCCCGAGGGGCCCAGGCTGCTGGTGACCTGGGCCGGGAGGCAGTTCCCACCGTAGACTTTCCAGGGACTGGTGGCCGCTTGGTGGCCGGGCGGGCCCCAGAGTGTCTCGGGTGGTCGTGGAGCAGGGAGAGTGTGAGCGGGGTGCCCCCTGCCCAGCTCCCTGTCCTGGATGAGCCCCCTGCGGTGTTCCCGGACCAGCGGTCCTCCCCGGGGTCTCCTGCAGTCCTGGGTCCCCCTTCCTGCCCAGGTGTCCTGGTTCTGGCCACTGAGGGGCAGCTGTGAAGCGCGAGCACAGGGCCCCACTGGGGAGGTGGCGGCGGCCTGCAAGGTGGCCCACAACGGCACAGAAGTGACCCGCAGCCAGGGGACCTGGGGCGAGGCTGGCCCGGGTCTCTGCCCCCCGGCCTCCCAGGGAGAGTGGGGAGGCTCAGCCCGCACTGCCCACCGCAGAGACCCCGCTGCCACCTAGGGGCCACGACCTCGCCTGTCTGGGCTCCAGCTTCCCCCTCCGTAGTGTGGACTGTTGCAGGGGTCAAATGAGGTCACAGAGGTAGAGCGTTTTGTATGGGACTGTGTTTGGAGTTAGCACCTCGAGAACGTGAACCCCTGAGCGAAGACGGAAAAAGGCAGTCTGGGGTCTGCCTCCCCTGCCCCCACCCCGCTCAGCCCCAAGAGGGGTGTTTTCTAGCAGTGGCCCAGGGCTGGAGAGCTTGGGGGTGCAGCCTCGGTGCCCCCAGGTGTGAAAGGGGCCCTGCACCCTGCCCCGCCCCGGGAGGGCTGACGGCTGGCTGTCCTCAGGTCTGGGGTGGGCAGACGGGCCCCCCCCGCCCCTGCACCTCCCGCCGCCCCCTTGTCTGCCTCGCTCTCCTGTTCTTCCATCTGGGAGCTGCCCGCTCGGTCCTCAGCTGCCCCCCACCCCCAACCCCAGCCCGGCTGCCGCCCCTCCCACTCTGACAAAACTGTCTCCAGGGGACGGTCCTGGCTGGGGTGTGCAGGGCATGGCCCGGCCCGTGGCCATGTGGGCAGCCTCTCCTGAAGCTGCGTCTTCTCTCCCTCTGGGCTGTCCTTGTCCTCGGCACGTCCCCCTCTCCTCCCACGGCTCTCCCCACCACAGGCCTTCCGGGGCCTCCCCCGCCCTCCCCTGACCCAGTCACCGCCCAGCTCTGCCCTGTCCCTGCGGGCGTGTCCCATCCCTGAGGTGTCCCCTGACCTTGTCCATGAGAATGGCCCCCAGGCAGGTCACACTCAACACAGCCAAACACATCTCCATGGCTCCCTCTGCCGAAGTCCACACCAGCCTGCCCTCCTCTGCCGCCCTGGTCCCCCCAGCTCTCTCCAGGGGTCCTTCCGTTCTGCCGCCACCTCTCGGCCAGAGGCAAAGCACACACCGCGTCCTCACTCACCGGTGTCCCTGGCAGAGCCCGCGGCCCCTTCCCCAGCAGCCGCTCTCCGCCAGCACCTGCTGCCCCGAGGTCTGCATCTCCCCGACTCCCTTGCAGCTACGTGTGGCCACGCGACTGCATCTGGCACTGGCCTCCGTGCAGCTTCACACCCGCCAGCCCCCTCAGGGTTGTGCCCGGCGAGGGGAGGCACACAGCACCTGGGAAGTCAGAGCGAAAGAGGGGCCAGGCCCCGCTGGCTGTGGAGAACCTGCTGGCTGAGGAGGGGCGGCTGGGAGCCCGGCCGGCCGCGGGCGGAGGCGAAGGGACACGGGCCTGCCCCCGGGGGGCCTTGGGCGGGCAGGACCACAGGCGCGGCAGTGGTTTCCCGGCTGTGTTGCAGGGTGTTGGGGGCATCCAGGAGGCGGGCAGCGGGACACACAGGCTCCGGGGCCCGAGGGGAAGGGCGTCGTGGGGAGCCAGGAAGGGTTTCTGAGAGGAAGGACACTGGGGGAGGGGCAGACGTTTGCTGCGTGGCGAAGTGGGGGGCACATTTTCTGGTCGGGGTGGAGGGGGGACGGTGTGTGCGAAGGATAGAGGGTTATGGAAGCACAGGCTGTTGGGTGTGGGAGCGAGGGGGGAGACAAAGGGGTCAGGGGGCCCAGCCCAGTCCGCCTCGCACACAGGTAAGAGAAGGTCCTGAGGCCCAGGGGGCAGCCAGGGAGGGTCTCTGCAGGGGGGGGGGCCAGGGGGGATGGGGTGGATCTGGAGAGTAGGAGGGGCAGCAGCGGGGGGTGGGCCGAGGAAGAGTGGCCCCTGAGGAGGGTCCCCTGGAAGGCCTGGCGTGGCACGTGCTCCCTTGGGGAGGGGCCGCCCACATGCCGGGCTGCGGCCCAGCGGTTCCTAGGAGGGTCCGGCTCTGCCCTCGGACCTGCTGGCCCAGGGGCCCTGGCCAGGCGCGGGTGGGATTAATAGCCGTCAGGAGCCTGTGGCTTCTGCAGCGCCAACCAAACTCGGACCTTCTGGTGTTTACGATTGGCAAAGTGAACTTCCTGTTTTTAAGAGAAAAGGATTAGAAACACTTATTAAAAAGCCCTTTGAAAGGCATCAAAAGACTTCCCAAATGTCAAATGACTCTTACAAAAGAGCCATTTAATGATTTCAGCAACATGAATGGGAAACATACCAGCCCGGGCCTCCTTAAATGATCACAAAGTCTCGAAAAGCCCGAGAGGGACTTGGTGGCCACGTGGAACGTGGACTGAGGCTACCTGGGCAAGCTAGGAGCAGTCCCGTGGGCAGGGCAGCCCTGCCGTGGGATGCAGGCAGGGGAGGGGGCTGTGGGGGGACACAGAGCTCGGGAGTAGCCAGGGCGGCCCCTCATTAGAGTCTAAGCCCGTGCCCCGGACTCGCACCTGACCGGCCTCAGCAGCCTGGATGCCATCGGCCAGCGACACGCCCCGAGTGTGTCCGCCGGGCTCGCCCTGGATCGACAGCCTCTGACCCCCAGTCTGCCCAGTTCGGCTAAGCCGCCCGCCACCGCCTCCCACTGGGCTCCGCCCGTGTATCCCCCACCCTGCCTGCCCCTGCCCCAGCCCCCAGCTCGGGCCTCCTCACCAGCCTCCAGCTGTCCCCTCTGGGCTGCTCATCCCCTCCCCCACCGCTGCCCGGGTCCCGGTGCTGGACACAGGAGATGCAGCCCCTGCCCAGGTCTTGGGTGCAAGCTGACCTCCGGTGTGGCCGCCGAGGCGATGTGGGAGAGGCCGAGGGAGTCTCATCCTTGCTGGGTGCTGGGGCCACCCCGGGGCGCCAGTGGTCCGTAGACCCCGGCTTCGTGGGGAGACAGCTGCGGACACAGGCGCCTCCCCCACCCCGGAGCCCTGTGTCACAGCGGAGTGGCAGGCCCCAAGGGGACCCAGCCCCTTGGCTTGGCCGCCCCTTGCCCTCAGAATCCCAGGTAGGACCCTTCTGCCTGGTGGTGTCCCCACCAACCTGGGTGCCCGGCTCTTTAGAAGGGTCGCCGACCGGTGAGCCCGCGTCCAGTCCCGCCGGAGCCCCTGACCTCATACAACCCCTCAGGTTGTAACTATTTGTTCCTGGGTTTCACTCCAAACAGGGTATGCCGTTAGTTAGGAAGCTATAAAACACTTCAGTATTTCCCAGAAAGTGCCAAGGAATTCTTGGAATAAAAATAACAATGAATAAAGTTGTCTGGAAATGAGGCGATGGGGCTGAATTTGATTACGTCCCATTTAGAAGAGAAAATTAGCTTATGGCGGCTGAGGTGAGGTGAGGTTTTCTCTTCGCTTCAGTAAAAAGATGCTTTTCACACTCCCCTCCCCCCAGGGCTCTCAGAGCCGGGGGGTTGGGCTGGAGTGAAGGCCAGTCCGCAGGGCCCCAGTCCCGGGGTGGGGGTGGGGGTGGGCAGGGCCCAGGCTCCTGTGGCCACACCTGGGACAGCTGGGGGCCCCGCCCCCTTGAGGACCCCCAACGACAGTGCCCGTGCAGAGGAGGGGCCGAGGGGGCAAACGCCGAGACACCCTGTACTCGTCTCGCTAAGCAGAACCTGTGGTCCCACCGCCATCTGCCCACGCCCTCCCCGGGAAGCCTCACAGCCCCCTCCACCGCATGGCCCCCTCCGCCCGGCCCGTCCCCGTGTTCCCCCCCCCCCCCCCCCCCCCGCCTGGGCCTGCTTACTCCTGCTCCCAGGTGCGTCTTGCCCCCCAGCCCCACGCCCCACGCCAGGCCTCCTGCTCTGCCTCCCTCCTGGTCACAGCACGGGGCCTTCCTCGCGCACTGTTGGCCCTCAGAGCCCCTTGCCCGGGCATAGCAGGCCTGTGCCAGCTTTCTCTGGCTGCCCTGGTGGTCCACGTTGGTGTCCCTCTGACTGGGCCTTGAGGTGCCCAGGCCCTGGGTCTGACGTCGCCATGGGCACGCCTGCCTGGGAGGGCGCGTGCTGGGCGGGAGAGCCTGCGCCTCTGAGCACAGCGGGCCGCCCTTCTGGGCATGGTGGGCCCGGTCCAATCAGTCGACGGCCGGCCGAGACCGGAAAGGCCGGCCTCCCCGAGGCAGGGGAGTTCCTCCGGCCTGACAGCCTTTGAACCGGACCCGGGCTCTTCTTTGCCTTTGGACGCGGACAGAAACATCGGCTCTTGCCGGACCCTGGGGCCCCCCACCTGTGGATGGGAACGAGCCTGTCGGCCCTCCAGGGGCTCGGGCCTCCAGACCCGCTCGGTGCTGCGGTCTGCCTGCGCCTCCCTGGAGCCCACATGCGGAAACCTCGCCCCACAGCCACGGCCCTAGGAGGCGGGGCCTTTGGGGGTGTGGAGGGGTGTGAGGGCGGAGCCCTTAGGGACGCGTTGGCGCCCTTAGCGGACTCCAGAGAGCTCCCTTGCCCCACCCGCCACGCGGGACGCGGTGGGAAGTCCTCTCTCGACCCTGCTGGCACCTGGCCTTGGACTTCCAGCCTCCAGCGTGGCGAGGAATCGGTTTCTGTGGCACACACGCGCTGCGGTCCGTGATGTTTTGCTACAGCCGCCTGGCCGGACCGAGAGGGTCTGGACGCAGACCGCAGACCGCCGCCCCCGGGCCTGCAGCTGGCTGGCTTGCCTGCAGAGCCGACTCGTCGTCCACTTGCACAGCCCCGCAAGCCCGGCCCTTCTGCTCTCTGTGCATCCTGTTGGCTGTACCCCTCCGAGGAGCCCACCTCTGACACCTGCCGTGCAGGTGGCCTCTGACTCCAGAAACGCACGCCTCTGCGGTTCCGGAGGCCAGAATCTGACCCCCGCTCCACTGGACTGAGACCCCGGTGCCACAGGTGCCTCCCTCCAGACCCCTGGGGAGAGTGGGCTCCTGGCCCCTGGCAGTTTCTGGTGGCTGCTGGGGGCCTTGGCACGTGGCTGTACCCCTTCATTCTCTGCTTCTGTCGTCCCAGCCCGGTCCCCTCTGTCTTTCCCCTCTGCCTCTCTCGGGTGAGGACAGGTAGGGACCACCCAGCAAGCCTCACCCAAGGAGCAGGTCTGTGACTCATCGACACCTGCAGAGGCTGTGCCACACGAGGGAACATTCTTAGTTTTCCTTTCCTGCTGGTCTTAAAACCCTGTGCTCGCCCTGTTCTGCACGCACCTGTGGGGCTGGCCTCGGGCTGGTAGGGGTGTGGTGGCATGCTTACCCCCGAGAAGCGGGGGCCCCTGAGAGGCGGAGAATGCAGCTACTGCCCCAGGCTAGCCCAGGTGTGTGGGGGCCCCGAGGGGCCTGAGCCAGGGTCCCGGCAGGTGGGGTGGAGGAAGGGGCTGGGGACAGGTTTGCTCTGAGACTTATGCGAGCCCAACCCCTCCCTGCCTTCCCCAACTGGGCCGCTTGCAGGGGCCTCCCTGGGCTGGATCAGGACCCCTCTGCACCCCAGGAGCAAGAGAAACCACAGAAGCCCCTCCTCCGCCCCCTAGGGGCCCTCGGTGCACGCCCCCTGCCCCGACCCCGGCACAGCGCTGGCAGCGTCCTGGGCTGCACCACTGGCTGGGGGGCAGTGGGATTCTGGGGCCCATGGGGAGCTACGGGGAGTTTGAGGGGGCTGGAGTGGGCCGAGACGAGGCTGGCAGACGCGGGCTCGAGTCCAGGCTTCTCGCGGAGACCAGGCTCCAGCTAATTAGCTCCCACGCACCCACATCCCCTCCTCCCCCACACAGGCTCACAGGCTCACGTGCGTGCCGCCAACGCAGCCCGCAGCCGCCCCCCGCACCCTGCAGCCAGGCCCGCCAGACTCCCTCCGCACCCCGAGCCTGCCTCAGCAGCCTGCCCCAGGCCCCTTTGACCCCGCCGCCCACTCGGCACCCGGTCTGCCCCGTGGGCACTTGTCAGCGACGACCTGTGTGGTGAGCACAGGCATTGCCACCACAGGGATGCGTCCCGGTGTCCTGGTGTCCTGGTGTCCCGGTGTCCCGGCCCCATGGTCCCGGTGGGCCACCTGCCCCTCCGGACTTCCCCCAAAGGAGCAGAATAGATCTAGATGGGGTACAAAAAGTCACCCCTGGATCCTGCAGGCCCAGGCCCTGGGGGCGGGCACCCCGCTTGGGCCGAGGCCTCCCCGTCTGTGCAATGGGCTGGCCATGCCCAGGGAGCCGGCACGTGCCTGCCACGCAGCTCCGCACCCTCCTCCCGTCGCCCCTCGGGCTGAGGCCCGCCTGGGTCCTCCTCTCCCACCCCAGGCACCTGCTCGTGCTCCCCCCACTCCACTGGCCCTCCCCCCTGGGCTGGCTGTCACCGAAGTTGTCACATCCCCACGGGCACCCAGTCACCATCCTGACTCTCAATCCTCAGCTCGGTGACTCCCGTGATCCTCCCCGGCGTCCCTCTCAACCCCCCACGGGTGCCCCCGGACCCAGCTCCGCCAGCCTCTGAAACCCTGCACCCCACACACCGACCCCCAGGCCTGACGCCCCGCCCCAGGCCCGGGTCTTCGTCCCCCACTCCTCCCCTTTCCCCCCAGCCTTCGGCCCTGCCTCGTAGCTGACCCCGACTCGGACCTCAGCTTCTCTCTCCTCACCCAAACTGTCCCCATGCCTGTCCTTCCTCTCCTCGTCCGTCCGGCCCATCCGGCGTAACCGCATCCAGGGACTGGCTCGAGGCTCTTAGGAAACAAAGCGAGCGTCCCCTCAGCCCTGGGCCTCCCCGGGGTTCTGCAGGACCCCGTCTGTGTGTGCCACGTGCCCCTCTGCCCGGTGCCCGGGGCCCCTGTTGCAGCGGAACAGGCTGCCGCGTCCACTTCTCTGTTGCTGCCCCGGGGGCCCCGGGGGCCCCTGGTGCAGGGCCCGCCCTGCTCCTCGGCCGGGGGCACCTCTGCGGGAGCGCGGCTGAGGGGGCTCAGTCTCCTCCGCTTCCACGGCCGGCTGGGCCCCGGGGCAGCACCGGGCGGGGGAGCGCATGAGGCCGTTCTGGCTTTCCCCAGCCAGGCCCCCTGCAGCCCTGGGACCCGTCCCACGGTCTCCGTGGGGGCCGGCACCCTGGCGCTCACCCTCCCTTCCCTGTGCACCTGGACACCTGGGCGCCTCGGTCTGCTCCCCCTTCTCCCCGCCACACCCTTTGCTGGCACAGACTTGGGGATGGGGACCCGGGAGGCACGGCCCACACAGAGCCGTGACGGTTGCTCCTTTTAAGGCCGCACAGTGGGACCGGGGCGCCAGCATGCGGGGCCCCGCCCTGCTCTGCCTTGTGATGCTGGGTGGGGGGCTTCCCTCAGGGGACACAGTGCCTTCCTCCCCTGTGTCCTGGGGACACCCACGCACCATAGGGGGTTGCAGGGGGTGCTGGGGTCCTGGCCTTCCCTGGCTTGGCCTCACCCACTGACCCCTTCAGGCCTCCTGGTGAGAGGGTCTCCCTAGGTTCCCGCTGACGCCCCTCGGGGGCTGCTGGCTCTCTTGTGAGCGGTGTGACTGGAGTCGTGGTTCCTGACACCGCTCCAGAGAGCACCCTGAGGCCCCTCCTGGAGGGCCGAGGGCTGTTTTCACGCTCTGCTGGCCTGAACAGGTGACCGGAGGGACCCCAAGGGATGGGCGGGGCTCCGGCCTCTCCCAGAAGCACCCACCCCGGTCCGGCCCACGGGGCCCAGCTGTGGGGGGGCGGGGCGCGCCCGCGGCCTGAGATCACCCCGCAGCCTCCCGGTGGGAACACTGTGGTGCGGGAAGCGGAGCTTGTTGGCTCAGGGAAGGGGAGTGTTTGTCATGTTCTGCGATGTGGCTGTGGATGCCTGCCATCGTTTGTCATTATAATTAAGTGCAATTCGGCAGGGGGAGGGGCGGGGGAGCTGTCGCCGGCTCACCGTGCCTGTGGGTGAGGAACCCCAGCAGCCCCGGGGGAAAGGGCAGGTGTTTTCTGGCCGGCCAACACCCACATGTGGCCGGGTGGCGGGCCCCGCCCCACCCCCTCCTGCCGCCAGCTCGGGCAGCCCTCCGGTCTCCCTCCACCCGGACACCTGTGTGGCCACCAGCCCGGGCAGCGGGGGGCCAGGGGCGGCCCCTCCTGGCCGACTCCCAGGGAGGCAGAACAAAAGGACTCACCCTGAAGCCAGGGCTGCCCCTTGAGGGGACGGTGGGAGAAGCTGGGGGTGCCTGCCCCTCCCTGGCTGGGGCCCCAGGGCCTTGGGGCCAGGCCCTTGCCCCGGGGCTCTGGTGTTTGGGAAGACTGATGAGAGGAGGGGGCTGAGCCGCCCCCACACCTTGGTGCCTGGCCCCTCCCCCCGCCTGCCCCCAGGGCTCTGCTCACACATCAGAGCCTCCGGGAGACCTGCCTGGGCACCCAGAGGAGACCCCGCCAGGCCCTTCTTACACAGTCTCCTACTTATTGTCTGCTACACGTCTCTCTTCCTCCCCCAAGTGCGAGCCCCGGAGGACAAGGACAGTGCCCGCCGGAGCCCTCCACGGGGCCCTGAGAGAGCAGCGGAGGGCTGGGTGATGTGCGTTCGCCAGGGGGATCAGTGCATTCACCCCTGCCGGCGTCCCCACGGGTCCTCTGTCCTCGGCAACGCTGGGCCTGGCGTCAGGGCCTCAGCTTTACAGACTCACAGGCGAATACAGCCCGGTGTGTTTGTCGAATGACTAAAGGAGTGCACTGTATGGAGAAGGATTCTGCTGTGCAGTGTGGACTCAGTGGGAAAGGGTGATCGGCGATGGATTAGTGATGTCTGCCACGAGTGCGGCCTGCGCTGGTGGGCGGGTATGCTGCAGGTGTGGCCTTCTTGCTCTAGACTGGAGACCGCAGACTGGTGGACAGGAAAGGGCCCTGGGCATCACTGGGTCATGGGAGGGAAACCGAGGCTCAGGGAAGAGCAGGGACCTCACAAGTCAAGGGCAGAACAAGGCTTGAGTCCCAGCGGCTCAGGCTTCTCCCCACACCCATGCCGCCCCCTTCCTCTGGTGAGGAACCGCCCCAGCAGGGGGAGGGGGCTCAGGCGGGGTCCTGGAGTGGGCGCTCTGCATGCACCGTGGGGGGAGCGGGCCAGGCGGCCTGGGCAGAGGCCATGGAGAGACAAGGGGAGGGGACCCGGTTCCTACCCAGCCCACCACTCCCAGCTGCGTGACCCTGGGCAAGTCACATTGTCCTCCAGTCTCCTGTGTAAAAGGGGGTCGATCGAGTTGTTTTAGGGTTCAAAGCAGACATGGGGCCTGGCCCCATACTGCTTCCTGTGTGGCCAGGGAGACAAATTCTGCTCAAATAGTCAGGCCCGAAGGAGCAGAATCGAGCACCAGGGCGGGCCCTGTCGGGACAGTGGCAAGGTCTAACCGCACGCTGGGCACTAAAAACGGCAGCAGCGACGACTGGCATTGCTCCTGGCGGTGGCTGTGCCCAGCAGAAGCCCCCGCCGAGGGGCAAAGGCGCTGGGGCACAGCCCGCACCCCGCCGGCGCAGGGTGCCTCGCCGGGAGTCTCACAGAGGTGCCCTACGGGCCGCTGCTTGGTGCCCATGGGAACTCTCCGGGCAGCAGCCAGGGCTAGGCAGCCCCGGGGTGCTGGGGTGTCCCAGCTCCCCCTCTCCCTGTGCCAGCCCCGGGTCCTCTCTCAGCACCTGCTGATTCTCCCCGGAGCTCTCCCAGCCCGGCACACGGTAGGTGGGCAGCAGACAGACCAGGAGGCCCCTCTGAACCCCAGAACCTTGGTGGAGGCTCCAGACAGCTGGGCGGGAGCCAGCGGGGCTTTCGGGCCTGATTGCCCGGGGTGGGCTCTGGTTGGTGGTGCGGGGCATGACCCCCTGGGTTCACCAACCCAGGAAGCGATCCCTCCTTTGGCCTGGTCCCACCGGGCTGGCTCTGTGGCACGACCTGTGTGGCTCATGGGACAGCCAGGGTGTCCTGAGATGGGGGGGAAGCTGGAGGGGTGGGGGGCAGGAGGCAGGGGTGGAGGGGCCCTGGCGGAACTGGGCCCCTTTACTGCGAACACAGTGATCGGCTCCCCTCTTGCCCCTCGTGTCCGCACACTGGGGGCCCCCCTCCCAGTTCCTGCAGACCCCTGCCCGCAGTCCTGACCCCTGGGCCCAATGCTGAGGCAGAGAGTGGCCCCCGACCATCTCCCCGACCTGCCCATCCCTGCGCCGCTTCTCGGTTCTAGAACCCTCCCCGAAAAGGCTCACAGGGGCCACATGGGGAGTCCCTGTGCACACCCTGATGCCCTGCGATCCCCCCAGTGGTGTCCTTTCCCGTCCCTGCACAGGGCTGGGGCGCCCAGGGTGCGGGGCCTGGGTCCCGGGCCCCGAGGACAGGCTAGGCACCTGGGAAGGTGCCCTGAGCCGTGACCCTGCAGGGCTTGGCACCGGCGGCGGCTCCCTGGGGCCGGGGTTTCGCAACCCTTCTTGGCCGCGGACCCGTTTCTCTGGCAATTGCAGGTTTTCTCGGCTGTGATTTGGACAATGTTTTTTCCCTTCTAAACAGCCATTCTGGCAAAAGGGACGGCAACTGTGGACGAGCTGGCTGGGGTCGCCCCACTCCCTCCCCGGGGCGGCCCCCTCCCCACCCGCCCCCAGGGCCCGTCCAAGTGTTTCCGATGTCCTGTCTCAGCGGGAACGTGGGCGGGGGCGGGGCTGGTGACCTCTGACCCCTGGGGTCTGGAGCTCGGCCTGTGGGGCCACTGGGGCCGGTCGCTTTACCGTCCTTGCTGCTCACTCAGAGGCTCACAGGTCATTCATTTCCTGAGCGCCTACTATGTGCTGGCACAGGCTGGGTGCCCCGCTGGTCTCATTGTCCCCCCTGGCCCCCCTGGAGGTCTGAGAGAGGTCTCCCTGGGTTTCAGAGTTGGGCCCATGTGTACCCCAAACCTGCCCGCCCGGGGCTGAGCCCCGGAGAGCGGACCCCTGCCCATAAGTGTTCTTATAATGCCTCCTGAGGGCATGTTTCTTTACTGTCTCCGTGTCCTCAGAGTGGCCACCACCGGGATGCCCAGCTCGGACTTCCGGAGCCCGATGGTGCCCGCTCCTGCTCCAGGCCCCATGGGCTCGGGCTCAGAGGGGCCAGGAAACTAGCCCGAAGCCACGCAGTTCAGGCATTGGGGCGGGAGCGACCCGGGGGGCCCAGCGGGTGCTGGGGAGAGACCAGAGGACCCCACTCCCGTCCATGAGTGTGGACTTGGGTTCAGGGGTGACTCTCCATGTGGGGAGGGCCTGGAGCCAGGAAGCCGCTCTGACACCGCACGGTGCCCCTGCCCTGCCCTGCCCCACCCCCGGGGTCTGGTGGTGAGCACTGAGGGCCCTCAGGCTGCCCTCTGCCCTCTGGTCTCGGGGGGGCAGGGAAATGGAGTCAAACAGGGCACTGGAGACGGAGACGGGGCGGGGGCTGTGGTCCCTGGGCCTGCCCAGCGCTGCTGCCCACCCCCACGGACCCTGGTGGCGTCAGGGTGGGGCAGGGAGGGCTCACTAGGCCCCCCTTCCAGGGGACAGCACCAGGCAGGGACCTTCCTCCTGGTGTCTCGGGCTCTGCCCCAGGCCAGCTGACAGGTAAGAGTGGCATTGGACAATTGATCCCTGGCATCCTAGGGGGGACCCTGAGCTGCTGGGGCCCCGCCCTCTGGCTACAGATGGCGCCCAGGTTGGGGCTCTTGGTCGGGTCCCCGCCCCCATCCCCACCGCCTCTGGGGGACGCACCCGCTGCTTCTGCCCCGCTGCCTTCCGGACCCTTGGGTGGGCCTCCCTTGGGGGCTCCCCCAGCCCCGGCTGCCCCTCCCTCTCCTGCGTCCCTGCCCCCGGCTCGGTGCTGGTGATGCCTCACGAGTAAAGGCAGGGCGTCCCTGTCCAGAAACTGTATCAGCATTTTACTTTTTTTTGTTGTTGACAGCAGATGAGCTTGTGTTGATTTAAGCAACAACAAAAAACTGGGTTACTTGTCATTTAGAAAGCAGCCACAACATCAGGGAGCAAGGGAAAGGCCAGATTTCTGGTGGTTTTACAAGCCAGTCCCCACGTCCCAAGATTTCAGGAGTGAGGAGCCGGGCTTGTGACTGCGGGAGCCCCTCCCCGCCGGCCGCGGACTCCGGCGGTGCCTGCCAGCGGGCCCGGAATGCACTCGGGCTCCGAGAGGGGGCAGGGTCTCGGCCGGGAGCGGGGGTGGGGGTGGGGTGGGGGTGGGCGTGGGCGGGGAGGGAGGGGCAGTCCGGGAGCACAGGTGTACCGCCCTTCACCGGGCGGGGCCCAGCATAGCCCCCGGCCGGGCCCCTGCAGCTGGGCGGTTTCTTCCTCCCGCTCTGGGGGTCTCTGGCCATGCCTCCCACGGGCAGGTCATGTCCCTCGGCCCCTCACAGGATCTGCTGTGTGCCCAGTGTGGAGCCCACCCGGGCTCTCCGATGCCCCCCCGAGGTCCTGCCCTGTCCCCTGGGACCCTTTGCTCCCGCGAACCACTTCCCTGCTGGGAGTTTGGGGGTGATGCCAGGGGAGGCCGAGGAGGCTGGCTTAGCTGTCCCGCCTTCTGTTCTAACCCTCGGAGTAAACAGGAACATTAAATCACTACTTGGGGGTCAGGAAACTGGAAATAATCAAAACACAGTGTCCTGTCCTCGGCCTGGGCGCTGGGCCTCCTGTCACCGACCCAGCCCTGCCGCCCGGGGCTTTCCCAGCCGCTCCTCCGCCCAAGCCGCTGCCCCCGCCGCTTGCCTGGCCGGCCTGGGCACCCGCGGGGGCCCACGCCCCAAGGTGCAATCATGAGACACCCAGAGAGGCTGGCAGCCGGGCGCACCCATGCTGGGCACCGCCTGGCTCGGGGCGTTGTCACGGGGCTGGACCCCCGGCAGCCCTCAGACCCCAGGGGGTGGAGGTGGACATCGGGGAAGGCCCTGGAAGGGGTGAGGGGCCAGGAGCTTTCGCCCTCTGTCCTTTCCCTGCTTCTGGGGCAGGCTCTGGCTTGGGGGCTGGCCCACCCGGAGGACAGAGCAGTTAGGGGGGCCAGGGGTCCACGGGCGGTGGGGGTCAGCAGGGCTGGGGGGACACAAGGGTTTCTTCCCTGACTGTCATAGGGCCCCTCAGGCCACAGACACTGACCGACCCTCTTCCCAGGGTGCTCTGCAATAGCTTGTCAGACCCCCAGGGGCCCCTTCCTGAAGGGGAAACTGAGGCTCCGTGAGGGTAAGCTCAGCCCCCAGGCTCCTGGTCCCTTCCGGGAGAGGCGAGTTCCAGGTTCCGGGAAGTTCTCAAAGGCTGGCTCTGTGTGCGCTCCCCCTGAGAGCCCGGCCCTGGGCCCCGGGGGCAGGAGACATCGGGGGCCCACGCTGGCCAGGTGGAGCTGCCGGTCCGGTGGGGTGACTGGTGAGCACAGACACAGCCCAGGGGACTCAGGTTACAGGGGCCCAGCCAGGAAGCAGCCCTCTCGGCGCTCGATGGGGTGAGTGCTGGGCCGGGCTGTGCAGGCTGGACAGGCCGCCAGGGTGGGCTGGGGGCCGAGGGGGAGGCCTGGGGCAGCCCGTCCCTCGTTAACCTGCCTGGGGGTCTGCTCAGGGGCCTCTGAGCATCTGTGAGGCCCCTTCCCCTTCGTGCGGAGCGGAGGCCCCCCGAGGACATGCTGCGGCTTGTGGAGACTCTCACGGTGTCCCTCTGCCCTCTCTCCCTGAGCCCCCGCCACCCCCCGTGCCTGGCCGCCCCAGTCTTAGCTCTGCGGCGGCTCGGGCAGCACCTGGAGGGGCCGTGCCCCCTGGTGCCCTTTCCGTCCTCCCGGCCTCTCCTTCCAGGGTCCCCAGAAGGGCCCGAGGCCTGGAGCCACGGCAAGGGGCAGGGGTTCAGCCTGGCCCAGTGCTGGAGCCAGGACAGTGCTCAGCTGGAGGTGGGTGGGCTACACTTGGGAGGTGTGGGGCACTCAGTCCCCGGGAAGAGTGAGGCCAGTGGGGCAGGGCGCTGAGGCGTGGCATGATGGGAGACAGCAGCTCCCAGGAGGCCGTGGGGCGGGAAGTGAGTGGCAGGATGGGGATTCCTGAGGGAGGCAGGGCGGCAGGTGTGTGTCTGGGGGGGCCGGGGGGGTCTGGAGGGAGCCAGTCCCGCTGTGCAGGTCACCCTCCCCTGCACCCCTGTCGCTCCGTCCGGAGGAACAGCTCAGGCCGGCGGTACCGGGGCATCCGGGCCCGCCCTGTCCCCACCCACAGCGACGGCTGTGGGAGGCAGTGGATTGGTACCCTGGGTCCCTTGCCCACCCTGGGGACAGTGGGCCCTGGTTTCCCACAGTGGCCCCGGGGGCGGGTGGCAGACTTCCCTGCACATCCACACAGGCGTCCGGGGACCCCCTCCCATCAAGATCTCAGTCCCCCGTTTAGGGCTGGGTCTGGTGGCCCTCGCCCAGTCCGGGGTCCCTGGGGGACGGCAAGGCGGGAGGTGGGAGATAGGTGGGCTTGATCAGGGGGCTTTGGGGGACAAAGGAGCTGGGATTTGGAAGGTGGCCCTGCTGTGGGCGGACTGAGAGGGTGGGTCGGGCGGGGGACAGGAGCTGCCAGCTGAGGGATCCGGTATAGAGCGGGCGGCGGTGGGCAGGGGCGGCTGGGGGGGGCTGGGGCGAGGGGGGGGGAGGGGAACCCAGGTGTCTGGAACGAGTGGCTGGGTGCATGATGGGAAACTGCCTTCCCAGGCCCCCTGGCAGCCAGGTGTGACCAGTGAGACTGGAAGGGGGCTCGGACAGAGGGTTCGGGGGGTGGGGCGTGCTCCCTGATGGACAGAGGGCCTCTCCCTGCTGCTGCCTTTGAGCGTTGTGTGAGGTCTGGTGTCTGGAGTTGGGGCTGCCACGCGGCAAGGAGGAGGTCAAGGTCAGGAGAGGTCATCAGGGGCTGGCCAGGGCTGCCGAAGGCGGGCAGCCACCACCTGCAGACCGGAGGTCTGGGGGGAGGGGTCCCCTGGGGCATTGCACGCCAGCCTGTAGAGTTCGGGGTTCGCTGGAGAAGCCTGGGGGCGGGGAGGAGCCACCGGGACAGAGGATGTGGCTGCCCAGGAGGGCTGGGGCGGCCGCCCCCCTTCCCAGATGTCCCTGGAGGCGAGACCACAGTCGGAGCGCCTGGCCTGTGGCCACCGCAAACAACGTGTCCTCATTGTCATTGAGTAACTGCACTCGGGCCCTTTGGCAAAGGCTGTTTCAGGACAGTGGGCTGCCGGCAGCCCCGGTGGGGTGGCCCAGGACCCCCCAGGTCAGTGGCCCAGGCCAGGTCCCCGGGGTGGTGGGCCACAGACTGGCCCTCGAGGGAGGGGAGCCCCGTGGGCCGGCTGGGCCCGGAGGGGTGAGCCTGGGAGGTGCCCGTCCCAGGGACCCCGGTTGTGCAGCCGGCCCTGGGGGGCAGGTGGGGAGGGGCTGGCTGGGCTCGCTGGGCTGACCACTGGCTGGGGAGGAGACCGGGGAGGGAGCCCCGGGCTGGTGTGGGCTGACCGCTTCTGGGCTGGCTGGGCGGGGACAGGGGTCTCCACCCGCGGGCCAGGGAAGCCGGGCTGGGTGGGGCGGCGTGGCTGGTCGGACGGCCCAGCCCCAGCCCCTTCCCGACACGCAGGGTGAGGTCTCGGGCAAACCCTCCCCTCCGACGGGGTGCAGCAAGCCCTCTGGAGCGGGCGCTGTGAGGATTCAACGGGAGGTTCCTTCAAAGTCCCAGGCCGGTGGATTTCGCAAACAATGAAAATGTCAAAAATCAACTCTGGTTCCTGTCTCAGGGTGCCAGCTTTCCCTTTGCCGAGTCAGGACGCGGAAAACAAAAACAGCGCCGGCTACTGTCCACTGTCCCCTCACGTCACAGAGGCAGTGGCCCTGGACACACGGCCGGCCAGGGGTCTCTGGAGGACAGGGGGCCCCACCCGTGGAGAGGAGGGGGCGGCGGGGCCCAGTGCTCATCCGGCCTCACCCGCGCCCTGTCCTTACTCCTCCCCTCACGTCTGCAACAGGTGAGCGTGGCCCCGCGGGGCCTGGACTCGGCGGCCCGTGTCAGCTCGGAGCTGGAGCACCGACCACCTCTCCGAGGGGTGGTGTCCGATAAAAGGGCCCCTCCCTCCACGGCGTGGGTCCCACGCGTCATCCCAGGCTTCGTCCCAGGCCCGCCCAAGTCTCTCAGCAGACGGGTGCTGTTGGGAAGGGGGCTCTGGCCACGGGGGTCCGTCCTGAGGGACCAGGAGACGGACAGGCAAACGCCGGACCACCAGGTGCCTGCCCGTGCTTCCTGCACTGGGGGGGCTGGGCCCACCCTCCAGGACAGGGAAACTGGGGCTCACAGAGGAGGAGGCCACTGCTGGGGCCACCCGGGCTGTGTGTGCAGGACAGAGCTGGGGTCCCCGCGCCCTCCGTCGGGCGCGGCTCCCCAGGCGGAGGATGGGAACGCAGGGCCCAGAGCCCTGGTCCGGGCGAGCTGACGCTGAGGACAGACTCAGGGCAGCCGCCGCCGGTTTGGTCCACGGCCACGGGCCCCAGCTGTCCTGCGGGAGAAGCGGCTTGGTGTCTCAGCAGTCAGGGGCCCCAGGGGAGGGGCCCCACACCTCGGAGCACACACGTGTGTGCACACTCTTGTGCACGCACACCCAACCTCGGCTGGGAGACCCCACCTCCGCAGATCAGCCTTTTCCGGTGACGTGACCACAGTCCTGTGGAGAGGCCCCGCCCTGCCCGGGGGCCCCTGGGCCGCACAGAGTGCAGGGAGGGGTCGTGGACGAGGGCCCGACGGGAGTCCAGGCCCGCTCCCCCTCCCCCAGCTCCGTGACTTCGGGCCAGCAGCCCCCCACTTGGAGCCTGCGCTCCCCTGGGGCTCGGCGCTCAAGCAGGGCTTGCTCCTGGGGTCGGGCGAGGCCCTCTGCTTGCCTGTTCCCACCGCCTGGTCCCCTGGCCCGACGAGGAAGTCTCCAGAACGCTCTGGTTCCCACACCGAGGCCGAGGAGCAGGGAGCTGGGGTCCACGGGGAGCAGCCTCTTTGGATCTCTCGTTAGCAGTGGCCGTGTTAAGGCGGCGGGGTCCTCCCGGCTCCCTCCAGGCTGGGCAGTTTCCTTTACACCTGGGTGACTCAGGGGCAGAAGCTCCTGCTGCTGGCTGGGAGCTGACGGGGCAGGGGTTAGGGGATAAGGGTTAGGGGCTGGGGTGGCGTGCCTGGGTCAGGGATGCGCCCGGGGTTTCTGCTGTGAGGTGGGCAGTGGGCCTTGGCTCCCGGGGCCTGCCCGAGGCCCCCACTGCACAGCTGCCCACCTTCCTGGCGTCTGCAGGCACTCCTCGGGGCCCAGAGCAGGGGTCCCGGGCCCCGCCCATCACTGGTGGGTGGCACGCCCTGGCTTTGTGTCCTGAGGGGTCGTGTTGCTTGAGGGGGCCTGCCTGCAGGTGGGCCACAGGCTCTCCGGGTTTTCCCACAGGTGCTTCCCGAGTGCCTGGCCTCGTCCTGGACACCAAGGACCCAGAAGTAGACCACACCCCTGCCCCCCAGGGTCCCACTCTGGAGGGAGAGGCAGACCCCAGACTCCCAGAGCCCCCACACTGCTCTCAGATGGGCGTGGGGCCCTTGGGCGGAGCCCTGGGTCAGGACCCTGGGTGGGGCGAGGCATGCTGGGTGCCCGGAGCAGGGGTCCCCGGTGTATCTCCAGGGGAGACATGTCTCCTAGGGCAGGTGTCCGGGGCAGGGGGCAGAGGCCAGCTCCGGCCTGGATGGAGGCTGGAGTCCCCTCGCTAGTTCGACCGCTCACCCCTGGCTCCCCGAGCACCTGCTCCCGCCAGGTCCAGGCTGCCTGCCAGGGGCTCTGAGGATTGGAGACCTCGAACTCGTGGCCAGGCGGATGGAGCGGGCCAGGGCCTCCCCCGGGGCGGAGAGGACCCTGCTCCTCGCAGTGACTGGGCGGCCGTCCTCAGGCGTCCGCTCTCTCTGTCCGTTGGTCAGGCACTCTTCTGGAAAGGAGCCGGGGTGAGCTCACCGCTGCAGCCAGCAGCCCCTCACACAGGGGCTCAGCACGGCCGGGAGGTCTGCCCTGGCCCCGCCCCAGTCCACGCGGTGGGCGGGGCCAGAGCTGCGCTCCCCGCGGTAGTTCCAAGACCCAGGCGTGGAGGTCGAGCCCCTGACTCAGACTGAGGGGTTTGTGGCAGGAAGGTTTTTGGGGGGTGGGCTCAGGGTCAACGCCTGCAGGAGGGGGGTTGGCGCAGAGCCCCCAGGAGCTGAGCTGTCACGAAGCCCCCACAGGACCCCAGGGGAGCCCACTGGGAGGAGCTCAGGGGTGGGGCCGGCCCCCCAGGTGGGAAGAAAAGGCGGTTCCTCTGCTCCTGTCAAAGCTTCTCGCCGCCTTTTCCGGGATGGGAGAGGCCCGTGTGGGGTCTCCTGCAGGCCTGGCGTCATCTGGGAGCTCTGGGTGGCCGGCACCTGGATGGTGGCTCTGGTGGCGGGCAGGCTGGACCTCAGCACCAGCATTAGCTGCCCCAGACTTGGAAAGGGGGATCCGGGGCCCAGGGCCACCTTCGTCACCGCCATCAAGGCGAGCGCGTTCCTGTGCTGCGGCTCCAGCAGCTGGCCGACGGCCAGACCCCTCAGCCCACCTGGCTTTCGGGGCTGTTCTGCAGCAGGTGCGTGCTAGTGGCTGTGCACCTGCAGTGCCCAGGCCTCTGCCCAGCCTCCTTGGGTCTGACCCTGCTACACGCCGCCGCCCGTGGGGCCGTCTGTATTCGAGCTTCGGGCCCCGCCCCTTCCCATACAAAGTGGGGGGTGGCCCTGAGCCCTGCCCATTGGAAGGTCCTCCCCGTGCACTTCCTTCAAGGCCACCCCACGAGGCTGGGAGCAGCCACCGTGCTTTCGGTGCCTGCGTGTCGGCTGAGCCGCCCACCCGCGAACACGCCCAGACGCCTGCTCCGGTGGCTGCCTGTGAAGATCGCCCGTGGCCAGAGGCGTGAGCTGGGGGACAGGCCCTGGTGGAAGTCACGAGTCGGGTCCTGCTGGTGTGAAGCCTCAGGTGGAGGGGGGGACGCTGCTTGGCCCCCCTCGCCTCACGGCGTGGTGGGTCTGGTGGAACCCACTTCACGATGGGCAGCTCTGGCCACGTGGCCGCTTGGTGTCCCAGGCGTAGGCTCCCCTTGTCCGGCAGTGTCCTGGAGCCCCCTGGGAGCTGTTTACCGGAGGCCACCCAGTCTCACGGTAGGCGTCCCGGGCTTGTTCTGGACACCGAGGCGTCGTCGTGAGACTCCCTCTTTGGGGTTCGCCATGAGATCCACTCGGCATCTTTCCCACCTTCGATGCCTGCGGATGACAGAGCGTATCGTGGTCCAGGGTGGCTGCTTGCGCGGCAGCCGTGCCGGCCGGGCAGTCGTGCCTCGGGGAGGCGTCCCCTGGGCCGCCCGGCGTCGGGTCAGAGCAGAACCCCCGTGTGCAGTGCAACCTGCTGCCTCCAGGAGGCAAGGAAGCTCACTGGGCTCCGCCCTGCACCCCTCTGTGTTCACCGGGTCCCGGGGGTGGGCCACCCTGGGAGGGGGCGTGGCCCTGGGCTCGGAAGCCTGAGCAGTGAGTGGCCTTCGGGGACCCGGCAGACAGCTGGCGCTGGCGGCACCTCCAGCGCCTGGGGAGTGAGCGCCGCCCTTCTGCCCAGGGGGCTGGGCGCACCCCGTGGTGTCTGGTCCTCCCGGAGTGGCTCCCCCGCCCCTGGGCCCAGGACCGCCCTTGGGACCTTGCACACCGTCCGGCGGGCTGGGGCCAGTGTGGGCGGGACAGATGGGTGGCAGGAGCGGGTCTGCCCGTCCCACGGCAGACCTCGGCGCAGGGCTGCTCTGGGCTGTGGCGGCAGAGAGAGGAGACTCGGCCACGGCCAGGCCGGGCCACGGTCTCCGCGCCAACAGACCTGGCGTCTACAACCCAGCTCGCCCACGCGGGCTGACGGGTTCCGGGATGAGCTGGACTTAGGTCACGGGGCCCACAGGCACCGCAGGACCAGGTCTCCCAGGACACCCTGCCAGCCCCCCCCGCCCCCGAGAGCCCACCTCACGGGGGCCCTGCCCTGCCTCAGAGTCCAGGACCCACAGGGGCGCCCTGCACGTCCCTGCCCTCGGCGGGCCCCTCCCTGGTGGGGAGTCGGGCTGGGAGTCTGACTCCTGACCGGAGGGACGTCCAAGCCAGGGCGCAGCCGCCCTGCTGGAGCCCTCGGAGGGAGCGGTCGGTTCTTCAGACAATGGGGTGGACGCAAGGCGTGGCGTTCTGGCTTCCCCTGAGTATGTGTCCTACCGGCCTGAGGCAAGGAAGGGCACAGCAGGCAGAAGGAACAGCCTAGGCAAAGGCTCAGAGGTAGGAAATCATGGCGTGTTTGCGAGACTGTGAGGCAGGAGAAGGAACCAGGTGGGGAGGGCTGGGGATGCACCGCCCTGGACCCAGAGGGGACGTCCCTTGTCCCCCCACCCCCACCCCCGCCCCATGCTCACCTCCCTTCGCTCTGCCTTGCGCCTGGTGGCCTTCAGAGTGCACCCGCCAGGATTACCCCAGGCTGTGGTACCACTGGCCTACAGCCCTCCCGGCTCCCCACTGCTCCCCCCGGGAGGCCCACACTCCTTCCTGTGGCACAGGGGCCCCACCAGCTGGCCCCGCCCTGGCCCCGCACAGCCACGCATGCTGTTTTGCAGCTCTGCATACAGGCTGCTTCTGCTCCCACCCCCCGGGGTGCCCTTACCCCATTTCTTGTTTGGTTAAACTACTGAGTCCATAGGAGCCACCTCCTCCAGAAAGTCTTCCCTGACCTCTCCCCTCCTCCCCTGACTCCTCCCTACCCAGTCCATTCCCAGCACAGCCTCAGGACTGCCGCTGTCCCTTGTCAGGATGTCTCCTGCTCCGCGCAGAAGTTTCTGGAGCGAGGCCAGGGGCTGCCCTGGGTTCCTCTCTGGGGCCCCAGCCCCCAGCCTGCCCGCAGCACCGGGCGATGCAGTCCCCAGCCTGAGCGAGAGGGGAGCGAGGAGATGACGCCCTTCACACCAAGAAAGACATTGTCCCAAGCAGCTGGCAGGGCCCCCGCCCAGTCTGGGGGATTTTCCAATCTGCTGCAGGGAGGCCCGGCTCTGAGCATGGCGGGGTCATCCCAGGACACAGCGGGGCCCCTTCCCTGGCCTTGGTCCCACGCAGGGCCGGAGCGAGGGTCCTTCCTCCTGCACTGTCTTCCTGTCGGTAACACAGTGACGGGAGACGGGCAGAGATGGGCTGCTGCGGCCCCGTCTCCCTGGGAGCCTCTGGCCACGTCCAAGACCGTGCCCCAGAGTACGCGGCGTCCCTGCGTGGCGTGGGAGCCAGTCCTGGCCTGTACGGCCCAGCACCCCGAGGACCTGTGGTGGCAGTGAGGGGGAGGGGTGCTCAGCTACCAGAGGTGTGTCCCCGCGGAGCCTGGGCTGGTGACCCTCCCCTGGCTGTCTGGTGTTTCTGGCCCCCTGTGGTAGGGGTTGGGGGCTCCGTGCGGGCTGCTGGCGGCTGAGTGACTCCGACCGGCCCTGGAGCTCAGGGGAGGTGAGGGATGGCAGGGGCGGGGCGTGGACGGGGCAGCAGGGCCCCGGGGCGGCGGTGGGCGGTGGGCATCTCCTGGGATTCCCAGACGCGGAGCGGATATCCTGCCAGAGGGGCTTGTTTCTCGCCCCGCCTGGCACCGGCTGGGTCTGCTGGGAGTTGTTTTGCTCTGGGTAATTGGTGAGAAGCTTGCTTCTAAAAGTCTGCCCGGAGCCCAAAGTGGAAGCAGGCAGAGGGCCAGCAGGAGTAAAGAATGTTCTTTTCAAACACATTTTTATAGAAGTATGTTCGTGTCTGCTCCATGGATGCGGCGAGTTCAGAATGTGAAGTAATTGCATGGGGCTGGGTGGCCAGGCCTCACCTTTGCCCTGTGGCCTCAGCGAGGGGTGTCCCTGCCCTGGACGGCCAGCTGCGTGCGCTGGGGCGGATGACCTCACGCCAATCACAGGCTCCTCTCGCCCGAGCGGGAGCCGGCCCCTTGGCTGCCACCGGCCTGGCTCGGGTCCTGGCGCTGAGTGGAGGACGTGGGCCCCGCCCGCTGCCCCTGCGGTCACTCGGACTCGGAGCTCTTGGCCGGGCGCTCAGACCACGCAGGAGGCCCATCTCTGCCCGCCTCGGGCTCAGCTCTGCCCCTGGACTTGGCGGCGGCTTTCTGCTCTGCCCGGGCAACTTCCGCCCGGCCGGACCGCCCGGCGACTCTGGGGAGGGGAGACAGACACGGGGAGCCTGGGGACCCCGTGCTGCAGGGCAACAGGTTACTGGTTGTCCCGGGACGGGGGCGGGGAACGTCCTCAGGAACTCGGCTCCCTGAGCCACTGGCCTCTCCCTGGCTGGGCGACGGCAGTGAGCCCCTCGTCCCTCTGGGCCTCAGTGTCCACACCTGCCCAGTGCGGGAGAAGGCTAGACTGTTCCTTAGAGCTTCATCCTGCCCCAAGATCCTGCCATGGGCCACGCTCTGCCTCAGTTTCCCCCCTGCACGAGGAGAGGGTGGAGGAAGCCGTTTCCGGAAGGGAGTGCCAGGTGTCACTCGCAGGCCCCGCTTGCTCGGGGAGAAGCGACATCCCAGTGGGGGGACGGACCAGGGCTGTGTTTGCGTCGGGTGGGCGGGGCTCGCCCGAGCGTCTGGAGCATCTTTCCCGAGCGGGTCCTCAAAGGAGCCGATGTCTCCAGGATGCGGGGGCCACGGGCTGGTGCCCACACAGGCTCCTCCCCAGCCCGTGGGGCCCAGGGGCTCGAGACCCAAGCCTCGCGGGCACATGCGGCAGGCCTGGGGGGGCCTGGCCGGGCGGGCCACGCGGGGCACAGGTGTAGGGAGGGCCTGGGTGATCGAGGGTCCCCTGCCATGTGACCAGCCAGGAGCGGCGATGTCACACCTTGCTGTGTCCAGAGGGCCACCTGTGCAAGGGGCGTAGGTGGGTCATTCTGCCCCGTCTCCACACCCACTCTCCTGTCCGTTTTGCGGGGGTGGAGCCTGGGTCCTGCTGGGGGGAGAGGAGGCAGGGGGCCCCCAGGTCACCTGACCCCAGAGACAGCCCGGTGGGCCTCATCTGCCCCCTCCCCACCCCCCCCACCCGTTTCCAGGGCACGGCAGGCCTGTCGGATCCCAAGACTGTTTTAGAGGTGCGTGGACAGACCTGTTACATAACCGTGCATTTGATTTCATGTGTATTAGAGAAAAAAGTTTAACCCATCAAGTCTGTGATTTCACTGAGAACATCGCCGAGAAGAAAACAAGGTTTCACAAGCGAGACTATTTAAGATGAAATTTAAGAAAAAGATTAAGAAATGGTCTAGCAGGGGAGGGTGGCAAAAAATCGGGGACTTGGAGCAGAGCCAGGCCACCCACGTGCGGCCCCCGTCTGTCCTCCGTCCTGCACCCCGGGGTCAGCCCCCGTCCCCATGCGCCCGGCACTGCCCACCTCTCCTGGGCCCCAGCCTCCAGCCAGCTCTGCGCCCCCCATTCTGTCCCAGGGAGGTCCACAGGGAGGACCCCACTGCCTCTCTGTGTCTTGCCGTCCACCCGCTCCTCTCTCAGCGGCCACCACCTGGCAGGCCCAGGGGCCACTCTCCAGGAGGTCGGGTGGCCCCCTTTGGAAGGGTCCTTCGCTGGCAGTGACACAGGTGGCTGCTCTCTTGGGACCTCTGGACCCCACACGCACATGACGTCCCCTCTCCCCTCTGCCTGCTTTCCCCCAGGCTCCTCCGAGGGCCCGCCTTCTCCCAACCTTGAGACGGTGGCATGCCTTAGAACTTCCATTTCCGCTCAGTGAAACCCATGTCCCCCCCTGGTATTTACAGCTGGCGATAAGCTGATAGTCCCCCCAGGACTCCTCCACGCCATCTGCTGAGGTTCGCCCCTTTTCTCCACCTGCCGAGAGAGGCCACTTCGCCCCGGACCGCCCCCAGGCACCTGGGACTCACCTGCCCGAGCCGAGCCCTGGACCCGCCCGCCGAGCCACCAGCTCCATCCGCCCCTGCCCCCCGGGGCCCCTCGGCCCCTTCTCTCTGCCCAGCTGTGTCCGATGGGCCCGCGTCTCCCTGCCTCTCTGCCACCACCCTTTCGGAGCACCGCCATCCTCCCCCTTCAGAGGCCAAACCGCCCACTCCACTCCACTCAGGTGCAGCAGGCGGCCGGACCTTTGGGAGACACAGATGGGTTCACGCGACTGTCCCGCTTCGAGCCACCCCGCTCAGGAGCACCCCACCTCCTGGGATCAGGCCCAGAGCCCTTGGCACCCGCGGGGCACCCCTGGTGGGGCTCCTTGTCACAGAAACAGGGGTGACAACAACCTTCTGTTGCCGGACGCTTAGCTGGGGTGGGGGTCAACGCCTCTTCCACCCAGTGACCGAGAGGTCACTGCCTCAGCCCCCGCCTTGCCAGCAGCCCAGGCTCCCTCTGCCTGCGGCCCCACTGCGCTCATGGGTCTAAGCTGGCTGTTTGAGGTCCGGCCATCCCGGGGGTGGGGTCGGGGGCACCCCCAGGAAGGTGGACAGTCCTCCTGCTCACATCCACCGAGCAAACGTCGTTACTCGGCCACACCTGGCCGCCCAGGGGACTGGGAGGTGCCGCTTTCGGCGGGGCGGGCTGGCCCTTCTTGGCGCCTCGGCACCTGTCCCTCGGCTGGGGCGGCCTCCCCTGCGAGGGGGTCGTGAGGGCGCCCCAGGGGTCCCCGGGACGCAGCCAGGAGCTGGTCCGTGAGGCCTGGCTCGTCTCTGCCCGCCTGGCCTCAGGCTTGGCACCCGCGCCTTGAGCGCTCCGGGTCCGGTTCCGGATCAGCCCGCCCGTCACCGCTGCCTCCCCGGTGCCGGGCCCCCGATGCGCGGGAGCCGCGGGGCGCGGGACCCGAGGCGGCAGGGTAGGCGCAGTTGGTGCGTGGCAAACCGAACCTGTCAATTCCAGAAGCTTTCGGCACATTGTTGAAGCGACTCGATGACTTTGAGAAGTGTCTGCGTGTTTTTCCCCAAGTGCAGTTATTTTTGCTGCTGTGAAATGTTCTGAAATCTGACAGTTTTGTTTTGAGTCTTAGCCCGATGTGAAGACGGAGAGGAACACTGCCTCCCGGTCCTGTGGCACCCGCTTCTCGGGGTTTCCTGAGGACACCCGGAGCCTGGCGGGGTGGCCGCCGAGCTCGGCCGCCAGGCTGTCCCTGGGCGAGCGCACAGTGGGTCAGGCCTGGGAGCACACGGCCCCACGCAGCACGGGAGCCCTAAGGGCTGATTCGGCCAATGCAAAAGCACCTACTGTGTGCCAGGACCTCACCCACCAGCCGTTCACTGAGCACTTCCTGTGTGGTGCAGAACCACAGGAGTGCCGTGGGCTCCGGGGTGACAGGCCACCCTGCTGTGCCTGGTGGCCAGCGGGACGCAGGTGAGGAGGCTGCCGCAGGGACGAGGACCCCAGAGGAGAGAAAGACGATTTCGATGCCGTCCCCGCGTTTCCGAAGCTGACAGCCCTGCCGGGGACCCTGCCCCCGGGTGGGGACATGTGAGGACACCAGGGGACTGCATGTGGTCCCGGCCTCATTGCTGCCCCGCCCCCACCCCTCCGGCTCCTCCCAAGCTCACAGCTCCCCAGGGCTGGGCCCGGGACCCCCCCCTCTCCCCACCCAGGTGGGTGCGCCCTCCTGCCGGCTGGGGTCGCTCAGCTCACTTCCTCACAAACAGCGCCTTCTTCACCCCTGGATGCCATGTGCTCCCCTCCGTGCCCCCCGGCACCCCTAGGGCCCTCACCCTGTGTCGGCCCCGGTGACTTCTCACGTGCCCCCCACGGTCGCCGGGGCTCCGCAGTCCCCCACTCAGGCATCGACCCTGCTGCTCCTGATGGGCAGCGTCGTGGCCGCCCTCTGACTCAGGGTCTGGGACTCAGGGCACACGGGCCAGCACGCAGGAGGTGCCTTCCCCGAAGGCTGACTGGGTGCCAGGCACTGGGCCGAGTGCTCTTCGCCGGACCCCAGCAGCGGCCTCGGGAGGAAGCCTGACCTGTGGTCCCGGCTTCTGCGCCTTCGTGGACGACAGGACCGAGGCCAGACGGAGAAATTACCCGAGGACACGGGCGCGTCCAGCACCCCCCGAACAAGCGAACCCCCCGCCTAACCCCGTGACAGCTGGGGGAGCGGAGCCCGGCAGCAGCCACCCCAGGCGTGCGCCCGCGTGTTTCCGTGTTTACAAGAGCTTTCTGCATTGCTATGGAGACCGGCCGCGCAGCCTTCCCCTCCGAGAGGTAGACGTGGGGAGCAGCTGAGACTCGCGCTGCAGAATGTTCCCGGGGAAAGGGACAAAAACAAAACGACGGCGAGGCCTCTCTCCTTCCGCCTCTCTTCTCACGTGGAGAAGAAAGTGGAACCAGCACATGGAGGCACCGTTACTGTGTGGGGTCGATCGCGGGGCTGGCGGGACTGTGACAAAGGTCCCCACGCGACAGGGAGCACGATAAGGAAGGTTCTCCTTCTTTCGCTCCACGTGAGCCAGGCAGGGCTGACGGGGCTGGCGGCCGGGCCACGGGCCCCCATCCCAGCTCTGTCCCCTTTGCTCACCGCCACCTTGTCGCCCAGGAAGGTCCTGCCGGTCCCAGGTCCACGGCGCAGCCAGAGGATGAGGAGCAAGGAGAACGGGATGTGTGGCCCCTTCGCCGACAAGCTGTGTGTGTCACTCTGGCTCAGATCCCGTTAGCGGGACATGGGTGATGTGGCCACATCTAGCTGCAAGGGAGGCGGGAACGTCGTTTTGGGTGGGTGGCCCTGTGCCTCGCTCAAGCTTAAAGGGCACTGTGATTAAGGAAAGAAGGGTCAAATGGACATGGGGGACAACTAAGAATCCACACCACAGTCCACCCCCGGGGGGCCCCCGGATTTCCATGCACACTCTGCCTTCCGCGCCTGCAGCACACTCAGCCCCTTCGAGGGACACAGCCCTCAAATCCCCTCCAAGCACCGTGTCCGGACACGCCCAGGACCTGTGGGTGATGTGAAGTCATCCCAACAGGGCACGTGACGACCCCTCAACAGGGAACCTAGGAATTATACACAGACAGGACAGGAAACCTGTGAACCCCCTTCATAGAGGCGCAGGGTCAGGGCGGTCGCTGGGAGGACTGGCTTGGAGGAGGGAAGGACGCCCACGGCCCGGCGGGCATTGGGGCCCCTCTGCCTGAGCCGGCTCGGCTGTGATGCTGCCCCAACTCGCTCGGTGTCCCGGCCCCCTTCCCCCCAGGCTCACGCCGGAAGCGGCATTGCTGCGAGCACCCTTCCCGGCAGCCACCCCACCTTCAGATCACGTCTCTGGCTGGGTTCCCATTCTGGGGTGACCAGGGATCTCTTTAGGGGGCTCGTCGCAAGAAAACATGGTCTTGAAAACCAGGCTTGTGGTTTGCTTGGAAATACAGTCCCCTCTAAAAGTCTGTCGGTTTCCGTCTGTCCTGCTTCCTACAGAACCCACCCAGAGGTCTTTTCTGTCCAGGCCTCTGACCTTGGCTGCCCTCCCCGCCCCTCATTGCACGGCAGCCCCCTTCACAGTGTCTGGACCAAAGGCTCGGGCGAGGAGACCGCACCTCGCTCGGGGCGTGGCCCCTGCCTGGCTCCCCTCGCCTGGCTGAGAGTGGTGCACGGCAGGGGCGTGCCTGCGACCGGCCAGCCTCTGACCTTCCACGGGACGGCCTGCCTGCAGCGTGCGTGCGTGGTCGTTGGCCTTGAGGCAGGGATCCCAGCTGTCCTGGCGGCTGTGAGCCCGGCTGCCCACATAGGTGCGTGCTCAGCGGGGCAGGGTCCTCAAGCCCCTCCAGCTCCCTGTCATGTGATGTCTCCTGTTCCCGTGTGTCTCCTGGACCGGGCGGGTAATAAATATCAGTCATTTTGCCCAGCCACTTCCCCTGCCGCTTTGGGACATCAAATGGGAGCAGCTTCTCCCAGCAGCACCTGGGGCGCAGGGCGGGGCTGCGGGCGAGGCAGGCTAGGGGCGTCTTGAGGGCTCTGACACCCTGTTGTGGGGTTTGTTCTCCTCTCGGAGGAAGAGAGACCAGTGGGGGGTGGTGTTCAGACCCATGGGGGTGTTCCTGGGCCAGGAAGGGACTGGGGTGTCAGCAGACGTCGGAGGAACACAGCCTCAGATGTGCTGAGTGCTTGCGGTCAGGATGCCGTGCAAGGTTCTGGAGCTGGTGTTTGTCACGGTCACCGGGGGTGTGGGAGCCCGCAGCACCCGCCTTGGGGCTGCAAGTCCCGGGCTCCAAGCAGCGGGGGAAACCAGAGGGGAAGACAGGAAGCTTTTATTAAAAACAAACAAACAAACAAACAAGCAAGCACACACACCAAAAAACGCTTTGGGAAACGTGCTACAATGTCTTCTTCTTCTTTTTTTTTTTTTTTGGCAGGGTGGGGGGCTGATCATCCCTGAATAACCCTTTGCAAACCAACCTGGGGACCGTGGCTGGGAATTTTAAAGCGCGGCTCAGCCAGGATGCGCCATGAAAAGAAACGCAGGCCCGTGAAAGAGACACGCTCCAAATTGCCTGTTTTCATCTTCAGCGTTGGCGGAAACGTGCCCATTAGCGGGGGTGGGCGGGGTGGGGGCGGGGAGGCCCGGAGGAATCGGCGAGGGGCCCCTCGGGGAGAGGGCTTCTGCGCTCTGCGGAGCAGCGCCCTGGGGCGCCGTGGGTGGACACGTGCCTCGGACGGCCCCGGGACTGTCTCAGGCCCCGCAGGGAGGAGGAGCGGGAAAACAACAGTGTGCATCCTGCCAGGACGGTGTCTGAACCAACAGCGTGGGCAGCTGCTCCTCCCTGCCGGAGCCAAGGCACTGCGCCGTTGTCCCTGACGAAAACGCGCCTGACGAGGGCGCGGGGGGGCCCCTGCCCGGGCCCCCACGGGCCTTTGAACTCCACCTCAGCACCCTCCTTTCAGCTGACGGCTCTCTCTGAATTCGGGGTCCTTTCTTCCCTTTCTAAGGGCAAGCGCTGACTGTGCGAGGCAGCCCGCCTCGGAGCGGCAGCCTGGCCGGTGTCCTAGGGGAGGGTGTGACAGCCGGCGGGCCTCATGCCCGCGCCCCGGGCGGCAGGTGGGGGCAGTGGGGAGACTCGGGACACGCATCCTGGAGGCCCGGCGAGGGCCCTGCTGGACCTCGGGGCGTGCGGGTTGCTGACCCGCCTGAAGGCCGGGGCCGCCCAGGGTTCTCGGGGTGTCAGCTTGCCCTGTCTGGAGTGTGACCGAAGCAGGAGGGCCTAGCGTCTCCGAATCCGTCACAAAGCGCCCGGGGCTGACGAGTTTGATCCGTCCCTGCTTGAGGCCAGTCTGTGTCCGAAGAGAAAGCAAGAGGTCCTTTCCCGTTCGGGGGCATGAAAACTGTCCCCAGTCCTGGCCGAGGGTGGGAGCGACAACAGGGAGACTGTGCTGGAGTTGATTCCAGTGGCCTAGGGAGGTGGCCCCAGCACAGACCCCACAGGGAGGGGGCCCCTGTGTGTTGGGGGGGTGGCAGTCGCTGCAGAGGCCACGCCCCCACCAGCCTCTCGGGACCTCAGGGGGTTCCACCTCCCCACGGATACCCCAAGCTCGTGTGCAGGAGGAAGCAGGCCCCACGAGGAGGGGTGGTGCTGGCCGGACAGGGGGGCAGGGGCTGTGGCTGCGGGTGCGCGTCCCTGTGGTGGGGATGCGGGGCCCCGTGGGGGCTCGGGCTGGCACCACCTCCACGGCCGTCCGGCGGTGGAGGGATGCAGAGGGAGGAGCCCGAACCTGCAGCCGGAGGTCCGGCCAGCGCAGTGTGACCCTGGGCAAGTCACTCGGACGCTCTGGGCCGTGCACCGCCCCTCAGAGGTGTGAACTGTGCACACTCGCCGAGGCGGCACCCCGTGCAAGCGGGGATGATGACCCCGGAAACTCCTTGTCGCCACAGCCCGGGGCCTGGTGCGCGCCCCGGAGGAGCCCCGGAGGAGCCCCGGAGGAGCCTGAGGTGGCGGTGGCCTGGGCCGTGTTCTGCATTCGGGCGGGTTGAGAATGGAGAGGGGTTAGGAAAAGCGCTTTTGGGAACAAAATGTAGTTACTTTAGAAATCTAACTGGATCTTTTCTGTTTATATTCTCTTGCCCAAGTCGAGGTAGAAAATATTTATCTTTGCTGTTTTACAAGCAGTGGCCTCCGGCCAGATGTGAGGGTGACTCTGTTCCACGGAGCCGAGAGGGCGCCCCGCCAGGACGGCGGGGTGCACAGCGACCTCGGGGAGCCGGGACCAGGGGCGGCCTGGTGTTTCTGTGCTTGCTTTTTACTTTCTTTTTCATTGTGGTAAAACACACGCTCAATGCTTACCGCTTCCACGCAGCGTAAGGGTACAGGTGCAGAAGTGCCGTCCCAGTAACCCGGGCGGATCGCACTGTGCCGTGATGTGTCACAGAACCGAAGCGATGCCGGAGGGATCTGCACCGAGCGACGCACCGAATCTCACGCAGAGGCAGGCTCCGGCCTCCTGCCTTCCCTCTTCGCCTCGGGCTCCCGGCCGGCGTGCATGCCACAGCGTGGGTCTGTCTGGCTTTTATTTGAAAGTGCGATTTTTTTTTTCCCATCATGGATGTTTTTGCATTGCTTTTGTTTAAGGTGCGGTCAAATACACACAACAGACAATTGACCAGCTGAACCATCTTTAGGTGTAGAATTCAGCGGCATCTGGTGCATTCACACTATTAAGAGCAGGCAAGGGCAGGGGTGTGAGGCGTGGGGGTCCCGGCGGGGGGGCCTGAGGCTGAGGGCTGAGGCGGGCGGACCCTCAGTGCCCTCACGGCTACAGCAGAGGGGCTCCCTCCTCCAGCCTGCGGTGGGGGCTGTGCTCAGACGCAGCTCCCACGAGTACTTTCGGGCGGGGAGGAGGGAGGAGGGTTGACACCGTCACCCTGCTCTAGAACTTTCCATCTCCCCAAACGGAAACTCTGTGCCGAGGAAGCGCTGACTGCCCCCGCCCCCGCAGCCCCGGCCCCGCCCATCTCCTTCCTGTCTCGGTGGATTAGTGCGCTCCCACGGACAGGACGTTCTCAGGTGCGCCGCGGTGCGGCAGGCTGTCAGAGCGCCGTGCCTTTTCCTGGCTGCGTAATATTCCGCCGCTGGGCGGCCCGCACCTCGTCCATCTGTTGAGGGGCACTGGGCTCCGTTGACACCTTTGGTGACCATGAACGCTAGGAGCACTGGTGTCCAAGGTTTTTTTGTGTGTGGTTTTTTTTCGAGTCTCTGACTTCAGCTCTTTTGCTTGTACACATACACGTGGGGTTCCTGGAATATGTAATTATTCTGTGTTTAGCTGGTGGAGGGCCCGCCGGCGGTCTTCCGCAGCGGCTGTGCCACTTGGCGTTCCCCCGGCGATGGGCAAGGGCTCTGCTTTCTCTGTGTCTTTGCCAACACTTGCTGCTTTCCGTTAATTGTTCGTTCGGGCCGTCTCCGTGGGTGTGAGGCGGCCGGCCACCGTGGTGCTGGTTTGCATTCCCCTGATCACTAAAGGTGTTGAACATCTGTTCATATACTCGTCGGTCATTTCTGAACCTGGAAAAAAAGATTTCACTTATTTTTAGAGAGAGGAGAAGGGAGGGGGAAGGAGGGGGAGAGAAATACCAACGTGAGAACCATCGATCGGTTGCCTCCCGGACACGCCCTGACCGGGACCACACCCCCGACCCAGGCCTGTGCTCTGACGGGGACTCGAACCAGCGACCTTTTGCTCTGCGGGACGACGCCCAACCAGCTGAGCCACGTAGGCCAGGGCTCTGTAACATCTTTAGAGAAATGTCCATGCAAGTCTGCGCCTATTTTTAAATTGGGCTATGTACTTTTTTGTTGTTGTTGGGCTGTGTTTACATTACTCCTGACTCCTAAAAATACCGTGTTAAGAGAGTGACACCTTCACCGCCGAGGTTTCTGGGACCCCTTACATTTTGTGTCTGAGGTGAGTGTCTCACCGGCCTCACCCTCTTGCAGCCCAGAAGAGCTCCTGAATGAGCCCCTCGGAGGGGAGGGTGACCCCCGGGGTGGGGGATGAGCAGACAAGGGCAGGGGTGTGGGGCCGGGGGTCCCGGCGGGAGGGCTGAGGCCGAGGGCTGAGGCGGGCGGACCCTCAGTGCCCTCACGGCTGTGGCAGAGCGGCCCCCTCCTCCAGCCTGCGGTGGGGGCCGTGCTCAGACGTGGCTCCCACGGGCACTTTTGGGCGGGGAGGAGGGAGAAGGGCTGAGGTCCACGTTTGGGCCGGTGCCGGGGGAGGCAACGGAGCGGCTGAAGCGTGGTGCTGAGGATGGTGTCACGGGCGACCAGGAGGAGCCTCGTGCCCAGGCGTGCAGCTTCTCAGGGAGGCACCCCTAGGAGACAGTGCAGACCCCCCACCCCGGGGCCTGCTGGGCGTCCATAGGCCCGTGTGGCTGGCCGAGGCCACAGCACCTGGGGCCTGTCCCGAGAGGCCTGTCCCCCGAGCTCATGCTGAGACTCCTGCCTGCACCCAGGGCAGCTTCTGTGCCCAGAGGCGGTGACGGTGCCCTCTTAACTCCCCAGGGAACCGAGGGACCCTCAGAGCCTCTCCCCAGGCTCCCACCCACACCACAGCGCCATCTACAGCAAGCCGTGGCCAGCCTGCCCAGGCCCCCCCACAGCACTGTGAGAAGCGTGGGTGCCGGCCACCACGCGCCCGTCCGTCGGCCCTGCTCTCGAAGACAGAAGCGCTGTCTCCGGGAGGCCCGTGGAAACACCGCGTCCAGGTCTGATGAAAACCGTGAGTCCACACATCCAAGTTCAACAGATTCCGGGGAGAACCCCAGCAGGACACATCACGACCCGTTTTCTGAAGCCAGAGAGAAGGAGGGAGCCCGCCCGGCAGCCGGAGGGGAAGCAGACGTGGGGAGGGCCCACGCGGGGGGACCGCAGCGTCCTTCTCGGATACGCCCCCCGTCGGCGGGTGACGTGTCCCACGGAGGGAGAGGAAGATGCTGTCGACCTAGAGCTGTCACCCCAAAACGACCTTCCACAAATGAGGGCGAAGGAGAGAGCCCCGAGACGCCCGTGGACGGGGCCACCGCGCACGGCCCAGGAAGTCCGTCGGGCAGAGAGAAGAAGACGAAACGGAGGGAAAGCCGGGCCCGCGAGACGGGTGGAGGGCGCTCGGAACGGTGAGTTTGGGGACGGATGTAAAAAACTTCAAAAAACAAGCAAAACCCCACTTTAAGAGCGACAGTTTTCAATAATATGCACGACATGCCGGTGGTTCGTAACTGTTATTAAAAACTAGAAATGACTAAGTCTATTTAAATTATAGAAGTCGTACACACTCACCTCATCCCATTGCAGATAGAGCCTTCACAGTAACAAACCCTCCCAAGTCCGTTCCACAAAGGAAACGGTGTCTCATACGTAATACCCCCTACTTGGTATATTAAATAAAAAAATATAAGACAAACATGGAGTATACGTTGATATTTCACACGGAGGGTTTTACATTATTTTGCCATATGCATTTAAAACCACCGATTAAAATAAATTTGTTTCTCAACTTTAAATCTCCCAAAAGACGAGTGACTATGTAAAAAGCGTATCAATAGTGCGCTCTGGGGTCTGTCACGGATGGAGGAGGGGGGCCGGTGGCAGCCGCAGCTCAGGGGCGGGAGCAGGGTGGAGCGCACCTGCAGGGGCTCGTGGCACAGGGCAAGGGGCGTACATCGGAAGGCAGGCCATGGTGCACTGAGCATGCATATTCTAGATCCTGGAGCCACTCCTGAGCACCGGAACAAAGAGATGTAGCTTCTGAGACGTGTGTGAAACATAAACCCCGCAGCACCCTGAAGAACGGAGAAGAAAAGGGGAAAAGAAGCAAGAAACAGGGTAGAGTAAACCCAGTGATGCTGGTAGTTCTATCAAACGTGAGGTCTAAAGGCTCCCACACAAGGCAGAGACGTGGGCCCTGGGTGAAAAAGCAAGGCCCCCGACGCCCTGGTGCCCGTAAGAAACCCGTTTTAAGTATGCACAGAGTTAACTGTGTGTCGTATCCTAGCAAAGAACGGTTAGTAAATGAAACGAAATCCCGTATTACAGATCAATCGTATAATAAAAAACCAGTAGCGTGAGGGAGCACGGCCGTTGAGTCTGTGCCAGTCCGAAAGCGCCCCAGCGACCGAGGCGGGGACACGGGAGACGGAGAATAAACAATAAATGATGCCGGCGCTGGACTGCAACCCAGACAACGGAGTGACTGATGTCTGTTAGTCTACACAGCAGGATGGCTGGGTCACGTGACCGGAAACAAACAGATGAGAGGAAGGGGACAGTACCTCCTTACAGGGGAGTTCCAGTCCATCAATGGCCAGGGAGTGAGGGAAATAGAAAAATCACCACGAGGGTTCCGCGGCGGCCACGGTGGCCATCACCCCAGTGGCGGCCTGCTCAGGGACGCGTGCCCTCCTGATGACCTGAGAATGCACGAGACGAAGCCACGCCGAGAGACGTGCCACAGAACACCTGGCCATTGCTGTCAAAAAGGGACTGGTGGAGCCCTGGCTGGCGTAGCTCAGTGGATTGAGCGTGGGCTGCGAACCACAGTGTCGCAAGTTCGATTCCCAGTCAGGGCACATGCCTGGGTTGCAGGCCACGGCCCCCAGCAACCGCACATTGATGTTTCTCTCTTTCTCCCTCCCTTCCCTCTCTAAAAATAAGTAAATAAAATATTTAAAAAGAGGTGACTGGTCACGAAAGGCAGAAACATTCAACCGCTGTCACGGGTTGTCAGAGACTCAGGAGACGTGCCTACACCACGGGATCCTGGAAGGCGACGAGAATGCTAGTGGGAAAACCGGTGAAACCCAAATGCCATCTGCGGTGTTGCCGTACATGTGCGCCATGAGTTAGGGGAGGCGTTGGCGTCAGGGGAAGGCGAGCGCGAGGCGGGTGGTGATTCCCTCTGCTCTTTCAGCAGCTCCTCCGAGTGTACTCTCAAGTTGGTGCAGAATAAAACAGCTGCAGAGCGATACCGTCCGCACCAGCGTAAAATGCGTGAACGGCTGGGGATAACCCTCACGAACCACGTTTGAGACCTGGACACTAACGGCTGCGGAACGCCGCCGGGAGAGAGGAAAGGTGGCATTGAGAAGTAAGGAAGCGTCCCATGTTCATGGAACCCAAGACTCGACATCGCCGGTGCGAACAGTGCCCCAGTGATCTAGCATAATTGCGGTTATAATCACACCTGCCTTTTGGCAGAAATCGGCATAGCTGTTCTAAAATGTAAGTGGAAGGGCAACGCACCTGAAACAGCCCAAGCAGCTCTGAGAAAGAGCAAAGCAAGAAGATCTATCCTGCTGAAAGTTAAGATCTGTTTTAAAGCAGTAGCCCTGGCAGGCGTAGCTCAGTGGATTGAGCGCGGGCTTCGAATCAGGCATCACAGGTTCGATTCCCAGTCAGGGCACATGCCTGGGTTGCAGGCCATGGCCCCCAGCAACCGCACATTGATGTTTCCCTCTCTCTCTCTCCCCCTCCCTTCCCTCTCTGAAAATAAATAAATAAATAAATAAATAAATAAATAAAGCAGTAGTGTGGTGTATAGAAGGACGAACGTTTAGGTCAAGGGCACAGAACGGAGAACCCCGAGACAGGTCCACGTTCGTATGACCGACCGAAGGGGCCTGAACAGATCACTGGGGAAGGCAAAGCCTTTAGAACAAGTGTTGGTGGACCGACCGCACAACCACATGTGATAACAGAAACCTCGGCCCCTAGCTCACACCCCACACGAAAATTCACGTGAACGCCACAACTGTAAAACTTCTAGAAATGTCAAGAAAATATCTGTGACCTTGGAGTTGGCAGAGGTTTCTTAATAGGACCCCCAGACCCTCAAAACATAAAACCTGATAGAAAATGGAGGTCATCAAGTCGAGCGTCTGTATGTCAAGGGGCCTGTGAAGGAAAATGCAGACACGCCACGGCGTGGGAAAAACACGTTTGCGGCACAGATGCCCGGCACGTGTGTCAACACGCTAACGACTCAACGGTGTGGGACGAACGCTGCAACGAGGGTCCTGGGTGGAAGCCTTTGGCAGTCGCTGCACAGGGGGCACGCCGGCGAGCAGCCCCTCAGCCGCCCCCCGGCCTGAAGGACTCCCCCGGTGCGTGGGCCTCACTGCCTGGCTCCTTCGCCTCGGTTGGCTCAGACGTCCCCTCCTCAGTGAGGTCCCCAGACACCGGACAGACCGCCGCCCCCAGCGCCACCTCCCACCGCACACAGACGCCTAGTTACCCCCCACCCCCCGTGCTTCCTTTTGCTGAAGCACAGGCCGCTTCCTACCACACCACAGACTGTCCTCTCCATGTGTTCGTTTCCTAACGGTCTCCTCCGTGAGAACGAGCAAGAATTCTGTCTATTCCCCTCGCCCCCCGCCCGCCAGGATCCCGAGTGTCCGCAGCAGCAGCACCGTCGCTCTCCGCTCGGCCCCAGGCTTGGCCCCGGGGTCGCTCCCACCGTCCGGCCCGCAGGCTCAGCTGCGCACTGCCAACGGGCGCTGCCCCAGGCGTTGTGCTTGGAGCTGCGTGTTGCCCTCACGCACACTTGGTGGGGGAGGCCACAAGGTAGACGGCTCAGGGGACCTGCCCCTGGACACACATCCGATCGCCCTGCAGCCTTGCTTCTCAGCCAGGCCCCTGGGACCACACTCCCCCCGCTCCTGCTGCTGGCCTTCCTCGGAGGGGGCCCTGGGGCTCTGCTGCAGGCTGCCCGCCGGAGGTGGCCTCGGACCTGGCCTGTGAGAACGGGAGGCTGGGGCGCTCCCAGCCTGCCAACGCAGAGGCCCGAGGGTGCGAAAAGGCAGAGACGCATGCTGGCGGCTCCGTAAATATTTGCTGAGTAGCTGGGTAAGTGAGCCGCCCGTCGGAGGGGCGAGGGGGACGCTGCGGGTGCAGCGTGAGTCAGGGCCCTGCAGCGGCTTGGGTCGGACCCGCCGGGCGCTACCTGCTCTTGCCCAACTCCCCGGGCCAAACCAGCCGGGAAGCCCTTGGGGCGCTGCCAGGAAGCCGGCCTCAAGCCCGGCCTCAAGCCCAGCCTGGGCAAGGGCAGTCCCCCAGGTCGCAGGCCGGCCTGCCCTCCTCAGCGAGCGAGCCTCAGAGGGGACCCTGGCGCGAGGTCAGCCGGACCCGGACACCCGGCGTCCTGGCCTCCGGCCCTGCCGGGACCCTGGCTCTTCGCTGAGGTCCGAGGCACGTCCGCCAGCCCGCCGCGAGCAGGGGAAGGCAAGCAGGGAAATTCCGAGTGAGGCCTGGACGGCGGTCAAGTCCGTGTTCCTTCATAAACACCCTCTCCGCATGTATTACAGGAGGGAACTTGAGCCCGTGCCCTGGAGGGAGGAGTGGATCCAGAAAGGCCGCGGAGGCGAATGCCACCGGGCAGCCTGGCCAAGGGCGCCCGGGGAGGGGTGGGGGGTCCTCAGAGCACGTCGGGCCTCAGGGGGGGGAGGCCCAGGTGTGACTTCAGTACTTCGAGCTTTAGCCCTGGGAGAGCCAGCTGGACTTGAGTCGGCAGAGTGGTGCCGAGGGGTCTTGGCTGCGGAATGAAGGGGAGACGCTCTGGGGGCCTTCTGGGAGACAGAAACGCGGCGTCTGCTCAGAGGTCAGGAGCGCCTCGTCGTCACCCGCCTCCCGGGGCCGGGCTCCAAGGGGCGCTCTCGCACCGGGAGGCTGCGCGACCCTCAGAGGAGGCTGCGAGGTCCTGTCATTAGCCCAGGTGTGCAGGCGAGGGGTCGGGGAGGCCCCGGGCCCCTGCTTCTCCTCCATGGGGTGCTGGCTCCGTGGGAGGGTGTCTGTCTCCACACGAGTCTTCCAGGCCCACGGACATCTATTCATTCAGTTTTGCCCCAAGCAGAGAAATAGGGTGAAGCATTTGAGGGTTTATAACTTTTATTTTTTAGTTTATTTTATTTTTATTAAAAAAATTTTTTTAATTAAAAATTTTTTTCTTTTTCTTTTTTAAATTTTATTTTATTTTGTTATTTATTTTTAGAGAGGGAATGGAGGGAGAAAGAGAGAGAGAGAAACATCAATGTGCAGTTGCTGGGGGTCATGGCCTGCAACCCAGGCATGTGCCCTGACTCGGGATCGAACCTGCGATACTTTGGTTCGCAGCCCGCGCTCAATCCACTGAGCTACGCCAGCCAGGTATAACTTTTAAATACAGACATCGTGATGGTGGGTGGGGCCCATGAAAGTCGCAGCGCAGAGCTGAGAGACTCTGACTGGCTGGCGCCCCTCTGAGCCCAGGCTCCTGGGGCGCCCAGGGGAGGAGTGTGGACGCCCACATCCAACCCAACACAACTCTGTTAGAAGGGCACCCCCTTCCCCAGCCCCTACTACACACCCTCTTGCTGTCCCTGCCCAGGGCTCGGCGGGGGGGGGGGCGGGTTCCTAAAACGGGCAGGACCAGCGATACTGAGATTCCGCTGTCTGTCTCCTGGGCGCCTCAGGCGTGTGGGTTTCTGTCCCTGTTCTCGTGAACTTGGGGTTTAGAACGCGTTCCGGTTTACGGAGAAGTTGCTTAGGAGGTGCAGAGGGTCCCCACCTCCTCTCCCCTCACTGCTCACTCGGCTCCAGACTGGGCTGGGGTCTCGCCTGTTTCCCCACAAACCTCCTCTCTCTGTTCGGGGATCCCAGCCCGGGAATTGCCCGCCCTGCCCCCCCCCCCCCCCCCCGTTTCATGGCCCTGGGTCACATCGAGTTCGATGCCTGCTCTGGGCCAAAGCTAGGGCCCGAGGGGGGCGTGAGGGGAGCTCTGGCCGGGGTAGGTCCGGGCCTGCGGCTGGTGGGGGTGGGGGATGTGTGTGGGGTGGAGGACTCGTGTGGGGTGGGGGGTGCGTGCAGGGTGGGGGGCCCGTGCGGGGTGGGGGGGCATGTGCGGGGTGGGCAACCGTGCGTGGCGCGGCAGCCCTGCGGGCGGGATGGGGGAGGCAGGCCTGTGTGCCTCCGCGGGGCTCTGAGAATGGGAGGCTCCGACGGAAAAGCTAGCTTGAATAATAACCTCGAGCGCTGTGTTTTGATGGGATAATTGTTTTATGTTTATGAAGATTCCTCATTATCTCCAGCGAATGCATTTAGCTCACTTGGTAATTGAATTAAGGGAACCGTCTCTTCGAGCACGGCAAGCTGCTGCTCCAACGTATAGTGAGGAGAAAGAAAGAGCAACTTCAAAGCACTACCCTCCGTGGCCTGGACCAGCTCGTTCCTGGGCGGAGGGCTGAGTGGCTCCATCACGGGCCCAGCCCTCTCTCACGGGGCGCCGTTATGAAGGTGCCAGGTTCAAATCCCAGCGTCGGTGGAAATTCCCTGTCCCTGAGGAGCCTTTCGGACCCCCATTTAAAGCCGGTCCTTCCTCGGTGGGCCCGACACATGTCCACCTTCCTGCTGAGCTCGCTGTCCGGGGGTCGTCCCTGCGTCTGTCTCGGGTCCCTCTCACCCCCCAGGTTGTGTGTCTGGAGGAGCTGGGACCCCATCGAGCCCACTCAGGCATCACGAAGAACATGCGTGTCCCCCCCCCGCCCCCCCCCCCCCGGGTGGAGCAAGTGCCCTTGTCCCAGAGCCACAGACTTCTCTGCACGGGACGCCGTCTCCGTATCTCCGGCCCTGCGGCCCTGAGTGGACTTGCGTCGCGATGGCCCAGGTCTCTGGGCGTGTCAGGCCCCTTGGGGGCGGGGGGGCAGCGGTGGGGCAGGGAGCCAAGAGGAACCCAGACACACAGGCCCTGAACTTCGAAGAAAAATCAGTATTTGTCCTGGAGTTTATTGTATCATAAATCAGCGTGTCTCGTTGCACGGGCCCTTCCTGGCTCCCGCGTGGCCCAGGTGGGTCTGCTGAGTAGGAGCTGCCCGCTCCACCCCCGGACTGCCGGTCGGAGGTCACGGGAGGTCACAGAAGGACTCCGAAGGAGCCAGGGCAGGTCTGCGTCCATCCGGTGGGGCTCCTTGTGGTGTGAAACCCACTCGGGCTGCCCGCCATGTTGGGGTGGGGTGGGCCGACGCCCCCCTTCTTTCAGAGGTGCGTGAGCCCGACAACTAATCGGGTGCTCGCTGCGCCAGACGCCACCCTGGGCTCCGCTGATGCGGGGGAGCCGGCCAGCCAGGCCACTCAATGCCTGGAGCACGTGGTCCGGCGTCGCTGCCGAACCGGGAGACGGAACAAAGCCAGGGGGACGGCCGACCGGGAAGTGTTGTCCCTTGGGCAGGCAGTAGTGGGGGTGTGGTGGAGGTGCGGGGGGTGGGCGGGCTGCCGCACGCTCTCCGGGCCCCGGGCTCTGGCTGGCGCAGCCGCAGGCCCACTGCTCACTGGCCTCTCCCGGGAGCTGGCCGCTCGCCTGCCCCTCCTGGCTGCCTCGTCTCCTTCCTGTGTCTCCCCCTCACCTTCCCGTGCGCCCCTGCAGCCCTGGAGCGCTCTGGGACGTGGCCGAGCCTCGCTGCCAACACCCACCCTCCTGCCTCTTCACTCGGGTCTCAGACGGAGACCCCAGTCGTCCAGCCTGTGGTGCCGGCCGTCCCAGGCGGGGGCTGCCCCCTTGCAGTGGGCCAACACAGGTGCAGAGTGGATGGCACAGGACATGGGTGGGCAGGACGGGGCACCGCTGTGGAAGGGCAGCGGGCTGGGGGTCGAGCCCTGCTCCCTCCCTTGTCATTGTCCCCGAGCCTCGACAACCCCGTGCCTCACCTTTGTCCCCGTGACCGAATGCCCAGCGGTGCCCAGTGGTGCCCACACGAGGCATGGCATGTCCGGGGCCTGGCGGGCTGCCAGGCGGGCACGTGAGCTCCTTCCGCGGAGCGAAGCCTGGTGCCTGGCGGACTGCTGCCCTCCCTGCTCCGCTGGCCCGGCCCGGCCAGGGTGTCCCGGCGCCCCGGAGGCCGAGCCCGTCTGTGACGTGCACAAGGACAGATGTGTGAGCTGTCGCCATAGCGATGGCTTCAAAGGGCAGCTCCGGGTGGGGGTTCGCTACCCGCTTTTACAGGAATCTTGGGGTTACACAGCAGCCACCCAGAAATCACGCACCCCATTAACACGGAGCCTTTTATGTATTTACGGTTCAGCTTAAATTTTTACCAGGAGACGTTTGCAAAATGTAACATGTGTTAGTCACCGCGTGAGTTGCGAAACCAAGGAAATATCTCCAGAGCGCTGGCCTTGACGCTGTGATCTGGCAAGGCTCGGGAGGAGTAAAAATACTGCCGCCCGGCGCGGCTGCCTCCGAGGGGAGCTGGGGCCGCTGGTGGCTGGGCTCGCCCCCCACCCCGTCTTCACCCCCACACGGCCAGCCGGGGTGAACCCTGCCTGGGGCAGCAGGGAGAGAGAGGGCAGAGGGGTCCAGGGCTCCGTCTGAGTTCTCATCTGCCACTCCCTGGCCAGGTGACCTTGGGCGTTTTCCGGGCCTCGTTTTCTGGGCCCATGGAGAGGTTAGGGGAGGTGCCCAGGGCAGCACTGCAGGGGTGACAAAGACCCCCCCCCCCCACCTCCCAGATGATTGCAGACTCAGAGGCGCTGGTGCCACCCAGAAACCCCAGGCAGCCTCCAGGGTCGCTCTGCGGCCGGCCGAGCTGTGTGTGGGAGGACGGAGGGAGGCGAGGCCAGACTGTGCCCCACCCCCGCCCCCGCCGGGCCCGCTGGGTTTCCGGAACGCACCGGCACTGCCCCGCCCCGCCCCACTGAGCTCCACGCCTGCAGGTGGTCTGATGAACATGTGGTTTCTGGATGCGACATGAAAGTCGCCTTTCCGTGGTCTCTGTCTGGGCTCCCCGGGTTTGTTTTTCTTGCTCTCACAGCCCCGAAACATTCCCAGTCGTGTTTATGCTGCGGCAGGAGGCGAGGAAGCCAAGCGCTGCCGTGTGTGCGGGGCTCTGCCGGCCTCGCCTCCGCCGTCCTCCCGAAAAGCACCAGCAGGTGCCAGTGGACCCGAGCCAGTGAGCGCGGAACCCCGCGGGCCTCCGGGGCACCTGCTGGCCGCCTGGCCCCCGCAGGGGTCTGCGGACGGTGCCAACTGCCTCATCACATGCTCCACCTGAGCACCTTCCTCCGCCGGCGACGTCGGCCTCCAGGAGGGGCCCGTGAGTGATTTCCGGTTCTTGCGGCAGGCGGGGAGTGGGGCTGGGATTATTCCCATTCTGCAGATGGTAAAACTGAGGCCCAGGAGCGCCTTGCTGGTATAAAACAGCCACCGTTTCTATGCTGATCATTCTGCTGCCCTCTCCTCCTGGGGTGCTGTCCTCTGGGCTGCACCGGCCCTCAGCTCGCCCCTGCGGCACCCAGGTTTCCTGGCTCCCTGGCAGCGCCTGCTGGGACCCCCAGGGTGCCCCCTAGCTCCGTCTGGGCCTCCCTTTTGTTTGGATTATATGCCACCCAACTGGCCCTGTCCTGCTTTCTTAATTGCCTGAGTCTTGCTTGCCGGTCATGACCGTGAGCTCCAGGAGGGTGGGGCCCGAGGGCTGGCTGCCCCGGGCCTGGCCCGGGGTGGCCACGGAGCCGCCTCTCCGCCACGCGTGTGGAGCAGAGGCTTGTTATGATCCCTGAGGCCGGCTTCCACATGTCTGGCCACCGGAGGATAGCGCCCTCCACCCCGAGGTCCTTGGCTGGCCAGCGTTTTAAATGATATTGTTTCATATTAAATTATTTTAAATTCCACGGACCCTGGTTTCACAATCAAATAATTCGATCTTGTTTACACATGGAATTCTTACTTTTTGTCAGTTTCTAGCGTTGCCGGGCTGGATGGTCAGCAGGAGTGTGTCCTCCCGTGCCCTCCCGGCCATCTGGGACGGCGTGGCGGCTGGGAGCTGTCCCGGCGGGGGCGGCGAGCGCCGGGCCTCCTCCTCCCAGCTCCTGCCACGCGCGAACCCACGGGGAGTGGGGCTGGGAGGAGCCGTGGCTACCTGTCACCCCGACGCTCTCTTCACAGGGGGCACACATTGCCGGGACCCGTGGCCAGTCCAGGACCCCACCCCGGTCCTCCGGGGACTGCCCACACTCCTCCCCACCTCTGTCCTGGACTCCCTAAGTCCCTGCTGTGCGGAACCCACTGCTTTGAGCCCGGGAGACTCAGCTAGGGAAAGGCAGGACCTTTGACCTCGGGAAGCTCATGCTCTGGGTGTTGGGACAGGGGTGGGTCCGTAGACAGAAGGGCCACGCGAAGAGCCGGTGGCTCAGTGGGCTCTAGGAGGAAGCCAGGGGGGATCTGGGAGGCCGGGTTTGGGGGGACAGCGGTCCCGGCGCTGGGAGCAGCGTGGGCGAGGCCTCGGAGGCGGGCTGAGCTTGGCGGCTGCTGCCCAGCCCCACTCTGAGCAGGCGGTCGGGCCCGGCGGGGGGACCTTTCCGCCACAGCGCGGAGGCCGAGTCTCTCCCAAGGAGTCTCCTGTCGGCCTGGACGCTGCCTCCTTGCCTAGCGACGTCCCATCCCCGGGAACAGGGTTCTGGCCTCTCTTCTGGAACTTTCTCTCAGCGAGTGGAGGTCCAGGGGCCGACGGGCGTCATCCTGTGGTCACTCGGCCTGATGACCTGGGGTGGCCCCTGCGGCATCCCCGCTGGGCTTGGCTGGGAACGGCATCTGGCTGTTTCCACGAGTCGCCGGCTCCCTGAGGTCAGAGCTGAACGGCTGAGGAGGTCGCACCGTGGGCCGGGTCCACAGGCCGCCCTGGGGGGACCCTCGAGGGGCTGCCCAGCTGCCCGGCTGCAGAGGGACCGCCGCCGCGGGAAGGGCCTGGGTGCAGCTGGAGGATGAGGCCCAGCAGATGGCCCTGCCCGAGGGCTGGCACTGCCTTCTGACAGCCGCCCTGGGAGGTGAGTGCAGGAGTAGCCGACAGGTGCCGAGGGCCGCTGCAGCCTTGGCCCGGCCGCCCTCCCGGGGGCCCGGAGCCCTCCCCGAGCCCTGGGGCCTGCTCTCCCTCCCCGAGTCTCTGACGAATTACTGAGGCCCCTGTGGTCCCTTCTTGGGCGCTGGGATCGGACGGCGGGAATGCCCAGGGCTGGCAGGGGTGTCTGCGGAAGGCACGCCCACCGAGTGTGAACGCAGCCACACTGCGAGTGTGCACACCGCGTGGGCCGGGTGGGCGCTCCCAGGACCCCCCCCCCCCGACTTCCTGGCGTCGGGGACAGGTAACGGACTGGACACAGGATCGGAGGCTCCTGGGACAGCGTGAGGGGCTGAGGGTGTCGGTCTGCTCGTGCTGGGACGGGCGACCTCTGAGGTAAGCAGGTAGGGGCGCTGCATGGACTCGGATCCACTTTGGAGTTAAAAAAGGTAGAACGGCGGGTGTCGGTGTGTGCTCCGGAAAGGGCCCGTGCAGGCAGTGAGCCCAGAACTATGGCTACGGGGCACCGAGCTCTTTCCCGGGCCCCTGTGTGCCCCTCACTCACAGGTCCCTCCGGTGCGGGGGGAGGCAGTGCCATGTGACCCACTTTGCAGATGAAAAAACCGAGGCCCGGAAGGCAAAGGAGCGTGGTGGGGGGGGGGTGTCCTGGGGCTGTGTGTGCAGGGGCAGGACAAGGGGCCGCGCCCTGGCCCTCCTGCCGCCGGCGAGGGCGCCGTGGGCTTAGTTGCGGAGACGGGCAGGCGGGCTCCGGGCTGTCAGGTGTCACTCCTGCCTCCCTGGGTCCTTTGAGAGCGTTTACTACTTTATTTCGGGAAACGTCAACAGGGCTACCTGGGTAACACACCTTTAGTTTCTCGTTGTGCTCTTCTGTGTTAAAGAGGACAACACGGCCGTGCCATGTGACGTGCCCCCCCCCCCCCCAAGGCACGTTTGCACAGAACGGCGGGTCTCTAGGGCGGGAGCTGAAGAGAGCTGTCAGGACCCCAGAAACAGACCACCTGCTCCCAGGGGGCCTCAGCGCCCAGCGCCGGCTTATGGGGGTCAGCCCTGCTCCTCGACGGCCACGATGTGGAGGCGGGGGCCCCAGAACCACTTCTAGTCCCGTTCCTCCTGTCACAGGTGGGCGAAATGAGGCTGAGGGGGGCCACCCCATGCCGGGTGTCCCTGGGGGTCCGGCTGGCCCTCCCCCCCTCCCCAGGCCTCCCCTGCCCAGGGCCCCCCCGCCCCCCCCACTGCTGCACTGAACTGGAAGCTGGAACGCCAAGGAGAGTGATGCTCACTCAGTGACAGCGAGAGCCCAGGACACAGCCCCCGGGCCGCCTGGGGGGGAGACGCCCCCCCTTCCCCGCCGGCAGGCCTGGCCCTCGACCACAGCCTCTCCTGTCTCGCCCAGCCCCGAATCCGGTGGGCCCTCGAGCTCACGGCTGCTGCTCCGCGGCCGGCGCGGCTGTGGAGAGGGTGGCGTTGCCATGGGTGACCGCAGGTATCCTGGCAGCGGGTGCAGAAAGGCCACTTCAGGCTCTGACGAGGGCCGGGTCTCCACGGGGACGGCGGGGCTTCGGTGTGGCGGGCGTCCCGCTCTGCCCCCCCCTTGCCCCCAGGGCTTATCAGAGCCCCTCCCTGCCTCAGGGTCCCCATCCGTCAGACACGAAGGGCGGTCTAGGTGGCCTCAGGCCTTTAGGGTGGTGGCCGATGCCGGCCCCGGGCCCGCTCCTGCTGTCGGTCATGGGGACAGAAGCCTGAAGCTGTGGCACCTGTTTTCCCGGTGGACAGCCCCCTCTGCCTGGCCCCGGGCAGTACAACGGGCAGGACACCGGGGGGCTGTCATCAGACCGTGCGACGGTCATCCGAGGCCAGGCGAGCTGGCCCACCTGGCTGGACCACGCAGACCCCTGGGTGCACAGGTCTGCCCTGGAAGCCGGGGAGGAGGTGGGCTGCGGGGTGTGCTGGGGCTACACTGGCAGGTGGCCTTGGCGGGACAGAGCAGGGGGCAGCCGGGAGGTGGAGGAACAACAGCGACAGGTGTGTGGGCACTTGGAGTCAAGCCCCCGCCCCCGGGTGATCTCGTTGGAGCCCCACCGTGACCCTGGGATGTAGGTGTCGTCATCCCCGTCCTACAGGAAGAAGCTCCGTGTGGGGAGGTGACCAACCCAGTGTCTTGGCACTGGGAGGTGGTGGCCAGCTCCCCTGCGGGATGGCCTGGGTCCGGGGAGCAGAAGCAGCAGGTGGGGGTTGCGGCCCGCCCCCCAGCCCAGCCTGAGCCCAGAGCTCCTAACCCTACACCCTCAGCTCTGAAAACCGTCTGTAAACTCCCGACTGCGACCCACTGGGGCCAAGGGAGTCTGTTAGCAGGGGGCGGCCACCTGTGGGAAAGAAAAGAGATGGGAGAAGGAAGGTCAGGGATCGTGATGTTCGGAAGCGCAGTGTTCTCCTGTGAAAACGTCTCAGGTAGCTCGTGCAAACAGCCCCGTGCCCCTCGTTTCTGTGTGGCCGCAGTGCCTGCCCCGGGCTAAGAGGTGCCCTGTGTCTGCCGCCCCGGCCTGGGGCAGAGGCTTGGGAAGCTGCTGCTTTCAGCTTTTCTCCGTTCTGCAGGGGCCTCCGGGCCTTTGTTCTGCAAACAAGAAGGCCAGTGCTGGGCGCAGGACGGCAGCCAGGATGTGCCGGGGGGCTTCCGCCAGCGCCCCCCGTGCGCAGGACAATGTGGCTGGCTCTGCAAGGTGCCGGCGCCACGTGTGGGGTCCTAGAGCTCGGGGGTGTCCCTGTTTGGCTGCGGCACCCAGGCAGCTGAATGGGGAGCCCCAAGGCCCTGGCGCTGGGCCCCACTCTCCTGGTGCGGGCCAGGGTACCCCCAAATCCTTAAGCAATGCCCCCACGCTGCCCCTCCTCCAGGCTGGCCTGCTCTAGGAGGTGCTGAGCCCCCCTGTGGTCACCAGGAACAGGTAGCAGGAGAGTCCCCCCGCCCCCAGCCCCTGGGCTGGTGGGTGTTAGCAACAGTGGGGTGTGGGGAGCAAGAGGTGATGGGAGGGGAGGGGCCCCGAAGTGCCAGGCTGGGTTGCAGGGGGAGGGGCCTGCGCTTCAGCCTGCAGTGCAGGGGCACCTGGAGGAGGCCTGGGTGGGGGACCAGATCTGTGTTTCGCTCAGGGAACTGGAATGTGGGGCTGGTCCCGAGTGCCTGTTCGGCTTCCTCCAAATGACCCCGTTCCACCCACAGAAAGCCCGGGGTTGTGTTGGGAGGCCGGCTGGGGGTGCAAACCTTCTCTCCCCACCCCCGCACATTTTCAGGTGCAGCCTCTGCAGCTGTGCGGGGCGCTCTTCCCCCGTCCCCTCCTCTGGGCTTTCACCGTCACTTCTTCGGTTTATTACCGCCACCTGCGTGTCAGGGCTCCAAGGCTGCAGGCTGGCTGCCGGCTTTCTAAATGTCAAGGAACATTCTGGACGCTCACCGCTGTTTTGTTCCTTGGAGGGTGCTGCGGGCTGCTGCCGGCGGGTCGCAGACACAGCTCTGCAGGGGCCTCTTCAAGGCTGTGAGCTGTGCGCCCCTGTCTCGGGCATGGGGCGCCGGTGTGGGCGACTCTGGGCACCCGGAAACCTACCGCCGTAGCCCAGGGGCACCAGGCGGACGCACCTCCCAACGTGAGGCCACGGTCCCCACTGGCTTTCCCATTCGCCCTGCTGGCCGGCCTGGGGTTGGGGGGGGAGGGGCGGGGATGCAAAAGGGACCTTTGTTTCCCCGGGAAAACAAAAACCACAAACCGAAACAAACACATTCTCAAACGCTCTCTCTCTCTCACACACATGCACAGGTGCTGCTGCGCCCGTGACCCGGACGGAGGCCGGATGCCCCGTCGCCCGGCCTCTGTGGGGCGTGATCCCAGGTGACCTGCGGTGGGCTCTCTCCTCAGACTGCGGACGCTGGATGTGACAGGGACACCCCCGGTCCCGAGTGTTGGCCCACGCTGCGGTCACATTTTGTGTGTGTGTGTGTGAAAGGGGCCCGTGGACCCCATCGACGTGGCTGAGGGGGCCCCTGGCGGGGGCTTCTGAAGGAGAGAGAACGTGGTGAAACGGTGGAGGGTCCTCCAGGCTGCCCTGGCCCGTCTGCCTGCCCCCGGGCGGGCACCTGCCTTCCCACTGCGTGCCCAGCCTGCCGGGCTCCCTCCGCCTGCAGGGCCCGAGCTGGGCCTGCCGGGACCCGAGTGCCCACGGCAGCCTGGCTCCAGTGAGCCCTCCCCGCCCAGCGGCCTGTCCCCTGGCGCCAGGGACCCAACTAACAGCACCTGGACTCCCCGTCCCCGGCTTCCAAATGGCAACAAACACGTGTTTCCCCTGCTCCCATCCAGTGTAAAGGTTATTCCTAAAAAGCAGCAGCCAATGTAGTTTTGATGTTTTTTGAGGCTGAGAAAATTATTTACCAGGAACACACAAATTATTTGTTTTACTCCATACTACGCGCTTATTGACAGAAGATCACGGGGAAAAAAAAACCACCCCAGGACAAACGGAAGATCAGTGTAAGACAGACTTTTTTAAATTTTTATTTTCATTACAGCCATCGGGGTTGCTGACATCAGGGAAGTGGCAGTTTACACAGACCCAAGGTCAGCCAGCTCGTTACGTATTAGTTAAATATTACCGTTTTAAGCAAAACAAAAAACAGATACTCCTTGGGTTAAAAACTTGGTGAATGTTCCTGTGCAAATTTTATCTCAAGTGGAAGACGATTCTAATTTTATCTTGTTCAATAAGCACATTAAAAAAAAATGGAGAGGCGGAGCTGTTGACTCTCCCCTACCATTCCCCCGAGCCGCTGCAGGAAAGAAAATCACCTTGAATCCAGCGTTTTCTGAGCATGCGGAAACAGCCAGGTCCCTCAGACCCATCTGGGGAGAAATCAATTACCTCTGCGTGTTAGCTTAATATGAAATTATTTTTATTTTCGCTGTGTTTTCCTCCAGGCTATTAGAAAAAAAAAATCAGCAGCAGGAGAAAGACAGCCTTGGGTTCCTCGCTGCCTCTTCTCTCTCCAGGCTTTTCCTGGTGTCTAGCTTCTGCTTTTTATTTTATTTTTACTCTTTTTTTTTGTGGTTGAAAATGTACAAAATGTGTGTTTCAAACATCCAAAAAATTATAGATTTTGAACGTGATAAAATTTTAGATCTACAAGACGTTTTGACAAAAATATTACTAAAAAAAATAACCTGTGCTTTCACTCCACTTAAAATGTCATTCACCGTTTTGTACCTTCGGATCTGTTCTGACGTTTGTGAGACGCGATGAGGTCTGCGGAGCATTTTGGGAAATATCAGAAAACTGTAAACAAGCGGTAGGTACCGTTCCCACGGAGCCACGCTTGTTTAGGGCACGCTATTTTTTTTTTTTTTTTTTTTTAAGCTCTGTGCTTGGAATGGTGGCGCGGCGGGGACCCTCGGGCCGCTGGGTTCTCGCAGGCTCGGCCGCAGCCCTCGGCCCAGCCGACTCCCTGTTTGCGGCGCCCGAGGCGGTGGAGAGAGCCCGCGGGGCCGGAGGAGGCCGCGCGTCCCACCTGCTCCGCCCGCCCCGCGCGCCCGGAGCCGCTGCGCTGCCGCCGAGCACCGTGGCCCCGGCCCCGACGGGCGTCTCGGGCTCACTCCTCCGCCCGGCTTCCATTTGGCTTTTATTGGCCTCCCCTTCCTCAATGGCTCCAGCTGGGCCGCGCGCTCTTAGCCCCTGGGGGACTCCGCAAGCGCACGGCGGAGCCTCGGGAGGAACGGGGTCGCCGGCAAGGAGCCGGGCGGCGGCGCCCCGGCTCGGAGCTCGGACCCCGCTGCCCCTGGGACTGGGGCAGCCTCCTCCGCGCCGGCCCAGAGGAACGATCAGGGGGCCGCACAGCCTCCACTGGGTCGGGCAGGCTTGGGGAGGGGTCCCCAGGGCCTCTGGGCTCAGGGTAGGAGCCCGAGGGCGACAGCGGAAGCGGGCGCGGGGTTGGGGGGAGGCGGGCAGCGCAGCACAGCTCGCTCTCCCAGGCCCTGGGCCCCGACACTCAGCCCTCGCGGAAAGGCCAGACCACCCAGGCCGCCGCCGACGTGGGAACCGTCGTCGCCTAGGCCTGGGGGCGCTGTGGGGTCGGGGCTTTGCCTGCCCCCCGCAGCCCACCCTGGCACCACCATCCCGAGTCTCTGTCCTCCGTGAAAAGACCCCAAGCTGACCTGCTCCGAGCCCTCCAGACCCCCAACGCCCTGCACCCCCCGCCCGCCTCCCGCCTGGGTCCCGCGGGGCGCCAGGCACCGGAGGGGGAGGGTCCCCAGTGCCCAGGGCGCAGTTCCAAAGACAGAAAATGGAAACTGTGCGAAAAGAATCCCCAAATCCGGCCGGGCCCGAAGCCCACCGGCTTACATAAAGCCCCAGGAGCCCTCCTGCCCGCCCGTGGCCTCCCTGCCTCAGGGTGAGCGGTCGGCGGGCGCCCAGCCAGGCCGTCCTGGAGCTGGCACCGCCACCGACCCCTGTCCACTGGCCTGGCATGACCCGAGGAGGGGGCAGGGGTCTCGGCCTCTTCCCACCGTCTGCCCCAGAAACATTTAACTGGCCTTTAATCACATTAGCAGCCGGCACCAATTAGGGCCGCGGGAGGGGGAGGCCCGGGGAAACCGCCGCGGTCACCCGAGGATAAAGATCCTTTCATGCCCTGGCCCCGGCCCTGGGCAGCGCGGCAGGCCGCCATCCCTGGCCTTTGATGGCCCGCGCCCGGGGCTCGCGGACTCCGCCATCCTTGTGCCCTCTCGACCTCACAATGTGCCATCATCATCCTCGGGTGATCGGGTGGTAGGCAGGACAGCGTCGGAGGCCCGCACGGTTGGCTGGGGAGGGGCAGCATCCGGTCCGCGGGAGCGCGCGTGCGCACGCGGCGCGCTCGAGGGGGCGTTGGGGGCTCTCAGAGGGTCCCGGGATGCGCCACCTGCCCCGCGGAAGCCAAGCGCCCCGCCGGACCTTGGTAAGGCCGCTGCCCACCAACCGGTTCTGAGGGAGGATGACCCCCGCCACGGGCGGCCCGGGCAGGCCACCTGTGCTGTCCTGGGCTGCGAGAGGGTGGGCCAGCCCCAGTCGGCCCCGTCGTCCCGGGCCCCGAGTGAGGCAAACCGGGCCCGGGCTGGATCCAGGCCGGGCCCAGAGCAGGCGCTGCGGCGGCGGGACTCGGGGGGTCCCGACTGGAGCGTTGGGCCCCAGGCGCACGGGGACCATGGGCCGGGGACAGCGGGGCGGATCCTGCGGGGCGGAAAGCCAACCCGTGCGCCAGTCGAGCGGGGGAGGGGTCGCTTGTGCGCCGGCTCCCGAGGGGCTTACCTGGCGGGGGCACCCGGACCGCGCTCCCTAACCCGGCGCCGGGCGCACTCCGGGCAGGCCCGGGTCGTGCGAGGACAGCGGCCGCGCGCGCCGCCGGAATGCTGACCACCGCGGGCCCGGCTCCCAGGGGCCGCCCCGGACCCCCGCCCCAGGGCAGCAGCTGCAGCCCGAGCCGCGTGACCCTGGCCCCGACCTCCCGCGCTGGGCCGTTTGTCTGCACACAATGGAGAACACTCATATTTTTCTTTCCCGGCCGCACAGGCTTCGCGCCCGCCGGTCTCCCTCCCCAGGGACCCCCCACCGCACACAGGCCTCGCTGAGAACTGCTTTCTCTCCCTGCACACCCACTTTGTCTCGCCTTTCTTTAATTCCGTAGCGGCAGTCGAGGATGTCAGTATAGCTTAGAAAGTTTCATAGAAAGTCAGAAAGCAATTAGAGAAGCCCTTTGATTGGAGCCTCGTCGGTGCCATGGAATCTTTTATGGGCGAGTCTGAAGCACCGCACACAATCCCATTAAGCCGCCCCGACTCCCACAGGGCTCAATGGGGGCGCTCCGTACTCCGACAGGCTTGTGCCGCTCGCTGGGAGCCGCGGGGCCCCCATCCCAGTTCCGCAGCTCGCTCACAACAGCGGGCGGACCCTCATTCCTTCCTTTCTCCCCGGAATTTCCATGGGTGAAACGGCCCCGGGCCCGGCGAACATTAATTAACGCCTGCGCGGCCTTGCAGGTTGCTCTCTGACAGGCGCTATGAAAACTTTGAGCCCTTGAGGACAGCAGCCCCGCGGCCTGCATGTTTATTTGAACGTTCAAAACATGTCCAGGCAGGGTCCAGAAGCGTGAGCGCGATGGAAACACACGGTCCCCCCCCCCCTCCCCCCCCCCCGCTTTCCGATCGATCGGCTCACGTGTGGAAAATGGGTCAGAGAAATTACGCTTTGCCAGGAGAAAGACCACGTATGACCAAAGTTTCAGCTTAATTGAATTTTAGTGCCAAATTATAACTCGCTGAATCCCTGGACTTGGGCGAGGGGGGGCGAGGTGGGGGGAGGCGGGGGAGGCAGCGGAGGATGGGAACCCAGCCACCCGGGGCTGTGTGTGCCCCGGAGCTGCAGCCTCCCTGGCGGCCCGGCCTGACGCCGGGCGGGAGAGGGCACCGGATGGCGGCCTTCCCCGGGGAGAACCGGGGGCCGGCCCCCGGGGGACATGCGTTTTCAGTGAACTTTCTTGTGTATTATCTATTTACTTAATGTCACAGGCAGGTCCTCGGCAGGCCGTGGCTTCCCCTTTGCTGTGTTTTAGAGAGCAACTTCTGTGTCTCGCCAGTCAAAATCAGTCTCCCTTGAGACGTCGGCAGGGACAGAAAGCGGGTGTTTTGATGAAATAAAGTTGTTGCTGTTTTTAACGGGAGCTCGGCGGTCGGGAGGCCAAGTGCCAGGGTGAGGACGATGCGGACTTTGCTCCTGGGGTGTCCCCACAAGTGTGGGTTTCCTGAGGTGGGAGTTTGCGCCTGGGGGTTCCCGAGTTAGTTTTCGGGAAGGAGAGCCGGCCATGGGGATTGTAGTTTAGACGGTGGTGAGATGTGTGTCCGTGCTGGGGGCGCAGGCTGGTTGTAAAACCTAAAAGAGGGTCATTTAGAGCGATCGTGCGGAAATTAAATATGCAGTTGGTTGTCAAGCAGCTGGTACCAGTGATCGGTTCTCTTGAAACGTGTCTCTCCGGGTGGCCCCCTTTTCTCTCACCCGGCCCTTCCACCGCTGCCAGGGGCAACTCCTTAGCCTGGAGCACCTTCCGCCGTCTGTACCCTGGACATGCCGGGGCCTCCTGTGGCCTGGGTAGGGACAGACAGACAGCAAGCACTCACTTTCCAGGCCTCTGCCTCAGCCACAGCGGCCTCCCCACGGATGCCTCGCAGCTTTTCTCTCTGGACTGTCCCCTGCCACATCGGCCTCCCCGAAACGCCTGCTCTCTGCTCCCCGCCTGCCCACGCTGCACCTCCCAGACCCGGGTCCCAGCTCATCGCCACTCGGACCCTGGGTGCCCGGGTCCACTGGGCTCCAGGGAACTGCCCCCACACTCCTCGCTGGTGGCCAGGGCCCCCTGCCGCCCGTGGATGTCCCTGCCCTGGGGTCGTCCTCAGGCAGCGACGGGACGTGGGGACGGTTTCTGGTAGAGGCGAGGACGATGGGGGAGGCTCTGGCTGAGGAGGCTCCTTGAGAGCCCCCGTTGTGTCGTGCACGCCTGGGGCTCCGCCAGCACCCGGCCCCCAGAAAGGGGGCATCCGGCGGCGCCCGGCGCGCTGATGCTCAGCAGCGGAAGGAGAGGGCGACCCAACACCCGCCCCGAGGCACACAGCCGAGGTGCTTCTCCGGGAAACTCGAGCGTAGGGCCTGGCATTCGACTATTTAAATTAAGTGGAATCTCAAGTTGTTGAAAACACGAATGTGACTCAGGGGGCCCGTGGCAGGAGGCACAGGGGAAACCACCAACAGGGGACCCAGAACCCCAAGTAGGCCCAGTCCGCCGCAGGCGAGGAGCGGCCTCCCGAGAGCAGCAGCGAGCAGCCCTAACGCTGAAGGCTCTGCAGACCCGGCCTCTGCCGGTGGCCCGCACTCGGGGTGCCCCGCGACCCTGGCCCCGGAGGCGGCCCCGCACCGCCGCCGCCTCGGGTCCTGCCGGCGTGGAAAGTGCCGTCCGGTACCGTCCCCGTACACCTGGAGGCGCTGAAGGCCCGGCGTGCCGCCGCGGCACCGGGGGCAGGGCGCGCTCGGAGGGGGATGACAGATCCCACTTTGGTCAAGAGCGTGCGATTAGAGTAACAAGATAAAATGAAGTGAACAGAGCCACTTTAAAAACTCTTCTGGGAATAAAGACAGCGGCAATTGCCGTGGCGCAGGAAGACATGAAAATGACGAAGACCCGCAGGAATTTGAAGGAGGAACATGCAGCACTTAGAGTGGAAATGTGTCCTCCATCCGTCTCTGGGCAAGGTATCATTTCTGACCACTTAATCAAATTAGCCCGCTCAGGACTATTAGCATTTAGAGGTTATTATGGTGCCGAAGGCGGCTGTCTTGAGAGCCTTCATCTTCAACGGAGACGCTGAACTTCTTTCCAAAGGGCTGTCATCGCGTCAGGCTGACAGCTCGGACCCGCGGCCGCAGCGGGGGCGCCGGGGGAAGGGGCAGGTGGACGAGACGCAGGGCTGAGCTCGGGCTCGGCCGGGGGTGGGGGGGACAGGCGCACGCGGCGTTCTTTCCAAGCTGGTTCTAAACACGTGAAAAGCCTCCTCTCCCGCTCCCCGGGGAGAAGTCGGAGCAAACGGCCGGGCCGCCGAAGCCCTCCTCGCCTCTGAAATGAAACCTCTGCCTCCCCCCACCCCGCCGGGGCTCTTCCACCAGGGGCTTCGCCTGGGCGCAACTGACTCTGTTTACATGTTTTTTTTTTTTTGGAGAGTAATTTTGATGTTCTGATATTGTTCTGGTTCCGTAATTCAATAAAAAAATGTAGGTTTAGTTTAAAGGGATTCATTCCATGTCCTTACGGGGAACAAAAAGAGAGAAACAAAGCAACAAGAATAAGAAAAACACTTTAGAAGCCCTGGCTGGCGTAGCTCAGTGGATTGAGCGCCGGCTGCGAACCAAAGTGTCGCAGGTTCGATTCCCAGTCAGGGTACATGCCTGGGTTGCAGGCCACGGCCCCCAGCAACCGCACATTGATGTTTCTCTCTCTCTCTTTCTCCCTCCCTTCCCTCTCTAAAAATAAATAAATAAAATCTTAAAACAACAACAACAAAAAAATGCCCCCAAAACAAAACAAAACAAAAAGGGCTGGTAGACCCCCATCACAGTTCCCTTCTCTAAGTTTAAAAAAAAAAAGACCTGGGTTCCAGGAGCCCCCGGGAGCTCTTTCTGCTGGTCATGTGCAGTGGCAGCTCCGCGTGTCCGTGTTATTGGTTTAAAGAACACGTGCGTGTTCTCGGACAGTTCACGGAGCTGTGGACGAGGGGCTCCAGCGGATGAAAGGCGCCAGGTGCGAACATTTCTGAGGCTGATCCCCCGGTGTCCCGCTCTCGGTAGGCGGGCATCCTGCCGGCTGGACGCAGCGCCCGGGACAGCCGTCGACCCCTGATGGGCACCCCTCGCCCTCCCCCGGCAGAAAAGTGTCCCGTGCTTAAAAAAATCTGCAAATGCCATCACTCACCTCTGACCTTTCAAACAAAAATAAACTGTTCCCCGCTAATAGAACCTAAGATGCTGAGAAGGCCTCAGGGTGACGAGAGTTAGCTGCCCGTGTGTGGGCGGGGTTCCGGCTGGGGCTGGGGGGCCGGTGGCTGAACTGCCCTGGTCCCGCCCAGCTTTGACTCGGTGAGTCTGCGTGACCCGCGTTAAACTCTAACGCACGCCAGCCGTTTCAGGAAATGGATGCAGTTTGCACGGAATAGTGAACAGTCTGGCTTCAACGAGCATGTGATGTATGTCTTATTGTTTTAATTATTATTTTTTGTTAAAACATCAATGTGTGGTTGCCTCTCATGTGCCCCGCCCTCCCGACCCGGGACCTGGCCTGCAATCCAGGCATGCGCCCTGACTGGGAATCGAACCTGCGAACCCCTGGTTCTCAGGCCAGCACTCAATCCACTGAGCCACACCAGCCAGGGCAGAACGGGATGTATATATTTTTTTAAATATTTTATTTATTTATTTTTAGAGAGGGAAGGGAGGGAGATAGAGAGAGAGAGAGACATCAATGTGCGGTTGCTGGGAGCTATGGCCTGCAACCCAGGAATGTACCCTTGCTGGGAATTGAACCTGGGACACTTTGGTTCCCAGCCCACACTCAATCCACAGAGCTACGCCAGCCAGGGCTGGGATGTATATTTTAATCAGTACTTTTTATTTTATAAGAAAGGTCCTAAGTTTGCCAATTTGATTGAGGTTTTTTTTAATTCTCACCCAAAGTTATGTTTTCCTGATTTTAGGAAGAGGGTACAGGTTGCGGGGGAGAGAGAGAGAGAGGGAGAGAAACAATGTGAGAGGGAAACACCGACGGGTTCACCCTCACTGGGGGGTCAAACCCGAGACCCAGGTATGTGCTGTGGCCGGGAATTGAACCTACCACCTTCTGGTGTACGGGACGACGTTCCGACCAGCTGAGCCAGGGCTGACGGAGGCTTTTGTTCGTAGGGCCCACAGGAGCGAGTGAGCTGCACGCGGCCTGCGTGCGTTCGGGAGACGCCACGTGCCTCATTCCGTGTTTGTTACAGGGCGTTGGGCCCACGTGCTCCACCTGCAGGAACGCGCCCTGCAGTGGGGGCGGAAGGCGTGGGGCAGGGCGGCCGCTCTGCTGAGACCCAGTTCTGCACTTGACCTTCAGAAACGCATTCCGTGCTCGAAGCAACACGGCCCTGTTTTCAGTCGTGCACGTTGTTGGGGGGTTTGGGGGGGGTCTCGCACGTAACCCGGGGTTCAGTGCGTCCGTTCCAGAGGTGCTGGCTTCCCGGGTGCGTCCTCTCACTCCGGTCACGGTCACAGGGAGGGGGCCAGGGGGCCGGGAGAGGGGTGGGAGGGGAAGCAGCAGGCAGCGCTTGAGAGAAGACAGTTTTTAGTTTTCCGTTTTCCCAGCGTGCTCTGCAGAGGGACGTTCGAGGGGTTTGATTCACGGGCCTTGTCAGCTCTCGCCCGGGATCTCTCTCTGTGCTGGCGTGGTCTAACGTGTGTGCTCCGTTCAAGTTCCGGAGTGGCTGACGGGGCTGCAGTGCGGGCTCAGGCCCTGGGGTGAGTGGCAGGCCCACCCGTCATTGTGGCTTCCGCCCTCAGGGGGCCGTTATTGTTGCAGTCTGCTGGGAAAGACTTTGAATAGCAGCAGCGAGGGGCTCAGGGGGCTTTTTAGTGCCTGCTGTTTGAGCCGCACAGAAGGAAAGGAACCTCCTGCAAACCTGTCTGGGAGCCCTGCCCCGCACAGGGAGCCTGTGACAGGCTGGGGTGGGGGCTGTTGGCCGGGAGGTCCCTGCTTCCAGCGAGTTCAGGGCTTGGTCCCGGGGGGGGGGGGGGGGGGAGGCAAGGCCATTAGAGTGTTTTCGGCCTTGGGGACACACACAAGGGGTCGTGGGCACTATGCACGAGCTACCCCAGGAGGAGGGAAGACCAGCAAACAGCTGAGTGTCTCTAGGGGCCAGTGGGCCCCTGGGGAGGCGGTGGGCAGCGGTGGGGGGCTGGCTTCCCCGGGGCCTGTCTGTGGTCGTCCAGGTGCAACCTCCTAGATGAAAGAATCGTGCGGGTGGAAGGCGTCCTGTTGAAGGTTCCTTGGTGTCGAGCGCATATTTTATGCAAAGCGCTCCACAGCTCTAGGTGCAGCCTGACGTCTCTGACAGGAAAACCTGACGTTTCCAAATGCCGCCCGGACGGCCGCTCGCTCGGGTGTCGGATTAGCTTGCGGCTGAATAAAGACCTCAAGTGCGGGATGCCAAGAAGGGGCAGGGCCACGGGTCCTTTTCCGGGACCACGGCGACCCTGGCTGCGGATTAGAAACGCAACTTCATTTCACGACAGGCAAGTGCAGGAAGGCCTCCCCCGGACCCTCACAAGGAAGACACCCTCCCGCTGGCCCTCGTCTGGTCAGATGGGTCTGGTTGCTGGGCTGTGTCTCTGATCCCGTTTCTGGGGTGAAAAGGGAACAGTGAGGCCCTGCCCAGGTTGCTCAGTGGGTTGGAGCGCTGTCCTGACGGGCCAAGGTTGCAGGTTCGATCCCCAGTCAGGGCACTTACAAGAATCAACCAATGAGTGCATCAGTAAGTGGAACAACAAAGCAATGTCTCTCTCTCTCTCTCTCTGTCTGTCTCTCTCTGTCTGTCCTTCCCCCGCTCTCCCCCGTTTTGGGGCCAGCTGGTCTGCCCTTGCTGAGGGCAGTCAGGTGGTAGTGGTTTCTGAGGATCATGGTCTGCAAGGCTCCCATCCTCCCTCCCTCTGGAGGGGTGGGTGCCAGCCCCGCCGGGGCAGCGGGTTGGGAGAGCCGTGGCTGCCCGGCGGGCCCAGAACGCCGCCCGTCTGTCCACACACAAAGGAACCAACTTCTGGCCCCGCCTAACACCTTCTCCTTTCCTTTCCTGCCCCCCACTTTGTCCCCTAAAATGAGCAACCAATTAGTAATTAGTTGTTCGAGTCAACTATTTCTTTTTCACCTTCTCTTAAAAATATTTTTTAAAACTGTGGTAGGATCCCTTTTTCTGGGCAAATTCTTAGGATGTAATTGCACTTAAAACTCGTGGAGCCTGTCCGGGTAAATTGCAGATGGAGGCGTCTCACCCGACGGAGGCAGCCCCGTGGCCATGGCCGTGGCCGTGTCCGGCTCCGGGGATGCAGCAGCAAGGAAGGGCGAGGGAAGTCTGCACGTGGCTGGTCCCACTGAGAGACAAACACCCGGGCTAGCAGGCAAGCTGCTGGGGGCGGCGGCCCCGGGGTCAGAAACGATCCCACAGTGTCCGCCCCTGCCCAGCCCCCCAAGTAAGGTGGTGAGGCCTGCCCCGAGGGGTTTAAGTTAAGCAGCGTTTTTTAGCCTGTAAAGTTTTTTTTTGAAAAGACAAAGGAGTTGTGCGGCACATCCTGAACGGTGGAGCACAAGCAACGTCGCTAGCTTCATGCAGAGCTGCGTGAGCTCTTTCTCTCCGTCAAGTTCATGTTTATTTGCAAGAGCCGAGGGGGATGCTGCGTGTCACTCGCAGCGACGGTGCTTTCTTTGGCCGGGGAGAGTAGGGATCGCCTTTAGGGGTCGGACAGCTCCTGCCCCTCCACCCCCGGGACACACTCCCAGCCTTCTTTCGTTCTTGATGAGTGAGTTTGCACACTCAATCGGTTTCTCTTCGTGAAACGCAGAACTTTCTAGAATGTGCGGCTTCGCCGAACAGCCCAACTTTGATTTCTGGGGGCAAAGGGGGGCCCGTGGTTTTCCTTCTTCCTCTCGGAGTCCAAGGCTCGCGTCGACCCTAAGGAGCCCCGGTCAAACCGAGACTGGCTGGCTGCACGGAGGGCGGGCATCGGGCAGCGGGCAGTAGCCTCTGTCCTGCTGCAGGTCATTTTTAAGTCAGCGGTGTCTTTGTGTCTCTGCCTGTAGGTCGGACCGGCCGGGGAGCACCTGCCTTGTGTGGATGCGCTTCAGCACATGGACAAGGAGAGTCCAATGCCCGGCTGCCAGGGGGCGGGGGCCTCTCTGCAGGGGGAAGCCTGGTGAGAGTGCAGGTACGTGCAGGCTGGGAGCCTGGGCACCAGACACCAGTGGCCGGGCTCCGGGCCTCCTGCCACTTACTGGGCATCTCTACCCCTCTGTCCCCTCGGGCGCAGGACCCGTGGGCATCTGTCCCTTCAGGCGCAGGACACGTGGGCGTCAGCGTCCTTTTCAGGTAGCGCTGTGAGGGTCAGCTCCGGGCTGACCCTCGGCAAGGCGGGCCACAAGGCCAGCAGCTGCTAGGGAGAAGCAGGATCTTACGAGAGCGCAGTTAGAGAAAATGAAGGCGGCCGGGCGTTTGTCTTAGGGGTGATCCGTACATATGTTCAAACGGCAAGGCAACAGAATCCGCTCGTCATCTGTGAATGTGCGTTCCCAGATGCAAGCCCTAAAGTGATATAAAGGTTTGTTGGCTGTGAAGGTGGTTAGGTTGCTGGGGGTGTGTGTGTGTGCGTGTGCATGTGTGTGCGCACACATGGAACCGCGTCTGGCGGTGCCGTGTGGTTTACAAGCCGTGAGACACCGGCGCAGGGCTGCGTGTGATCAGCCCCGAGGCTGCTCTGGGGCCGAGGAGGACCCCGGCAGCCGGCTCAGCTGGGAGAGGACCCTAAACCCAGTGCCGTTGGAGTCGAAAGCCCTACTGTGTGTCGGCGCCTCTCTGGGGGCGGCGGGAAGGCAGGGGCTGCGGAGGGCGGCTTGGGAGGGGCCTCCCAGGGTTTTCTCGCTAGCACGGCCCAGGACCTGGGAGGAAGGCTGCCCGCCTCTTCCTCCTCCCAGTGCCCCCTGCGGGGGCTGTTGCAGGGCCAGGCGGGTCCCTCGCAGAGGGAGGCGTGAGCAAGGTGGAAGGGAAGGGACACGGAGGGAGGGGGCCTCAGAGAGGCCTGGCTCCGCCGCCAGGGGCCTTGCGCCAGCCCCAGGGCCCCCCAGAGCCCCCGTCCCTCTGTGGCGTGGAGATTAGCTAATGTCACCAAGATGAGCTGCCGGGGCCTGCTTTCGCCATCTGTCTCCCGTAGGTAATGGAGCCACTCAGTTAATGACACCGCATCCCGGCGAAAAAGAGGCAATTGCTTTCTGAAGCCGCTTTCTGTCACACACGCCGGAGGCGGGGGAAGATGGGGTGTCTGCTCCGAGTCAGGGCGGCTGTGCACGGCCGGCCCCGGCCCGCAGACCTGCTCCGTGAGGACCCCACCGTTTTCACGAGCTCGTTTCCTGCCCGGGGGGGTCTCTGTGTGGGAGAGAACTGCTTCCCCACACAAGGGCCCTGCCGCCGGCCCGGCTGGAGGCGGGCCCGAGAAACCTGATAGAATAAAACCCGGACGATCCCCTGCCCGGCCCGTTCCCGATAACTGAGCTGGAGCACACTGTGAATGGGGAGGGATTTCTTCACGACTGTCCACGAGGCCCCGGGTGAAACTGTCTCACAAATCCGGTATTTTAGGAAGTGGGTGCATCTACTATTCATTTCCCTCCCAGCTATAACATTAAGTTTCAGCCTGTCCACTCAGACGTCTCTGATGACAGAGGGCAGGCAACTTGGTGAGAATTGGTGAGGCCCGGGTCCCCGGATGGAACCCAGTTCGCACAGACCTCGGTTAACGCTCAGTGGTCCGGTTTGGCCTGGGCAGGGGCTGAGACTGGTCTGTGCGCCGCGACGGGGTCTGAATGGGGCTCTTGCTTAGGACATTTTTCCGTCACTTTTGGAAATGTCTTTTCAAAAAGACATTTTTGATGGGCGTTGTGAGTAGGGGTTTTGTAATGCATTGATATAAGATGTGTTAAAACTGTCTATAATCCATGCCCCGCCCCCGCCCCCAAAGAGAACCTCGTGCTCAATAAACTCCTCCTCTGAGGTCCGCCAGCATCTTGGGTCTGCCCTCTGGCTAAAGGACTTCAGTGACAGCGAATGGTAATTACCCGTTGGAGCTGCTCCGAGGGCTTTGCCTGTGCACCCCCGGGAGAGGTCCGGGATGGGGGGGTACTTCCGTCATCTCTACCACGTGGGGTGAGGGGGCTCCCCCAGACTCGCCCCCACGCCTGTGCCTCTAGGCCGTGCCATTCGGCCCCTCAGCATCAGAGGCTGCGGGGTCTCTTCCCATTCGGTGACAGCGCGTGACCCCACAAATGGTGTCACAGCCGATACGAATGAGTGTCCATCAGCACTATTAGACAGAGTGGATAATGGCAAGTGCTGGGAACCCCTGTCTGAGACACGCCTCTGGTGACGGCAGCCTGGTGTCGGTGGGGCTTGGAGACGCCCACCCGGCGTGGTCCCCGGAGGGTGTTTCCAAATGGAAACACTTAAAGGAGAACTAACGTTACATTGTAAATATGGCCTCTGCATGTGACAAGGCAGCGTTCACTGCGAGTTGGCAGGGGAGAGTTAAAAATACAATTGCAGTTCAAAAGCCGCACCGTGTTCCTGCAGCCTGTGTCCCGGCCAGGCCAGGTGTGGGGAGCTTTCCTTCCGGGCTCCCGGGCTGGTCTGGCGCTCCGTGCGGGGAGAGAACCACAGGATGAGGAGTTCCGGAGGGACGTGAAGAGACTTGGAGAGCGAAGTGATACAATGGCAGTCTTCCGCTTCTGTTACATAGCCATCCTCTGTTAAGAAACCATCTTCTGTCTCTTAAGAATTCTAATAGTTTTAAAAGTCACAAGTTGAACATCCACTTGGGAAATGCAGCCACCCCCGTCATCCCTGGGGTCACGTTCAGAGACACTGATGGGTGCCTGAGGCCTCTCTGTGCCTTTTCCAGCGCGCACACACTGATGACCAAGCGCCTCACTGAACACGCATGAATTGTGTGTTTCTGGAATTTTCTGTTTAATATCTTCAGACCAGGGCTGACCCCGGGGGACAGAAGCTTCGGAAGGCAGAACCGTGGATGGGGGTGGGGCGGGGGGACCGCGGTGCCGGTAAGTGACGTACTGATCGGTGATCGCGAGCTCCCGAAGTGGGGCGGGGCCCGGGGCTTCCCACCGATCCGGGGACCCAGGCCGACCCACAGACCGTCCGTCCGTGGCCGCGTGCTGCGCTCCTGTGGTTTGTGAGTTCCGCGCATTTGGTTTACTGGTCCAGCGAAGTCTCTGATGATCCGATGTCTTCCAAAGGACCCTCCGGCCCCCGGTGCCTTTGGGTTGGAAAGCCCGGGCAGCCGTGGGGTGGGGGGCGGGGGGTGGCGGCCGAGCGGCTTCCGGACCCCGGGTGCGCGCCGCTCGCCAGGGAGGCGCCTGCGCTCGGGTCGGAGCCACGGAAACGCACTTGCGCAGGAAGGAGCGGAGCCCAGCTCGAATCCTGCCCACTGGAGTCCACGGCACAACTTCCAGATGGTGATATTCAGATTCTTTTGATCCTCTTCCAGCTCAGAATATGAAATACATACGAGAAGAAGAAAAACATGCCCCGGAAAGAGAGACGAGCACGCCCCAGCCGCGGACGACCCCCCTGCTGTGCCTGACGAAGTGGCCGCCTTCCAGTGGGGACGCCTCGAGCGAGGTCGGCACGGGCGACCGCGGAGCACGGACCTCGGGGCGGCTCCGCGACCCCGTCCGCCTGCTCCCTCTGCCTCCCCCGCGCTCCGGACTGGGCCTGGGACCGGTCGGCGCTCCGAGGCCCCGAGGACCAGCTGACGTCGGCCGGCAGGGGGCGGAGTTCCGAACGGAGGGCGCTCCGCAGACTCGCACCGTTCAGAAGCCCTAACGCCGCGCGTGTGCCCCGGTGTGCCCCGGTGTGCCCCGGTAGTAATCCCGGGGGGTTCATTTCGAGAGGGAAGACCTTTCTCGTTCCATGCAGGCTGTTTTCCATCGCGAACTGTTTTAACCAGCGAAAGGACCTGTTGGGCTCACACACACGGGGCTCAGAACCCCAGGGGGAGACGCGAGGCCCCCTGGCAGGTGTCAGCCCCGACCGCGGGAGTCAGCCTGCAGCCTCCCCGCTGTGAGAAGGCGGCAGAATTACATAATTATTCACAACTCATGAGCAATGAAAACTCTTCCAAACGGGAAGTTGTGAGATAACACGCACCCCGAATCCTGGACTTGTGGGGACTGTGTGTCCTGGACTCTCCCACGCAGGAACCTGCGGCAGAGCCAGCCGACTCATGCGTGTGGCCGCTCCGCCCCCAGGTGCCCTGAGCGCTCCAGCAGGCCCTGCCGTGCAGGCACGGGGGGCGCTGTGATGCTGACAACATGGCACGTTGGAGAAGCAGGTGCCACCACCAGGCACCAGGGCCACGGAGGGGCCTTGCCTCCCACCCGCGGCCAGCGTGCATGAGGAGGGGGCGGCTGGAAAGCCCCATGATGCAGGTGCAGGGCGATGGGAGGGACGCGGGGAGGTTACAGATACGGCTCACTGAGCCCCAGGAGTCTCTGACTCTGGACGAAGCCCCTCGAGTCCATCCTGTTTGCGAATTACGGTGGAGACCACATCGCCTCACTTAACCAGACCCACGGTGGAAGCTGCGGTCGCCGGTTAGAAGCCTGAGGGAGCTCCTCCGGTGGGCTCTACGGTTTTAAGAACCTGCCCCACCTCACGCCCTGGACCAGGCGGCGGGGTCCAGAGCCGAGCAGCTGGGTTCCTGCCCCCAGGTGCTGTCCGCCGGCAGGGCGGGAAGGCGCATGCACCTGGGCGAGCACAGTGCGCAGAGCCCTGGGCCCCGGGAGAGGACCTGCAGGTAGGACGGGCGCCTTGAAGCAAGATGGGGGTGAGCCCTGGCGTGTATGGGAGCCGAGGGCCAGAGGAAGTGGCTGAGCAGAAATGAGGAGGAGGATGGAGGTTGGGGGTAGGGGGCTCAGGGGTGCAGGGCTGCAGAAGCAGGGGGAACTGTGTGACCCTGGGGGTCTGTACGTGCCGTGCTGAGGGTTTGGGACTGGCGGCAGGGAAAGGGTCAAGGACCCAGCATGCCTCCCAGCCTCTCCCTCTTGGAGCCCCAGTGCCTGGCAGCTCACAGAGGTGCTCCCCCCCGCCCCCCCCCCCCCCCCCGGGGGAAAAGCAGCGGGCCTTTAGGAGGAGGACTTGTGAGAAAGGTGGGAGGCTGGCAGCGCCGGCCTCGGAGTGCGGGCGGGAGCTGAGCCTGCGGAACCCTCTCAGCTGGGAGGGCCTGTGACCCTCGCCAGAGCAGTGTATGGGGGACGGAAGCCTTGCTGGCTGGGCAGCGGAGTGAGTGGGGGGGCGCGGGGGTACGTTCTTGGGGACAGAGGCTGTGACTTGCTCCCCGCAGGGTTCACTGTGCGGTGCCCAGTGAGCACCGATCAGCCACTTTAACTGAAGACACTTCCCTGTTCCCATAGCCCTTCCTCTGCAGTGCCCCTCAGCAGCCTCGTCCGACTCAACCTTTACAGAAACACGTCTCCTTGACAGAGGGGACAGGCTCCTGAACTGGACCCGGCGGAGCCAGGGGTGGGCCCCAGATCTGCCCGTTTTGCGTTCTCTCCCTTTCCTCGCCGGCCTTCACGGAGTCCCCCCCCCCACCACTCCCCGCACGGGGCGGTCCTGCCTCGAGGTGCCCGTTAGCCACCTGCCTCCGACGGTGCCTGCTCCCCACCCGCCGGAAACGCAGGGACCCCGTGTGGCCGCTGCCCTGTGTGTGCACGCTGGCCTGGCTCCTTTGCTGAAGGTGGTGGAGATCGGACAGGACGGAGTTCTCTGAAGACAGGACACCCACGGAGCGGTCAGGGTCAGGACCCGAGGAGCCGGCCAGCCGGGTGCCTGGAGACCCTCGAGGGGCCCCGGGAGCGAAGAGGAGCCTGGGACCACCCGACCACCCTTAGGGGCACCGGAGTGGCCTTGCGTACCACGCCGTGAGGGAGGGTGGGCCGGCCCCCACCAGGGAGTCTGGCGGCGGAGGGGTTAAAATAACAAATAAATGACTTTATTTAGACTTGAGCATTCCTGGCATTTTTTCTGGATTTTTCCCCCACAGTATTTGATGTGACAGCTTTGTTTGCTCACACTTGTCTCTCTTCTGAATTCCTCGTATCAGCGGTGAAAGCTATTTCTTTTTCCTGTAACATCTTGAGCTCGGTATCCACTGAAGGGAGAAATTGCTCTTGCATTACTTGAAATTATAATATTATACCTAATTTTGGGGGAGAAAAATTAGAGTAATTTAGATCTCAAGGCGCTGAAGGCTTTGAGGCGGGTCATTTGCAGCATTATTGCTGGTTAGTCATCCCTGAAAGCGTTCTCGCTGCGGGGGCGGCCGCACTAGCCGGAGTATTCTTTAGAGACGCCGATTCGGGGGCCCATTCAGGCAAGAGAGGGTCGGTCATCACGCGTTTCGAAGCGAGGGTCTGGCGTTGGCGGGCCCGGTTGGGGAGGGGGCAGTCAGCAGGACTCGGGGAGCGGGCGGGGGAGGGGCCCGGGCGTCCCCCCCACCTGTGAGCGGCTGGGCTGCGTCCAGAGCATCGCCCTGCGCCCCTGTCCTTTTGAGCGCGCAGGCGCTGCCGCCGCCGTGCTGGCTTGGGAGTGGGCGGGAGGCCGCAGGTACCGGTTATTTGCGCCCACGGAAAGGTGGCTCGGGGAAGTGTGTCCTTGCTGCGCCCCACGAGATCGCGCGTATCCCGGGAACACGCTGGCATGGGTGGGCTGCTCGTTTGCAAAGCGATGAGGGGGAGAGGTGCGCCGCGTCCTGAAGTTCGCTCCGGAGAGTGCGGGCCCGCTCTCCTGTCCGATCTCCGTGGCCTCCCCGAGGCCCCTCCCCGAGGCCGCCGTTTCCCGCGGGAACCCCCACCCGCAGGTGTTCGCCTTGACGCCCACGTGAGCACGCACGTCACCGAGCCAGCAGCTCGTGGGAAACGTTAACCGGGACACACCGCGGGGCGGGGGGCTGCTGGGCGCTGGGCATGCCCAGGCGCTGGTCCTCGCTGCAGCTCTCCGCGTGCGGCCCTGCAGGCCCTGCGGGTCCGCGGGAAACAAGGGCGCCGGCGCCCGAGGCCGCGAGCATCCGGCCGAGTAAACTGTGGTGGGCTGCACTGGGGACTGTTCTAGAAAAACCGTAAGCAGTCGAGCTCTTCCTCTAGCAAGGTGCAAGCTGAGTCTAAAGCATAGCTGTACAAAAGAAAAAAAAGACTGAAATCTTCGTTGGTAGTTCTACTGGTTTTTTTTAAAGGTAAACGAAGAATTGTGGCGAGACAAAAGCATCTCGTATCTCGCGCCCGACCCAAGGAGAGAAAACCAGAAGACGCAGCCATTGCTGGCTGCGCGCTGCAAATCGCCGAGGTCAGACAACACACAGAGTCCCGTTGCCGCAACTCCCAACCTCGTTCCGGGGAACAGACGAAGGCGGGGGAAGGGCCGGCTCAGTGTGGGGAAGCCTGCCTGCCTGCCGTGTCCCTCCTCCGGGGGCTCACAGGGCGCCGCAGGGCGTGGGGAGAGCGCCCAGCGCCCTGGTCCCGCCGCCCACGGCCTCTGGGGAACGCTGCGCCCTTCACCCCCGGCGGACTCCTCGCCGCGGCGCCTGCGCTGTCGCCACTGCTCTGTCCTCCCTGCCGGCCCCGACGCGCCCCGCTCACGTCCCGCTCACGTCCGGGGCGCCCTCCAGTCTGTTGGGACGTGTGATGGGCCTTCAGGACAGACACTTTTCCTGTCGCATCTGTGAGTCCCCAAAGCGTCCCGTCCCCTCTCGCTGGGAGCCCGGCCTGGGGGGGTGGGGGCGGTCACTGGGGACACACTGGGGACCTGCGCACGTGAGGAGGGCTAGAAGTGGGCTTTTGAGGAGCGGGGAGACCCCGGAGATGGGTTTGTGGGGCTAGCCCCATCCCACCCTCCATGGCCGCCTGGGAAGCACAGCCTTTGCTGCTCTCTCTCTCTCTCTCTGCACAAGAATGAAAGCGCAAAGAAAAAACTTCGTTGTAAATGAGAAATGACCTGAAGGAGTGAGGCTCAGAGCAGACTAGTCGTGTCTGAGCGGCCGCCTCTCAGGTTCACGGAGGCCACTGGGCCGAGAGCGCGGGGCTCGGCGGGGAAGGCTTGACCACGCGACCGTCGCTCCCGTGAACGAGAATGAGTGACAGTCCTTCCAGAAGGAGACTCCGGGCTGTCACCGAGGGGGGGAGGGGGGCGCTGGCGAGACAGGGCCGCGACTGTGGCTCTGGTGGTGGGCAGCGTGGGCTGCAGAGTCGCAGGGTCCTTGCTCTGAATCCCAGCAGCCCCACTTTTTAGTCACATGATCTTAGACCGGAGTTCCGGTTTCTTTATTTAAAAAAATATTTATTTTAAACTTTATTAAATTTTTATACGTTAAAGGTATAGAGCAAATATTAAAAAATATTTAAAATTTTACCTGGCTGGCGTAGCTCAGTGGATTGAGTGTGGGCTGTGAACCAAAGTACCGCAGGTTCGATTCCCAGTCAGGGCACATGCCTGGGTTGCAGGCCACGGCCCCCAGCAACCGCACATTGATGTTTCTCTCTCTCTCTCTTTCTCTCTCCCTTCCCTCTCTAAAAATAAATAAATAAAATCTTTAAAAAATTCTTAAAATTTTAATACTGCCGGTCACAAGGCAACTGCGGTCTGCATAGGGCTTGTCTGTACCCACTCGCACGTGTCCCTACGGGAACAGAGGGGGAGCACGGAGGTGCGCGCACGGGGTTGTCGGCGGGGGTTCCCTGGGAGCCCCGGTTCCGTGCGCGCCTCGGAGCGGTCCCTACGCACAGTGACCGGGGTGACCCCAGCAACCAGAGGCACTAACACAATACACGTTCATGGTGGTTTTCAGCTGCGAAATCCCCCGTTACTTGGTTCTGTGGCAACCATATAAGTTAGGGGGCGGGAAGGCAGACAGAGAGAGAAAGCCTGCCCCGAAGAAGCAGGTGTCTGTCACGTGACTTCATTTGCATGCCATTGCACACGCGTGTGCGCAAAGAAACCGGAAAACACAGTCACGGGCCTGAAGGACGCCCCTGTTGTGGGGTCGGTTGCCAAGCAACACACACACACAGATCACGGAATAACGAACGGGTGTGGGACGATTCCGTCTTGGCGTGAGCGGGCCGCAGAGGGGGGCGTGGCGGGCGCCGGCGGCACTGCGGAGGCGCGGGTCCGCTTCTGCGGAACCTTTTCTCGCGTCGTTGCACGTGTTCTCACAGGTTAAATTATCTTTGTGATTCGAGGCTAGAGGCATATAAATATTTTTGAAAATTATAAAGCGATTGAAGCTCAGAAGGTGTCCGTGTCGCCCACCGTGTGGCCCCCGGGGACGTTCGTCAAAGGCTCTCCTCCGTGCCCGCAGCGCCTTCCTCAGACGACTGTTTGTTCAGTGGAGCCATTGAAACACAAGGGCTTTCAGAGGACGCCTGTCCGGGGAAGTAAAACCACAGCGCGCGGAGAGCCAGCCTTGGGACGCCGCAGCACGCACGCGTCTTTATTCATCACTCGGGGGAGACCGGGTGACGCGCCTCATAACTACCACCGGTGGGGCTTCGTGACCACTGTAAGGGGCGGCGGCGTTTTGAGACGCCTGCCTCCACGTCAGGGTGGTAAGAGGCCGTGGTCCCTGCTGGCGACAAGTGACGGGGAGAGCTAACTCGCTGCGCTGGGAGCCAGCGTCCGAGTCCACAGTGGGAGGGAGGGTTACACCTGCCTGTCTAGGAGAGCCCTGGGAATGGAGATGGAATTCTTCCTGTTGTTGATCTATCACATTGTCCCAACTTCCCCCGCTGCTCTCCCCTGCCCCACCCTCCCCCGCCCCCACATCCAACCCCCACCCTGTGGTCTGCCTCCCGGGCCCTCCCCCTTCTCTCCTCCCTCCTCCCCCTGCCCCTCCTCGCGGGTCCCTGTCCGTCTGCTCCTTGTTGCCATGCCTCTGATTCTATTTTGCTCGTTTGTTTGTTTTGTTCATTAGGTTCCACTTATAGGTGAGATCATATGGTATTTGTCTCTCGCCACCTGGCTTATTTCACTCAGCATCATGCTCCCCGGTTAAAGATAGAGTGTTTTTCCCCCACGCAAGTTCATCTTCTCCCCCTTTGCAGGAAAGGGCAGCGACACAGAGTCAAAGTGCGGGTGGGTTCCTTTGGGGAACGCTAGTTGGCACTCCGTGGAATCGGGGTTTTGTGGGCGCGGGCTCACGGGAGGGTGGACCCAGACAGGCTCAGGAGCGAGGCTGTCCGAGGCGCAGGGCGCAGGACGCGGCCGCAGTGTGGGTGCCCGGGGGGGGGGGGGGGGGGGCCTGCTCAGCCAGCCAGCGGGGGCGCACAGGACGAGAGGCTGTTGTGAGAGGCTGGCGCCCTCCGTGTGGGGACGGGCACGTCAGTGGGCCCGGAGCACAGGCTCCCACGGTGCCCTTCTGCGCCCCAACCGTGTTGTTTCATGTTCGCCAGGACCGGGGGCCCGCGGCTCCCACCCCGACTCCGGGCACCGGCACTGCGGAGGGGCTGTGCGTCGGCCCCGCTGAGCTGACGGTGCGCGTCCCCCGGCTTCTCTTCTGCGCATGCGTCGTCCTCACCGACCTCGGAGCGCTCTGCAGACCGAGTCCCGGGCGGTTCGAAATCCCGTAGTAAAACAGTATCAAGTGCTGTCAAAACCTCCTTTGCTGTTTTCGCTTTTTATTTTTTTTCACTCTTCTGCTTTCGTTCACGATTCCCACTCTCTCCATTTATAGCTTTTCTTGGCAGCTGTGTTTCGGGGGTAATACTTTGAGCTAATCTCCGGTCATTGCCGGCTCTCTAGAAGTTGGCAACCGTTTAAATATTTCTAAAATTACAGGATTTGTTTGGGAGCCCAAGGGCTTGTGTAAACACACCAACAATGGCACCTCTGTGTGGGCTCCCCTTCCTCCAGGGCCCTGGGGAGGGACCTCCCCACATGTGAAGGTAAGTCATGTCACTGGCCATTAGGTCTAACAAACTGGAAAGATCCAAGGACCCACAGCCAGGGACTGAGACCCTTCCAGACGGTCCCTTGGACGCTCTCAGAACTGGCTGGTTGCTCAGTCACTCCTCAGATATTTGCTGAGCGCTCCGTATGGACCAGGCGCTCTGTGAGGAGGTGTGGGGCGGTGGGGGGGAGGGCGGGGGGGAAGTGTTTTCCAACTGTCTGCCCCACGCATTTGCGGGTCAGTAAATCAATCCGGTAAGTTGGGACCAACATTTTAAAAACAACATAGAGCCCTGGCTGGTGTGAGCACCGGCCTGAGAACTGAAAGATTGCCGGTTCAATTCCCCGTCAGAGCACATGCCTAGGTTGCGGGCCAGGTCCCCTGTGGGGGGTTTGCGAGAGGCAGCTGATCAATGTTTCTCTAGTGCATCGATGTTTCTGTCCCTCTCTCTTTCTCCCTCCCTTCCCTTCTCTCTAAAAAGAAGAAATGCAATCTTTAGAAAATGAAATAGAAGACAGGAGCAGAGATGGTAAACATGTTCAGAGAAGTATGTGTCGGAAACGTGTGCGCACACACGCATGTGTTAGATCACGACAGATAGCCCATGTCTCATTGTGAGTCATTGTCAAAAAGCTAGAACGCCCCTGAACTAAGGGGGCGCTCCAGTCGGTAAGGCCACGGTCGAGTGGAGGGGTAAATGCGTGCGTGGCATGTACGTGGACAGCTAGCAGCCCACGGCAGCTGCGGGTGCTGCCACAGGTGAGCGGGACCCGCAGCCAGAGTTGGTCTCACGGTGAGGCGGTGGAGGGCTCTGGCCAGATCTCTGCTTGCCTCTGGGGAGGGGCGCTGGGGAGGAGCAAGGGGAGACCCTCTGAGGGAGGCAGCTGGGAGCACCCACCACTCTGGGTGCTGGCAGCTGGGAGACAGCGAGACCGACCTGGTGAGCAGACCTGGGCGGGTCGCCAGCAGTGTCCCCTGCCTGGAGCTCAGAGTTCGGAGCCAGAGTCCCAGCTCTCGCGCTGTCTTGGAAGATGACATGAGGGCTTACTGTTCCCTAAGTTCATGCCAATGGAGATCCAAGCGTTTGCAGGACATTATTTGTGTGTGTGGGGGTGTTCCTACTTCTTTATAAATAATTATATGCTGCCACCATTTACACCTCTCACAGGCCGGATGGGACGTGAGCGTCACACAGACGTCACCTTTTATGTGGGGTCTGGCAGGAAAGCACGTTTGTTGTCTGATGGGATGATTTCAGAGCCACTTCCTGGAATAGGACGTGCCCTGGTTGAGCCCAAGTGGGACGGCTGTCTCCCGGCACCGCCCCCAGGAGCTGGAGCGACCTGTGCCCAGGCCGCTGGCCGGCTGGCACCCTTCCCGGGTCGGCAGGTGTTGTCAGGAACATCCAGGTTACTACGGATCAATCGTGCCCTGGCCTTCGTTAAATATTTTGCAGGCCCCGAGTGATGGGAGTTGTCTGGCCTCTCCAGGACCTCTTGGGAGGCAGCGGCCTTTCAGGGGAGGTCCCTACTGAAAAGGGACTGTGCACGGGAGGGACTGTTGACAGGAGGGTGGCTGGAGAGGAACTCTCCCGAGAGTGGCAACACCAGAACTCCCGGCGCGCACGGCCCGCCTGTCCTGGGCAGAAATGCCTACTGCGTTTCCTTGCCATTCGTCCGCGTTCTTGCCGTGCAGGCTCCGCCCACGCTTGTGAGGAAAGGGTGTCAGGAAAGCAAGGCCGGGCTGGGAGAATCTGGGTCTGGACAGTTTGTCCTTTCGGAGGAGTTCAAGGCCCTCCAGCTGTCAGAGCACAGCACACGCTGTCCAGCGTTTTCCAGGCCAGGCTGGCTGATCCCACCGCCTGGGTCACGGGCTGTTTGTCGGCTGTCGGCGTCCCAGGTGCCTGTCCCTTGCCGTCCCCCATGGGGGAGGACGGCAGGGTGCCCAGGCAGCACCCAGTGCAGAAGAAGCCGACTGTCAGTCCTCTGATGAACTTCCCAGCTCTTGGCTAAGGAAGACCCCTCACGTGGAGTTCACAGCCGGCTGTCCATGTTCTGGTTCGTGCATTTCTAGAAAACCGACACAGAGCGAGGAATGGGCCGTGATCGGCAGTCTGGCTTTCTTTGTGCGGCCATCAGTGCCCCTCGGGAGTCGGGAGGGCGAGTCCCAGACCAGGACCTTCGTCTGAGACGAAGGTGGCGTTCCCACCTTCCAGTGCGTCCTGACCGTTGCGGATGTGAGGGGAGAATGTCAACGATGTCTTTGCTTCCGGTCCAAATGCCATTTCCCTAACAAGTTCTGGAAGGAGCTCTCTGTCCATTTTTAAAGTCGAGATATTTTTCGAAGCCTGCTTTGGAAAAGGTCTGGAATTTTTATCTCCTTTATTCCCTTTCCCACGTTCATTCCTTTCTTCATCTTCGCACGTGGTAATAAAGGATGAAAGCATGTTTCTCACTTACAGGAAAAGAAAAAAAAGGAAGGGGTGATGACAGAATCCCTGTGTCACTCTGCTTTGCGACAGTGTCAGAAGAGCTCCAGGGAGACCCTGAGTGTCTTGGGACAGGCGAGGGCCGACAGGGAGAAAGCACTGTTTCCAGCGATGGCTCTCGATGCTAACACTCCCACTGTCCCTTTCAGAACACGTTCTGACGCCCTGTGGTCACCTAGGCCGTGCCCCCAGGCCGTGCACGCACCTGCTCTGTGACGTGATGTCGCTGCTCTTACCGCGAAGAAGTGGCGTCTGTTTCTCCGCCCCCTTGAGTCCAGGCTGCCTTGTTTGCTTTTTTAAAATATATTTTATTGATGATGCTATTATAGTTGTCCCATTACCCCCCTTCACTCCACTCCACCCTGCACACCCCCTCCCACCCACATTCCCCCCTTTAGTTCATGTCCATGTGTCATAAGTTCTTTAGCTTCTACATTTCCCATACTATTCTCGCCCTCCCCCTGTCTATTTTCTACCTACCATCTATGCTACTTATTCCCTGTACCTTTTCCCCCTCTCTCCTCCTCCCACGCCCCTGTTGCTAACCCTCCATGTGATCTCCATTTCTGTGGGTCTGTTCCTGTTCTAGTTGTTTGATTAGTTTGCTTTTGTTTTAGGTGTGGTTGTTAATAATTGTGAGCTTGCTGTCATTCTACTATACATTTTTTATCTTCTTTATCTTCTTTTTCTTAGAGAAGTCCTTTTAACATTTCATATAATAAGGGCTTGGTGATGATGAACTCCTTTAACTGGACCTTATCTGGGAAGCACTTTATCTGCCCTTCCATTCTAAATGAAAGCTTTGCTGGACAGAGTAATCTTAGATGTAGGTCCTTGTCTTTCATCACTTTGAATACTTCTTTCCAGCCCCTTCTTGCCTGTAAGTTTTCTTTTGAGAAATCAGACGATATTCTGATGGGAACTCCTTTGTGGGTAACTGTCCCCTTTTCTCTTGCTGCTTTTAAGATTCTCTCCTTATCTTTCATCTTGGGTAATGTAATTATGATGTGCCTCAGTGTGTGCTTCCTTGGGTCCAACTTGTTTGGGACTCTCTGAGCTTCCTGGACTTCCTGGAAGTCTATTTCCTTTGCCAGAATGAGGAAGTCCTTCTTTATTGTTCAAATAACTTTTTCATTTGTTGTTCTTCCTCTTCTCCTTCTGGTATCCCTATAATTCAGATGTTGGAATGTTTAAAGATGTCCCAGAGGTTCCTAAGCCTCTCCTCATTTTTTAAAATTCTTATTTCTTCATTCTTTTCTGTGTGGTTGTTTCTTTCTTCCTTCTGGTCCACTCCATTGATGTGAGACCCAGCTTTCTTTCCATCACTATTGGTTCCCTGTGTATTTTTCTTCATTTTACTTATTGTAGCCTTCATTTTTTCATCTAATTTGCAACCAAAATCAACCAATTCTGTGAGCATCCTGATCACCAGTGCTTTGAACTGTGTATCTGATAGGTTGGCTATCTCTCATTCACTTAAAAGGGTTGGTTCTGGGGCTTTCATTTGTTCTTCTGTTTGAGCCATCTTTCTCTCTTTTATTTTTTGGTCTGGTCTCGCCTGTTACGTAGTGAGGGGCGGAGCCTTAGGTGTTCACCAGGGCGGGGCACCCCAGTCGCTGGGTTGTGACGTTGTATGTGGGGGCGGGGTCCGAGAGGGGACAATGGCATTTGCTCCACTCTCCGTCGGACTTCAGTCCCTTCTGCCGCTTCCCCCGAGCAAACTGGATCTTTCTGGTGCTGATTCCCCGGTGGGTGGGCTTGTGCACCCCGTGGGACCCTCCAACGACCTCTCCTGTGAGGCTGGGAGTCTCTCCCTGCGCCTCAACCCCCACAGGTGTTTTCAATCAGTGCCCCAAGGCTCTATTTCCCCGCGCCGGGATCCTGGGTAGCGTGCAGTGCCTCGCTTCACAGTCGCCGCCTCGCTGGGTCTGCCGGTTGCCGCCCCTCGGCTGGGGTCTGCCAGCTGTGGTCTTACATGCCTGGTCCCAGCCCTCTTTGTGCTGCATGACCCCTCTCCGTCCGGCTGCCCGACTCCGCCCCTCCTACCGGTCTGGATGGACGTGTCTATTTCAATTCCTTGGTTGTCTGACTTCCATACAGTTCAGTTTTCTGTCAGTTCTGGTCGTTATTCTGTTTCTAAATTGCTGTTGTCCCTGTCTTGGTTGTGCGAGGAGGCACAGTGTGTCTACCTACGCCTCCATCTTGGCCGGAAGTCCCCAGGCTGCCCTGTGATGGGCTGTGACCAGTGGTGGTGATGCCAGGGCCCATCAAAGCCAAGGCCTCGGGGCATTGCGGCTCTTACCTCCTCCCATCCAGAATCAAGTCACCGTGTGAGGGAGCCTGCGCTGGCCGCCTGGAAAGGCCACCTGCAGGGGGACCTGGGTATCACAGCTGGCGTCCCGGCCAACTACCAGACACGTGGCCACCCAGGACCAGCCAATCCCCGCTGACCTCACTGTGAAGGCCCAGTGCCCTCCGCCAGCGGGCCGTGAGCAGAGGTGGGCCGTCCTGCCCTCCCTGCCCAGGCCACCAACCCACAGAATTGTGGGCAAAGACATGGTCAGTGTTTTAGCCACTGAGTTTGGGGATGTATGTTATATGCGCCAGTAGGAAACGGATGCTCTCTTTATTTTGTTTGAACGTCATAGATTGTACAAATGATCACACCTGTAATGCAAAAGAAAGCCGTAGCACCTTCATTGTAATGCAGAAGGGAAGACAGGAAAGCGACTTATAACAAGGACAAGGAGAAGCTGCAGCACAGCGACCTGGGGGTGGGGCGGAGCAGGTGCAGGCAGCGAGCGCCCCCCCGAGTGCCCGGGCTCCAGGCACAGGCTGATGCGTGGGTGCTGGGCGGGACCCACGGGTGGTGTCGCCAGCTGTGGGGCGACTTTCTGAAACGGAGATCCGTGCTTGGCTGAGTTCAGAAAAAAAACAACAAATAATATTTTGCCTCCATTGCCGTAGCAGTCAGATTCCCAGAGAATTAGCTTTATGTTGTGGGGACATGTAGAAACTACATGCCCTGCGCCCTTTGGGTTCACGCATGAACTGGAGGAGCCCGCGCACCCGGACGAAGGGGAGGGCACGCAGAGGCCGAGCGGCCCGCACCGAGAGAACGGCCGCGGGGCGCCCTGCAGGCGGGGGGCTTTGGTCAGCATCCAGAGACGCCGGGGACACGTGGGAGTAGCCGGGGGAGTGGGAACTCCGGGGGCAAGCACGTCCGGTGTTTTCCTTATTGTCTGGATCTCCTCGGAAGACAGCTGTTGTAAATAAAAAACAATGTAGAGTGAGGTTTGCAACGTATATAAAAGTCAAGTCCACGACCACAACAGCACGAAGGTCAGCAGAGGAGAAGGGGACGTATACTTCTCGAAGATTCGGGCCCTGTAGGCAGAGCGACACAAGGTCCGGCGCAGGTGGACAGCGGTGAGTTGCGAGCGTGCGCCGTGGGTCCCGACACCACCCCTGGAGCAGCCGAACAAGGGCACGCTGCTCACACACTAGCAAAGGAGAGAAAATTACAGAAAATCCAGCTAATTCAAAAGAGGAAAAAGGGATCAAGAACAGATGGAATGAATAGAAAACAGCAAGTTTATGGGTAGATTTATTAACGTTTTTAAATTAAATTTATGGGGGTAACGGTTAATGAGATTACGTGATCCCGAACTTAACCACATCCACATTCGCAGGAAATGCAAGCCGGGAAAACGCCCCGGGGGAGGGGCGGGGAGCGCTGGGCTGGAGGGAGAAGCCGCACTCAGCTCGCTGCGGCCCCCAAAACCCAAGCCCCGTGAAGTGCGAAGGCGCGTTCAACATGAAGACACAAACCACCTTCAGTATGAAGACACAGGGCTACGGGAAAAGACTGGCCGTGATCCTGGGACTCGAAGGAATGGGTCCGGCCTCTGACGAGTCTCTGTTAATGACGGACCGAAGCGGCCGGGGAGCGGAGAGCGGCGACGCCAGGACTGAGAAACCCACTTCACGGCGCTGTCGGTGTCAGCTCAGCAAGAGGACATCCTGAAGAGAACTTACGCACCGATGGACGGAACTTTAAAACCAGTGAAGCAACATAGGGGAGACCCCCAAGGAGGGGAAGAAAGCCCCCCAAGGGCAGGCCGGGACGCCCAGGCAGCTCCCTCAGTAACGGGAGACACGCGGACGGTTTGCCGTGACTGGTATTTACGGAGCACGCCGTCCAGCAGTGCGAGGACGCACTTGGAGTTGAACATGACCCGTTTACCGAAGTAGGTCCTATTCTAGGCCGTAAAACCGGTCCCAGTGAATTACGGAGGTGCCAGGTCGTACGAAGGGCATTCCCTGACCCCAGTGAAGTCAGGCGGCAGCGGAAGGGCATCCGGCAGGAGGGCAACTAGACAGACGCTTGGGAATGGAATGATGCGCCTGTAAACAGCCCACAGGGCAAAGGGGAATCTAAAGGGAGCTCAGAAAATATATGTTTTTTTAGATTTTATTTATTTATTTTTAGAGAGGGAAGGAAGAGAGAAAGAGAGAGAGAGAAACATCAGTGTGTGGTTTCTGGGGGCCGTGGCCTGCAACCCAGGCATGTGCCCTGACTGGGGATCGAACCTGGGACACTTTGGTTCGCAGCCCGCACTCAATCCACTGAGCTACGCCAGCCAGGGCCTGGAGCGCAGAAAATATTTTAAACGGAGTGAAAATTAAAATATTACATATCAGAACTTGTGGGACGTGCTAACGGAGTGCGTAAGGGGAACTATTTGGCGTGAAACTCCTATATAGTTTAGAAAAAAAGAGGTCTTAAATTAGTGACCTTGGCTTTCACTTAAAAAAGCAAGAGAAAGAAGGCAACGGAAACTCAAATTGAGTAGAAGAAAGAAAATAAAAAAGGTCAGAGTGAAGATCACTGAAAAATGAAACCGAAGAGGCAAGAGAGAGAAATCGATGACACCGGAAGGTGACTCCTTGAACAGATCGATAAGACTGGTCACCCTCTCTGCAGGCCTGCAGGGGACAGCGGGAGAAGAAGCCGATGACCAGCATCAGAAGTGACTGAGGGGACGGCACCACAGAGTGTGCAGCTGCTTAAGATACAACAAGGAAATAACATGAAAGACTTCATGCCAATCAAAGTGCAACTCAGAGGGGTTGGAGAGAGACCTCTAGAGACGTGAGTCACCACCAATGCTCATCAAGACTTACATTACCTACCTAGCCCTGTATTTATTATGCAAATCGCATTTGTAGTTACATACCTGCCTGTAAAGGAGATCAAGCCAAAAGGGCTTCACTGGTAAATGCTACCAAACATGTAAGGAAGGGAAAAATGCCAGTTCTGCAGAAACATTTTTTACAAATTGCCGAGAAGGGAATGCTTCCCAGCTCGTTGTGCGAGGCCGGTACCACCCTCACCCCAACGTAAGGCGTTACGAAAAAATAGACCTAGAGACCAGTGTCCTTCATGAAAGTAGATGCAGGAATTCTGAACAAAATCTAGCAGATCCTTTCAAATAATACGTAGAAAGGGTCCCCCATCGGGGCCATGTGTGGTTTTATCCCAGGAATGCATTTTTAATTTAATATTAGGAACTCCTTCTATTAAGAGACCAAGGGTGGGATGGAGGGTGGGAGGTGGGGGTGGGTGGGGTGGGGGTGGGTGGGGGTGTGGAAATGGAGACCACTGCGTTCGAACGTTGATGAAAAATGATAAAAAAGAAACCGAGAAAGGAACACTGCATGGCCATTTCAGGAGAGAACCTCCCCATCACTCTTCAAAAGCGTTGAACAAGATCCAGCAAGGATCTGTTGTCTGTTCGCAGCAGGAGCGCTCAGCAAACTAGACACCGAGGGTGTCCCCTCAGCGGGATGTAGGGCCTGGGTAGCAAACCTCCAGCTGACGTCACGGACGGAACAGGGAGGCTTTCGCTCTGAGGTCGGGAGCGAGACCAGGAGGAGAAGGTGTTCTCCTCCCACTTCCGTTCGCTCTGGGCACTGCGGGGTGGGGGGCTCTAGCCAGGGCGACCGGGTGAGAAAACAAGGGACAGGCAATTAATTTGGAAAAGAAGGACACACTGACCTCATCCACAAATGATGCGATTGCCCGTGTTAAAAATCGGGTAGACTCTCCCCCAAAAGCTATCAGAACTAGTGAGTTATTTTAGCAAGGTGGTTGGATACAAAATCAATGCACACATATCCACTGTATGTCTTTGTCAACACTAAACATCATACATTCAAGTTTAGAAATACCCAGCGTCAAAGACATAAAACACAAATGGTGCGCCTGACGACAGGTGTGCAGGTCCGAGACGCGGCGAGCTGCCCGCGGTGCCAAGAGGAACCGAGGGACGCCGAGGGAGGGGCAGACAGACAGCACCTGCGGGTCCGTGGTTGTCACTGTGGCCGGGTGAGCGCTCCCAAATCACCACGTGGATTCCGCGCCCTGCTGCTCAGAATCTCGGCCGGCTCTCTGGCGGCACTGGGAAGACCGAGGCCGACGTGCCCGCGGAAACGATAGGGCCCAGGAGAACCGACAGGACTGCAAACATGGGGAGGAACCTTCTCTGATTTTGTGACGTGACAGAATGACAGGGACCCAGGCTGCTAGAACGTGCAGAAGGCGGGGCGGTGGGGGGCAGTGGGGGGCGGCGGGGGGACTGCTGTGACGTCAGATCAGGCCAGGGTTTCTCAGACGCAACAGAGGCGTGAACGCACGGAAGACCGCATCGATACACCGGACTCCATCAAAATCAAAGCATCTGCTTTTCAAGAGACGTGCCTGGGAGACCGAGAAACGGGGGAAAACCTCTGTAGGTCACGACGTGCGTGGTAAAAGATGTTCCCTGAGTATCCACAGAGCTTTAGAGACTCAACGAGAAGGAAACAGATACTTCAGTGAAAAAACCGGCAAACTCTTTGAGCTGAAACTTCACCGGAGAAGATATAGGGAGAATGGCCAATGAGGGCATGAAAAAAAGGCCACATCGCTGGTCACTGGGGAACTGTGCACTAAAGACGCAGCGGGCTGCCACCACGCACACACCAAACGGACACATTAAAAAGACTGACCGCCGCGAGGGCTGCCAGGGGTGCGGGCGTCTGGAACGCTTGGTGCTGCGCCTGGGGCTGGGGACTGCGGAAGCCGCTTCGGGAAGAAACGCAGCCCCGCAGCCACCGCACGGCCCCCCCCCCCGCCCCCCCCCAGAGACATGACGTGCGTGTGCAGACGTGTCCACACGCAGACTCGCACACCAGTGTTCCCAGGAGCTTCGTGCGTGATCACTGTGTCTAGACAACCCCAGGGCCGGCCCGCAGACGCTCGGATGAGCCGTGGTGTATCCGTCCGGTGGAGTACTGCTCGTCACCACAGAGCCATGGCCTGGGAACACGGGCCACAACTCGGTCGGTTTCAGGTTAGTTACCCCGAGTGAACGAAAGCAGGTGAGGTGAGTGCACAGTACCAGTCCGTTTAGAGACAGGTCAGAAAATACAGCCAATCCCTAGTGACAGCAGATGAGCGGCTGCCCAAGGAGGGTCGGGGGGACAGCGGCATGGAGGTGTTGCAACATCATTGGGCGGGGAGGCGATGAACGTTTTTATTACCTTAATGGTGGTGATAGTTTCACAGGTTTATATATATGTCAAACCTTACCGAAGTATGCACTTTAAATGCACACAGTTTCTTGCATGCTCCTTTTATGCCAACGGGGTTGTTAAAAATTCAGGTAGCACCTCCCAACGAAATTGTTTTCGAACCTGCCCCCGCCCCACGCCCCACAGTTTTCCACTATGCCTCTAACATTTTTACAGGGAACACCCGTGAAGAGTATGGAAATCATTGGTTGCTTCTTTACCCTTTATCTTCCCCACACTTGCCACGACCAAGAGCCACCCCCGCACTGTGGTGCGTGTTTGCTCTCCATCCTGGGTCTGCTGGGTTACGGTTAAAACCTCAAACAATATCATTGTTGTTGCTCCTGCTCAACCCTCAAATTAAAGATGAAACCAAAGGCCATTCTTTTTTTTTTTTACTTTTTTTTTTTTTACAAACCCCACCCACATTTCAGGATCTTGGCTCTCATCTCTTCTCATTTCTCTCTCTCTTTAAAAAAAAAAAAAAGGAAAAAAATGTCCTCAGGTGAGGACTACAAAAAAAAAAAAGGATCTTGGCCCCGCTGCCCACTGATTCTCACCAGCGCTGTAAACCCATCGGCTTCTCCGGGTGGCGTCTGCCCAGCTGAGCCGGTGGGTGCCCGGGGCCGCGCCACGGCGGCGTCCTGCTCGCGGCACCGCGGGCTCTCTCTCCCGGGCGTGAGTGACGCCTTCTGTTTGTGCTTCCAGAGTCTGGCTCGACAAATGCTGAGATCAGTTGCCAGTAACTCTGGCGTATTATTCACCGGATTGTACAATTTGCTAATGATTTTGTGTGTTTACTTTCTCTTTCCTCGCTGCATTCTTGCCCCCAGCACAGACTTAACGCAGAGGAGGTGACTCAGGGCTCGTAGACGAGATGGTTTCGGGGGAGCCCAGATAACCCGTTAGCAGCCAGTCAGGAGCCTGAGAACTGCCTCCCATACGTTGGGACTCACTCGTTAATTATGCAAATGCCTCAATAATGTGCGTGGCTGGTTAGCGCCGTTTCCCCTTGTAAAAAGAGAAAATGAAAACGGCAGTGTCCAGGCCTGCTTACACCGGCTAATTACTGCATTCCCTCAGCGTCTGCTGTTTTTCTTGGCTGCGATGGGACACGGTTTAAGTAACACTGACTAATTCCCCCGCCTCCAGAAGCATGACTCCGGTAGGTGCTGCCCGGGGTGCCGTGTGCTCAGCCCCGCGCGCTGCAGCGTGGCCCGGCGCTTGTTTCCGAGGCGCGGCGTCTGCGTCATTAAGACTCGCTGCGCTTGGGTTTGCTCGCCACATTCAGCACTGTTAGCAAACCCGCGAGGGGGACTGGCATAGTTCTAGAACGCATGGGAAGCACAGTCGCGCCCAACCCGAGCTGCTGTTCTGCACCCAGCACGCCGGAGAGGCGACGCGTTCTGAAAACATGGCGTTGGTGAGGGTTTGCGCGAACCGGTGACCGAGGGACCCGCAGCCAGCGTTGAGCGAACTTCCGGCGTGTCTGGGACTCACGTCCCGACCCCTTGGAGCGAGTGGTGCTGGGGGGTCGGGGGCCGACACACCTGCTGCTTCATCCCTTAAAGGAATGTTCCCAGCTCCCGATCATACCCAGAGTTCAGGCCTATGGGAATAACGGGAGAACGTACTCAAGAGTATAAGGAAATAGGTAAGACTCGTTCTTGTTACTCAATCACAGCCACTATGTCTACGCTTTTAAAAAAATAAGTATACAAGGCCCTGGCTGGCGTAGCTCAGTGGACTGAGTGCGGGCTGCAAACCACAGTGTCGCAGGTTCGATTCCCAGTCAGGGCACATGCCTGGGTTGCAGGCCACAGCCCCCAGCAACCGCACATTGATGTTTCTCTCTCTCTCTCCCTCCCTTCCCTCTCTAAAAATAAATAAATAAAATCTTAAAAAAGAGTATACAGTTATTTTTCTAATGGTATGAAAAATTTCAAGTAGCTAGCAACATTTTGGTGGCCACTCGGAGACCCACACCTAGACGTCGCCACTGCCGCTTGCTGCAGCTGCTGAGTCGTGAATTTGCCCGTGGACGCACCCCTCTGTCCCCCCGTCTGACCCCGCTGACGCAGCTCGGCAGTGCCGCGTGCATGTTCAGGGTTCCAGCTATCGCCCTCTTTCACACAAAGCATCCGAACCTCGCGCGTTCCCTCCCTGAGTGTGGCAGATGCCGCCCCCCCCCCCGGCATTCACACCGGGCGTGACTTCCTGTGACCGGCTTGTCCCCCGGAGCGCACGGCCGAGGCGGTGGGCTGCCCTGCCCGTGGGCGTCCTGTCGGTTAGGACTCCACCTCATGGCGGCGTGCAGCTGGGGCTCCCTGTGGGCCCGCGGACACAAGTGACCATGCTGTAGCTCACACGGCGGGGAACCGGGAAGGCCTCTGGGATCCGAGCGTGGCCGCCAGCCAGGAGCCAGCAAGCAGCCCGGGCCCTCAGCCACGAGGCGAGGAAGTAACTCCCCGCACAACTGGAGAGTGAGCTCAGAAGTGGATTCTCCTAAGGGCCCAGCTGTCACGCCCAGGCTTGGGCCCTGCAGACATCCTGAGATGACCCATGTGTCCTGTTTGAGGCTGCTGGGTCCCTGGGGATTCCTTACCTAGCAGCAGACACCTAACACAGGCACTGGGACCCGGCAGTGGGGTGCTGCTGCTGCTGGAACCGATAACCCACATCGAGGAGCCCTTTTGGGGCTCCCCAGCGGGCAGGGTCCCGACAGGGGCCCGCGCTTGAAGGGCTCCGTGATGCGGGTGCAGGAGGGACGTGTGTTTGGGGACTGGAAGGAGGGGGCGTCCTGGACACGGGGTGGCAGAAAGGAGGAGAGCCCTGTCCCCTGTGGGGCTGCGGGCGGCAGGGCTCCTAGGCCATGCCCTGGGCTGTGCAGCCCGGAAGCGGTAAACAGAGCAGCACAGCGCCCTCTAGTCCCCGCCGGCTGGGTGCAGCAGCTGCGCCGGGCGGGGGGAGGGCAGGAGGCAGGGGACCGGGGAGACGCGGAGGACGCAGGGCTGGGCCACTCGGCACAGCCCGAGCCTTCCCAGATGGCAGCAGGTGCGCCAGTGAAGACGGCGTGTTCTCCAGAAGAATCCGAGGGCGTGCCCACGCGACCTTCTGCCGAAACCCCAAAGGTCGGGAGGTCAGATTATTCAGACAAAGGGATCTTTCTGGAGGGCGTGCCTCCCACATCCTCTCCATCAGGCCCCAAGCTCCTCTGATGTCCAGGACCCTGGGGACTCATTTCTCCCGCCCTGCAGTGCTTTGCGAAGGGAACATTCTGTGCTCGCCCTCTCTCCCTCTGCTGTCTGGCCTGGGCTCTCTCGCTCAGCACGGTTTCCGCGCCGTTCGCCCCGCGGCGCCGTGAGCCAGCGGCGGGTCCTTTCTGCGGGCCGGCGTCGTTCCGGGGTCTGACTGCGTCGCAGTGGGTTTACTTTCTCGCTGGTGAACACGAGGGGCAGCTTCCAGCTTTGGGCCACTGTGAATGCACCTGCCGTAAACGTGTTTTGTGCGAGCCTTTTGCGAACGAGGGACACCTAATTGTGGGATCGCTGAGTCGGAGGGTAGGCGTGTGGTCTGCTTTAGGAGAAACTTCCAGGTGTTTTTTCAAAGGGGCTGTGCCATGGTCTGTTCTGGCCCCCGATGCATGTGAATTCCAGTTGCATTGCACCCTCACCAGCATTCGGTGTTTTCATTCTTTTTAATTTCAGCTATTTTATAGACGAGGAGTGGTAGACCACTGTGGTTTTTAACTCACGTTTTCCTAATCTTTTATGATGTTGAGTGCCTCTCTTGTGCTTATTGGACATTTATTTGTGTATATATTTGTGGAAAGTCTCTTTGTAAAATCTTTGCTTCCCCCTTCTTTTTGAGGAGAGGGGTTGTTGATGCTTTTTTATAATTTTGAGTTTTAGGGTTATTTATATATCCTGGGTACTAGTCCTGTATCTGATGCTTTGAAGATATTTTCTCTTATATGGTGACCTGGCTATTAATTTTTCTTATGATGTCTTCTGATGAGTAGAAGCATTTCATTTTCAGGAAGGCTAATTTTCCAGTTTTTATGGCTGTTGCTTGGTGTTAGTTGTTACAGAAACCTTTCCCAGTCCTCAGGTTACGGTTTCCTGGCCGATCCCACAAAGGCTGGGTTCCCGTGGCTTTGCAGTAAGCTTTGAACTCAGGTAGTCTAAGGCCTCTGTTGACGCACGGCGGCTTCATGTACTGAAGCCACGCGTGTTTGAGGGAATTTTCTGCAGTGATGCAAACATTACCTGTGTGCACTGTGTGAAGGTGGTGACCGCTGGCCGCACGAGAGCATTCAGCCCTTGACATTTGGTCAGTGCAACCGAGGGACAGAGCTTTTCCTTTTAGTTAACTTTAATGTATCTGAATATAAATTTCAGTAGCCACATGTGGTTGTGCAGTGCACAGGGTAATTATGTGTCCTCTGTACTCCCACGCACGTTTTTAGAACAAGCTTGTCAATTTCTATGAAAAGGCACCGGCCTTGAAAACGGGACCAGTGTGAACCCAGAGATGGGGCGGAGTCGACCTTGGGCCTCGGCTGGGGTCCGATCCATAGCGTTGATGTATCTTTTTTTTTTAAATCAAGTTTTGTATTTTTTTAAAAGATTTTATTGATTTATTTTTAGAGAGGGAAGGGAAGGAGAAAGAGAGAGAGAGAAACATCAATGTGTGGTTGCTGGGGGCCGTGGCCTGCAACCCAGGCATGTGCCCTGACTGGGAATCGAACCTGCAATGCGTGGTTTGCAGCCTGCACTCAATCTACTGAGCTACGCCAGTCAGGGCTTGATGTATCTTTCTATTCACGTGGACCCCCTTTCACGTCTCTCGAGTGGCATTGTGGTTTTCGGGGTGCTGGTGGCACACACATTTTGTTCAACTTATCCCTGAGTGTTTTTTGTTTTTCTGAGGGCAGTGCGAGTGCAATTGTCGTCAGTGTTTACGGCACGATTGTTTGCTGCAGGTGACTCTGGTGTGTGTGATTTACATCCCGTGTGTCCCCGGCCCCCCCGCCCCCAACCCACTCCTGTTTGTGGCGATTTTGTTTATTCCTCTGGGTTGTCCGTGCCAACAGTCACGTCCTCTGGAAGTGGGGGCAGTTGTGCTTCACCCTTTGCAGTCTGGGTGGGGGTTGTTTGTTTAATTGTTTTTATTGCTGTATTGTTCTGGCCAGAACCTGCAGGGCACCGCTGGATGAGAGTGGTGAGAATGGCCTTTCGCCCTGTGCCTGCCCCAGGAATGACGTCACTCTCTCGTGATGGAAAATGACATTAGTGGTGTGTGTGATGTTATTTTCAGTTTTTTTTAATCACGCACGACTTTCGAGTTTTGTTAACTGCTCTTTATGCCTCCACGGAGATGATCGCATGGTCTGTTTCCTTTGGTCTGTTAATACTACGGACTACATTGATTTGTGAATGTTAATTCCCCCTTCAATTTCTGAGATAACTCCTACTTGGTCATAACGTGCTTCGCTCTCTGTATTTCACTGTGTTCTCTTTATTTCGGCAAGGATTTCTGCATCCGTGTTCGGGAGGGGTGCCGGCCTGCAGTTTTGCTCTGTGGTGTCTGTCGGGCTTTGATTTCAGGGTTTCGGCGGCCGCAGGGAACGGGTCGGGCAGGGTCCCCCTTGTCTGCTTTTAGAAAGAGTTGCCACGTGGTCGGTGCCATAACGCTCCTGAACGTTGACAGAATCCCCCAGTGACGCTCTCTGGGTCTGCCGTTCTCTTTGTGGGCATGTGTTTGATAAAGAAGCTCATTTCTCTTACAGATATATGACAACCGAGGTATTCTGTTCTAAAATTTGGAAATTCTGTTCCGAATTTATCGGCTTCATCTAAATTGTCCAATGTGTTCATTTAAATGTATTGTTGTCTCTGTTTATAAATGTTCGATAACCATGTAGTACACCAGAAACGAGAATGGTATTAGATATTAACTAGACTTTAATAAAAAGTAAATAAACAGAAAAGAGATGCACGGGTAGATAGTCTGTTGGTAATGGATTAGTTCTCGAGCAAAGAGATTTCATTGTCCATTCCAGTATTAAAAGCATAAATAAGTAAAAGAGCCATTCATGCAACGACACTAGTATTTTTATCAACAAAGCCCTATGCTGAAGCTAATTTTATTCCAATAAATAAACACATGAATAAGTAAGTAGAGAAATAAATAAAACCCGAGAAAAACAAGCCTGGCGCAGTGCCCTGTGTCGGTGGGAGCGTGACCGCGCCCATCCCGTTCTCTCGATGTCGTGACTGCGCCTCTTCCCTCTCGGTCTGCTGCACCGGAACAGCCGGCCGTGTGCCGACCGCCGCGCTCTCTCCGGGCACAAGTGTGGGTCACACCGATTTTCCCGTCCTTTCTGTTGGACAGCGCCTTGGTTCCCGCTCCTAGGGTTACTATCTCCTTCTGGCTGCTTCTTTGGGTTTGGGTTTTGTTTGCTCCTCTTTTTCTGGTGTCTTCAATTGGACTCCTGGACCATCCGTGTTAGCTCTTTCTTCTTCTCAAATATAAGCATTTAAAGCAGTGATTCGTTTCCCTTCAAGCAGGGCTGTCGCTCAATTCCACGTTGTATTTCCATCATCATTCCATTAGCCTAGTTCTGAATGCTCTTGTGATGTATTCTTCGACCCACGCGTCATTTAGGAGCGTGTTGTTTAACTTTGAACTATTTGGGGTTTTCCAGACATTTTTCTGTTTTTGATATCTGCTTCTGTTGCGGTCACAGAGCGTGCTTCGTGTGACGCCGGTGCGCCTTGTTTTGTGTCTGGACGAGTGTGTTTCGAGCGTTCGGAAAGCAGGAGTGTCGTCCAGGCCGTGGGGTCGCATCCCACAAACGTCAGCAGGCCAAGGCGGTTGACAGGGTCGTCCAAATCATCGATGTCTTTACGGACTTTCCAATGTCATTTGCTCTATTAACAGTCCAGGGGAGGGTGTTAACATCTGCAAGGAACCGTGTTTCTCGCTTTAATTCTGTCCATGTTTGCTTCACGTACCTGAAGGTCTCCTGTTAGAGGCACACACATGTGCGGGTTGTTATGTTGGCATGGTGAGCCTCCCCTTTAATGATTATGAAACATCCCTCCTTATGTCCGTCAGGTCTATACCCTCGAAGTCTGTTTTATCTGATATTCGTATAGTCACTCCAGCCTTCCTGTGTTCCTGTTTTCAAGACATACATGTCTACACTCACTCACCTTCAGCCTCTCTGTATCCTTGTATTTAAAAACGGGCCTGTTTTGTAGACAGTAGAGAGGTGAGCCCAGATTTTTGGGTTTTTTTATTCATTTTTCTGATTTCTGCCTTTTAGATTATTTAGCCAGTGAACACGGAACGCGGTTTTTGCACGCTCGGTCTGAGGTCTGTCGCGTCGTCGCTCCTCCTCTGTCTGTCCCGCGTGTCCCTGTTTCTCTTTGCGTTGTTAGCGCTTTCTCTCCAGTCACGGCACACCCCCCGACCGCACCTCGGTCTGCTCGGCGTCGGGCCGCGGCACGTGGAGTGTACAAGCTTTGCACTGCGCACGTTCAGGCACCTCCCCCCGCGACACTGACGTCGTTGTCTGTATGACACCAGCTCTGGCTACAAAGCCATCCGGGCAATGCTGTGATTTCCACTTCCATCGTGTAAGGACTTTTTAATTAAGAAAAAGTTTTTCTATAGTTACCCCGACATTTCGGGCCTCCGCCACGTCTACCGGTTTCCCCTGGTCCCCAGACCGCCCGTGTCGCCGTGGCATTATCTCCCTCCAGAAGGGACAGCTGCCTTCAGAGCGTCTCGGAGCAGAGCTGCTGTGACGGGGTCCTCTGGCGTCTTTCCTCTGAGACTGTCTTTGTTGTGTCTTCAGTCTGACAGGACGGAGAGTTATGGGTTTACGCGTTTGTGCCTTTTTTTCGTTAGGGCTTTTGTTTTGGGCTCTAAAGTGCTGTTCTGGTGTGTTCCTGCCTCGAGGAGTGGCAAACCAGAGGTCATGCGAGCGGTCCGTCTGTGCGTGACGTCCCTGTTCCCTCTGCCGGCTCTGCAGGCTCGCTCCGCCTCGGGCTCCGACTGCTGGGCCGTGAGCCCCAGGGCGTGGCTTTCTTTGTGGCTTTTCTTCTCCAGGTTTCCTGATTCTCTATCTGTCAGTGTCTGGATTGCATCGAATTTGGGAAATTTCTGGCCGTTACTTTTTCCCATTCGATCCCCATTCCCGCTCTCCCTTTCCCCTCACCCCACTGGATGGGGTGCCCGTGCTACGCTTCGGGCACGTTCACTGGTGTCGTCTCACAGGGTCCTGAGGCCCGGAGTCTTCTCTAATCTCCTTTCTTTCTATTTCTCAGATTGGCTCCCCGCCCCCGCCCCCTCTCACATCCTTTATGCTGTTAGGCATAGATGAGGAATTTTTTTTTTAAATTTCAGATATTGTATCTGATGCTCTAGAATTTCCATTTGATTCTTTTCTATCTTTACATGCATGGAGAGTTTATTTTCATTGTTTTCTTGCTTTTAAATCCCTGCCTTATCATTTCCACATTTGGGTCACTTTGGGCTGGGTCTCCCTGTACTGCTTTCCCTCTGAGGTGCCCACTGGTCACGCGTCCTGGCCTCCTCCGGGCCGCCCCACGTGCGTGCATGACGTCCCGGACAGGGTGTGTGCTGTCTGGATTCTGTTACATTTCTCCAAAGAACGTTCATCTTCTTTTTTCAAAAGCAGACTGTTAACCTGATTGGATTCACACTGAAAGCGTTTTCTCGTGAAGTAGCGCAAACCTCCGCTCAGTTCTGTCCGCTTTGTGCGGCTCTCCGGGCCCCGGCCGCCGCACCCACGGCTCGGGGTCGCCCTGGAGAAGCCTGGTGCACGCCGTGTAGGCCCAGCCTCCTCAGAGCCACCCCCTCGCTCTCCCGTGACCCCGGCTTCCCTGAACCCTCTGCTTTGGTTCTCCAGGTTAGAAAAATGGTGGGTTCTCTTTCAGAAATGTAGCCGCTTCTGTGGCGACCATTTGAATTGCAGTCAGGCTAAAAGCTATAAAAGTGGGACTTGCATTTTATGCCATTTTTCTCCCTCTAAACCTTGACTTCCTCTAGAATCGGCCTGCCTTCCGTTGTCATCCTCCGATAACCAAGAGGCTTGTTTTATATTTTTATTCAGAGTTGACCGTTTTGGTCTGCAGGAGGCTTGGGTCTAGCGGAGCTTGCTTGGCTGGACTTGGAGGAAAGAGCCCCCCACTCCCCTTTTTGAAGTTTCAAGCATTTTATTTTTAGGCAACCTACATCACATGTGTATTTCCTTAAAAACAAACCTTAAGCTCCAAATAAACCCAGGCCCAAAGGAGTGGGGAAGCTCCAGGAGACGTCAGTGCCATTTCAGCCCTGGCCCCCTTCGATTTTACAGGCGAGACACAGTGTGGATTTTGTTTCTGAACTTGTAAACTGTTTTATTGCTTAGTAAACCTCTATTGAACAAGTAAGCATGGTGATAATGTTATGACAGTTTACAGGCAAGAAGGGGCTGGAAAGAAGTATTCAAATTCATGAAAGGCAAAGAACTTTATCCAAGATTACCTTATCCAGCAAAGCTATCACTGAGAATGGAAGGGCAGATAAAGTGCTCTCAGATAAGGTGAAGTTAAAGGAGTTCATCATCACCAAGCCCTTATGATATGAAATGCTAAAGGGACTTATCTAAGAAAAAGAAGATACAAAATATGAACGCTAAAATGACAACAAGCAGCTGTTAACCACCGAACCTAAACACAAAAGCAAACTAAGCAAACAACTAGAACAGGAACAGAATCACAGAAACGGAGATCACATGGAGGGTTACCAGTGGGGAGGGGGCTGGGGGAGAATGGGGGAGAAGGTACAGGGAACAAGAAGCGTAAGTGGTAGGTAGAAAATAGACAGGGGGAGGGTAAGAACAGTACAGGGAATGGAGAAGCCTAAGAACTTGTATGTTCCACCCGTGGCCATGAACTGAGGGGGATTGCTGCAGGGTGGAGGGGGATAAAGGGCAGAAAAAAATAGGACAACTATAATAGCGTAATCAATAAAACATACTTAAATAAAGTAGTTTAAAAATACAGTTTTTAGTGTCTACATACCATTTCTGTATACATATGTATCTTATCTATAAATATATTCATAATGTGGCTGTATTTTCTGTTTCTGTATTTTTCGTCAACCTGAGTTACCCTCCCAATAACTAGGTTTGTACCTAAGTCTTTGGTGACGTATCCGAGTACAGACGGAGTCTCTCGCGCTGCCCTCCCTTAAATGGACCGCGGGACTGAAGGAGTTCCCCGCCGGGGGGCGCTGGCTGTCCTGGGGGCTTTCCCCTCCCCTCTTCTCCCCGCGTTGGGATGCACACTCACCAAGGGCTAACCGTGCGTGCACGCCCCCGAACCCGGGCACCCCGACCGTCACTGTGACTCAGCCGACTGGAGTGCGGGCCCACGGAATAGGAGTGAAAAAGGAGAGAGGCTGGCGGTTTCCCCGTGAACTGTGGGAACGGAGTGGGGTCACTTGGGGAGACTCAGTAAGGTGAAGCCGTAATGCGGTCACTGTGACGTCAGGCTGCGGGCAAGGCCGCCGCGCACGCTGGGAGAAACGAGTCCCACGCCCTGGGGTGGGAAGAGCCGGTTTTCGTGCCGACGCCCAGATGCCTCCTCGCGTCTGTGCCCCAGAACGAGACCAGGGACCACCCGCGTGCGGGTTGCGCGAGAAACACGTCCCAGAATTCTAATTAGGGATCAAACTTGGAGAGGGGCCCTGGTCCTTCATCCTACGGTTGATGAGTGAACCCACGTTTTATGTTACAACTTATCACAAAATCTTCATCGTGTGTCTTTGCCATTGTTCACGGTTTCTGTATGTAACGGACTTTTCAACACACCGACCAGATGGTCCCAACGCTGGCCCCGAAAGCGTGAGAAAAGTGAACTTGAACCGTGTACTTCCTCGCGACAGCTTCCTGGAAATGCAATTACCGTGTGTTTTTTTAGGATTACTGATACACACTGTGTAATGGCCCGCTGGGGCGACAGTGTCGATTTGCAGCCCCACATGCCCCCATGTCCTGCGGGTCACACTTCAGCAGCGTGGCGGCCGCCCTCTCTCCGGCTGAGGCCAGCAGTCGCGCGGGGCACTTCCCGCCGGGGGCCTGGGATGTCTTGAACAACGCCCCAGGACCGTCATGTGCTAAAACGAAACGGAATGTGATTATTGCTGTTCTAACGCTGCACGACTCCTCACCTCGGAATGTCCCACAGGCACTGCGGCTGTCTGCCAAACACTCCCCAGACCCCGTCTGTTGCTTTAGGATATTCGGGTGACCATGGCTTTTCTGTGCGGTAAGTGACCACGGGGACCAGGGATTACGAAACCCTTCCTTCCACCAGCGGGGCCCAGGAATGGGGCGCAGGGGACAGCGCCCCGACTTAAGTCCCGGAGCTCCGTGGTGCCTCCGCTGAGCAGACAGCTCACGTGTCCCGACCGTGGTCCAGCCCAGCCCTTTCAAGTGCATCACGTGGCTTCTGATCGCGAAAACGCGCCTGCGCAGAGCTCTGCGTCATCAAGGGGTGGAGCGCAGAGGGTCCTCGGGTAACGCCCAGAATGGGAGACAACAATGACCAGACCCCGACTTAGAGCTTCCGCCGGGTCCGATGATCGGGACATCCCACGCGAACTCGGTGGCGGCTGTTGGGGGTGGGGGGCCCCACGTGGGAGATGAGGGGCTGGGCGCGGAGGCGGCCGGGGTGTTGCGCCCCGCAGGCGGTGCAGTGGGCACTGGCCTATGTACAGCCCGTCTCCAGCGCCTGGGTTCTTAGCGCGACCCCCACAGTCCGCCGCCCTGGGAAAGGAAGGCGACGCTATTAGGTGTCTGCCCGGAGCCTGGCATTTTCAGATGGTTTGCACACTTAAGAAGATTAATCTTCGCAACCCCATTTTCCATTTGAAAAGTAAATATCAGGTAAATGAGCCGGAAAGCAAACCCAGACTGGAGTAACTGCAGGGCCTGGGGCTGCGTCGGAACAGCCGCGTGGCCGCACCGCGCGGGGTGTCGGCGCTGGCGGCCTGCCCTGCCGGCTGGAATGGCCCGGGGAGCGGTTTGAACGCTGGCTCGCAGTCCCGCCCCTGAGCTTCTGGTTTAAATGACGGGGCTGGGGCGCGGCTGGGGCAGGGAGGGCATTTCGAGCTCCCCGGGGGGCTCTGCCATGAAACCGAGGGTGCCCCCCCTGCCAGAGAGTCACACTGTGTCATTTCTTCGTCCAGATAAGGGAACAGGGATACACCCCCTCCTTAAAAGGCATGTTTCAGCGGTGTGTTGGTGTCCCAGGGCTGCTGTGACCAAGGACCACAAACTGGGTGGTGGCTTAACCCACAGGACTGCACTCTCTCCCAGCGCGGGGCCGGGCTGCCGAGTGCAGGGGCGCCCGCGCGCCGCACGGCGCTCCCTGCGGAGCGCCCTTCAGCCCCCCGCGGCTCCTGGTGGTGGCAGCAACGCCCGCGTCCTCGCGAGGCTGTGCCGCTCCCCTCTCCCGGCCCCTCGTCACGTGGCCCCCTTTCCTGCGTGCCTGTTTGTGCGTCTGTCTCCTGGGGAAGTCGGGGAAAATAAGCACTTGGCCTGGCCCCTGGTTCCTGGGCACGGCGCTCCTCCAGCCCCTTGGAATTTCCTACGAGATAAGAGCATTAAGAGCATCTTTTGTTGGAACGCTTGGCCTTTGACCTCGTCCCTGACACCAGGGCTCCTAAAACCCTTGGAATTTCCTGAGCGATAGGAGCGCCCTTTGTTCTGAGGAGGGGACGCCGGGTGGGCTGTGGATGGGGGCCGCTTTGCCAGCCTGGAAGCCCTCCAGAGCCCATCCTGTGGGGATTGTCACGGAGGCCTCCTCACGTAGGCACGGCCACGTACCAGGAAGGCCACCGGCTCGGCCCCGTGGGAACGAGGCCCCAGTGCTCGGGGTGTCCTCCTCATCTTGACTGTTCATCTGTATCCGCTAGGACAGCCTTTGCTGCATAACTAGATGGGCATTTCCCCGAGTTCCGAGAGCTGTTCGAGCGGATAAACAACTCCCGGGAGGGGGCTGTGAGAGCCTTGGTGTTGAAGTCCCGTTGGACAGAAAGAAGTTGTGGGTGACCCAGATTGGCACCCGAAGGGGGGGGCTCCCCTGTGGAACCGAGCCCCTGCCTGGGGGCTGTTCTTGGTTAGTGTCAGAGCTCAGCTGACCTGCAGACACCCAGCTGGTGCCTCGGAGGGCCGCTCGGTGTGGGTGGGGGGAGGCCCCCGCTGCTGCTGCCACGGTGAGGGCAGAAGCTGGTGAGGGTGGAGGAGAAGCGCTCAGGAGGGGAAGTGAGTGTTTCCTACTCGCACCTCGGCCCCCAGGGACTGGGGCTAATCTGACAGGACCTCGCTTGGACGACCCCATAGGCGGAGACCCTGCTTCCGAGTAAGGCTGCATTCTGAGGTCCCAGACGGATGTGGATTTTGGGGGAACGCTGGTCGACCGATACAGACGGAGAAGTAAATAGCCTTACATTCTTAAGGACGCATGTGTCTCCGGGCATGGAGAACTCTATGGCTTCCGGATTTATTTATTTTATTTATTTTTTAAAGATTTTATTTATTTATTTTTAGAGAGGGAAGGGAGGGAGACAGAGAGAGAGAGAGAGGGAGAGAAACATCAATGTGCGGTTGCTGGGGGCTGTGGCCTGCAACCCAGGCATGTGCCCTGACTGGGAATCGAACCTGCGACACTTTGGATCGAAGCCCACGCTCAATCCACTGAGCTACGCCAGCCAGGGCTCGGATTTATTTTTTAACAAGATATTTTTAAACACCTTCAGTAACCCCCTGTCCCCCCAAAGCCCACCAAGCACCAAGTCCTAGCAGGTCCACCACCAAACTGCAGAAAGGGCTGCACACGCGACACCCACTCTGTCTGGGGTTCCTGGGGCGCACTCAGAAACACAGGGTGCCTGGGGCTTGGCTCGTTGGCCAAAGTGTGTGTGACGTGCACACTCACGTCTGTGACAAAGGCAGCTGGTCCCCGACGGGGGCCTCTTGAAGGAAAACCTGTTCTGAGCTCCCTTCCACCGTGTGCTGGCAGCAGGGACGTGCGGGCACCTTGTGTGGCCCCGCAGAGCTGCCTGCCACGCTCCCAGCCGTCGTGGTCCCTGACACGGCATGCATGCGGGGGAGCCGCCCAAACTCGGGGGGTTTGCGGGGACCGTTCTTGTATTCTCAACGTTTCCTTTGTTTTCCTGTAATGAGACCTTGATGGTAATTTGAAAACGCAGTCACTGAAACCCTGACACTCATTTTTTAAAGGACATTTCCAGGTCAAATTGTATGTCACTCCCCCACCCTGAAATGAATACCTGCCACCCATAACACACTGGTGTCCCTCTATTCCCGCTGTCCGGCGAGGAGACCAGCTCCGGGCAGGGCGAGGCCGGCAGATGGGGCCCCCCGGTCGGCACCCCATCCGGGATGGACACAGTGCTCGGAGCAGGAGCCCCCGACGAGCTGAAGGAAAACAGCCCCCCGTGAGTCTGCCTAGACCCTCGGTAGCAACGTTCAGGCAGTTTCTTAAGTAAGAAGTCCGCACTTCCTCTTGGAGGAGAACCCTGCCTTTCCGCCTCAGCGACCCTTCCTTCCAGAGCTCACCCTTGGCTCTGCCCTGTACTGGCCGAGTTCTCAGGTGAAAACCGAGGAGAGCCGACAGTGTATTCCCCGCTAAGGGCCGCAGGACGAATCCTTGAAGACGCAGGAGACAGCGTTGTTTCGAACCCCCAGCCAGGGCGTGCTGGGGGGCGGTGGCACAGAGAGCCGCTGGGGTCGGTGCGGAGCCGGTGGGCGGGGGGTCCGAGGGCCGTCTGCACAGGGAGGAAGGGGGCGCCATTGCCGTGGCCCAAGTGCCCCTCCTCGACATCATCCAGCCGCCCACCAACGGGCATTATTAAGGGTAACTGTGGATACGCAATTAGCCTCGGTAACGGTGGGGTTCAGGTTCGAGCAGAAGGGGTGCATGATGACGTGTCCTCAGGAGCAGGGGGTTGCTCTGCCCTCGGGCGGGTCTGTTGCAGCTCGGGAGAGGTGGGCCCCTGCCAGGGCGGGCCGGGGCCGTCCTCTCCCGGCGCTGGGAGACCGACGCGGCCACACGTGCGTGCAAGCACACTCGGGCCGCCAGGCCCGGAGGAAGAAGGAGAGGCGTCACTGGGAGCAGATGGCTTTCTCTTCGGCGGGGCCCCATTGTTCTGCCTGTTTACTGCCGGCCGCATTCAGGCCCTCTGTGCCTGGTGCCGTCGCTCTTGACCCTGACCGCAGCGTGGCCCCGTGCGGGCCGCCACGTGTCCTCGCCTCTGCTGTGAGTCACGCCACGCGAGCACCCTGAGGACACGCTGGGTCCCAGCTCCTGACCGAATGACGGAGGGATCTGACCTCTCACTTCAGGGGACCGAAAAATGCCTTTCTGGAACCTTCCAAGGAGTCTGAGAAGCCAAGGCAAGCTGGTTTCTCACTGTATTCTTTTTTTGCCTTGTCATTGTTTGTGACTGTGGCTCCTCTAGGGCCCCTGCCAGGCGTGGCTGGCGTGGCCGCCGAGGCTGGTGGAGGCCCCGGGGCCCTGGCCCAGCACTGCGTTGCCTGTTGCACCTCGAAGGGCCACGCAGTCCCCGAGCGTCGGCTCGCGGCTTCCCTGGCCGACCCCCTCGTCCGACGCCACTGCCGTCCTCCCCACGGAGCCGAGCTGTGTCACCACGGGGGCGGGGCGTAGCGGCTCTCCAGCTCTCGGCCGGGCCGTCAGCTGTGCGGCGGCCGTTCCCCCAGGATCTCGCGCTGGAGCATGACGAAGCATTTTGCAGACACACTCACACTTTGGCAACCCGCAGGCATCCGAGGGACGGAGACGCCGGCGAGCAGGCTGGCTGCACAGCCGGGGAGTCATCGGGCACGCGGGCCAGTGGGAACGCCTGTCACTGGCTCCCCGCTCCGAGCGCTCCGGGCCGCTCCGGGCTGTGGGGGGGGGGGGGGGGGGGGGGCGCGGACGCCGGAGGCTCCCCAGGCCGGCGGCGTGGCGGGGCCCGCGGTCCCTGACCCGCGGGCGAGTGGAGGTATTCGTTACACCCGAGGCTGGGGGGAACCGCAGAACGGGATACACGTTGGAGGAAATATGCACACCCCTTGGGTTTATTTTCTTATCTGATTTTGCTCTGGTGCAATGTGAGCACGGCCGAACACTTGGCAGCGGCCTCTCCATGCTTGAGTTGTTTGTCATTTCTGGGGCTGTGGATGCTGCTATGATTTCCCCTTTGGGAGGAATTTGCAGGCACATGCTGACCCAGTTGAATGGGAACAGAGAGCGGCGGGGACGGTGGCGGCCGGAGAGCAGGAACCGGCTCCTCTCCCTGGCAAGGCCGGGGGCACGGGCCGCACCGGTGTCATCGGGCCGGCCGTGCCGGGCCTCCGCGGCACCCGTTCCGAAGGCCCGCAGCCTCTCCCAGCCTGGCCTTGGAGTGAACCCACCCGCCTTCCCTTTCAGTCCTGCCCGGGAGTCGCAGGCAGAGCCTGCGCGCTATTGTTGGAACTCCAGAAAGTGGTTCTCCATAGCAGCTGTTGCTAGGTGAGGCGCGACTGCACGGAGGCCGGCGTGGGAGAGGACGGCCGGGCTCCCGGCCGAGGGCAGGGGCCCCCGAGGGTCCAGGCCACACGCAGAGGCCGCTCCCCACCTGCCGCTGCGTCCTCCGGCCCTTCCGGGGACCTGCGTGGCCTCCTGTTCCCCAGACACCCAGCCTGGGACCCACTCCCACAGAGCCATCCATCTGCGCACTCACCGCATCCTCCGGACCCCTCCCACCCACCAGAGATGGGGTGCGAAGAGAGCCTGGCGGGGCCCTGCGCTCCACCAGCTCAGAGCCCAGTGGGACATCCGCCACAAGCTCACGGGGTAGCTGGTGCCTCAGTGGTCACTGTGGGTGCAGCTGGCCCCTCGCCCCTGCCCCTCCGGTCTGCCTTAGCAGTCTCTACCTCAGGACTTGTTTTGGCCTCGGGAGCTGCCACCCCACCAGCCGGGACTGTCCACCACAGGAGGCTGGGAGACGGGGGGACAATGATTAAAAGTGGTTAAAATGGGGACTTTGTATGTGTCACCATACTAAACCAGGGCTGGATGACCAGCCTGGGCTGGGGGAGAGGAGGTGGTCAGCACGCTCTTGGAGGGGCAAGGAGCAGGGCCCCCGGGCCCACCCCCTGGGCCCTCATCCCCACTGACTGATGTCTAAACCCACTCCGTTTTCTCATCCGTGAAAGCGAGGAGTCTCTTAGGGCCCCGGCTGTGGAGAGCTGCTGTCCAGAGGAAGTGACCGGCCACTGTGGGCAGCCGGTACACTGCAAGGCGCCGCCTGGGTTTCGGGGTGCCTGTCTGCACCCGGCGGCGTTGCTGGGGCTCCAGCTCCGCCTCCCTGCAAACGACCCCAAGGGCGTCTGTCTCCCAGATCTCGGGCCCCCCGTCCTGCACACCAGGCTGTCCCAGGGAGGCACCCAGGCCCTCAGGCCTGCTCGGCCCCTGACCTTCACCCAGGGCACTGTCCCCTGGTGTCCTGGCCCAGGGGGACGGAAGGGCGGTTTTCTGAGTAAAAAGCAATCCTTTAAACTGAAAGGGAAACCTAGCAAAGAAATGAAAGTGACAGCACCAGCTTGGTTGCGATTCCTCGTGTGCCTGCAGCTCTCTGTGTCCCCCTCGGCCGGCCCCCCCACCCCCCTGAGACTGGCAGCCAGTCGTGCACCGGCTGCTCCTTGGAAGACAAGGAGAGCTGTTGCCGGTGTTTAATAATGGCTTCCTCTGGACTTGCCCCCTCTCGTTTTGCCTAAATGCACTGTTTTCAGGAAACCTGTGTTGCAAGGCAGGAGTCAGCAAGCCACGGCTCCGGGGCCGAGTCCACCCTGAGGCCGGCTCTTGTAAATAAAGTTCGGTGGGCACGTGGCCAAGCCCATTCACCGCCGCGCCGCCCGGAGCGGTGGCCGAGAGCGGCCGTTGCGACAGAGGCCTGTGACCCACAGAGCCAGAGCTATTTACCCTGTGACCCTCCGCAGAAACCTCGGCCGACGTCCTGGTGCAAGAGATGCCGGGATGTTTGATTCCTGGAGGGCGCGTCATTCGGTTTCTTTGACTCCCACGCGCTGGAAGGAGGGGCGCTCGCCGACCAGGACGCGCGCCCTGGCGGGGGCGCGGAACGCTGTCTGGGGGCGGGGTTACAGCCGCGGACGAGCGCCAGCGCCCGCCCGCCAGCGTGCGAGCCAGCGGACTGAGAGAGGGCGGAGGGCGACGGTGGAGCCGCCGGCAGCTTTCTGCTTGCCCGCCGGCGACGTCAGCGCTTCCAAGGCTTGTGGCGGTTTTATCTGCGCCCCCGAAAGTTGACACGCGTCTGTGATTTCTTTCGGGCGGGGCATCTCTCCTGTTTGGAAAGCCTTCCTCTTGCAGACGTAAAGGCCTCACCAGTAATACGGTTTTCCACCCCGTTCTTGAATCATGCTACCCAAAAGGACGTCAGGAAGTTGGAGCATCCCGGGGGTGCGCTGGACTCCTGCTGGGCGTGCGGGATGGGAGGGGGCCCCCCACGGAGCTCCTCCCACGCCCTGTCCAGCGGAAACCTCACTTGATTTCCAGCCGCGTACACCAGGCTTCCCCGCCCCGTGGTGCTTGGGGCCAGGTCCCTTCCGGGTGGGCACGGGGCTGTCCTGTGTGCGTAGGGTGGTGGGCGAGCAGCGGCCTGGCCCCCACCCCTTAGATGTCAGTAGGAAGCGCTCCCTACCCCCCCTCGTCATGGCAACCCCAACTGTCCTGGCCAGTGCCGCATGGCCCCCTAGAGGCCCGGTCACCGCCCCCACCCGCTGGGGAACCACAGAACTAATCCAGGGAGAGAAGCCACGTGGCTGCGTCTCTCCAGGTGGGAGGCTGGCACGTGGCACCTGTGGACCCGGTGTCCAGGCAGGTGACAGCTGACAGGCTGCAGTGCCTGAGCCCTTCTGAGAGAACTACTAGTTAAATCACTTCCAGAAACTTTGCTCCCCTCAGAGTGCCATTTATGTAATTTTCTAACGTTCAAACAACAGCTCTGCTGGTTTGAGAAAAAAAAATCAGTCTCCCCTCACCAGCAGCAGAACCCGGGTTTTGACTAATCTCTGTCATCAGAAACTAATTTGCTTCAGGAATAATAATAGTAACAATATGCCCGTTATGAAAGAGTGTGCTTTTATGATTTTATTTGCCTGGTTATGTAAATTCCAGCTCCAGGGTGGCGGGGAAGGGTGGCGGGGGAGGGTGGGGGGGAGGGAGCCGCATCCCCAGCTCGCCGGGGGACCGCCGGGGGGACCACTGGGGGCCGAGGAGAAGGGCCTTTCGCTAGACGGCGGCCCGGGCTCGCCCACGCCAGGCTGTATTTCCTGCAGTTCGGCCGCACCGCCGGGTCGTCTAAGTGCAAAACCCTGGGGGGAGAGCCGAGCAGAGCCCGTGCCCCTGCGCGTGCCCCCCAGCCCTCTGGTTTGGAGTGTCATGGAGAGGCCTCTCTCAGGCGCTCCTAGCCCGAGAGACCCGACCCCGAGGTGGGCGTGTCCCACCACAGCCCTGCACCTGGACACAGCTGCCTCCGTGGTCCCAGCTCAGGGGACTGGGCTTCCTCTCCCCCTCCCGTCTCCCCAGTGGAGGAGTTCGCCCTGGCCCTGCATCAGCGGGAAGGGCGCCCCATGGGGTCTCCCCCTCTGCTCTCTCCGGGCCTCCGAGGGTCACCCCCAGAATGAAGAAGGTGGCCCCTTGTCCCTGTGTGTCTCCAGGGAGAGCTCCAGGCCGGGTCCCCCCCTGCCTCTCTGTCCAGCCGCCAGAGAAGGCGCGCTGCTGCGTGGTGTCCCCTGAGGGCTTCGGTGGGAGGAGCCCTGGGGATGCCCGTGGCTCGCTCCCGTGGGCACCTCACTGCTCCCACTCGGGGACCTCCCACTCGGGGACCTCCCTGTTTCCAGAGCTCCGCTGCGTCTCTCCTCCGACTCGGCCGCCGAGCGGCAGTGACTCCGTGCCGTCCCGGCACAGAGGTGTCCAGCCTGCACCGGGGTGGCACCCAGGTGCAGAGGGCGGGCTCCGGACAGGTGGCCTTTATGTCTCGGCCCTGTTCCTCTCCGGCTGCGTAGGCGAGTTACCTCACACCTTCGTGCCTCCGTTTCCTCTCTGTGGCGCGGGAACAGAACCTACTTCTAGGCGTGGTGTCGGGGAAGGTCTCCGTGAGGGCTGCGCCAGGACACTCACGCTACCGGGGGCGCCGATGCCCGGCTGACAGGGCTCCCGTCTCACCGCTCTAGGTGCACAAACCGGCCAGGTCCTCCTGACACATGACCTTCACCGGGACTTCACCGGGAGCCGCTGGGCTCCTGGGACGGAGTGACTGTTTTCTGTACCCCGGCCGTCATCCCAGCCCCGTGCGTGGGCTGAGAAAGAAGAGGATGTCATTATCAGCCCCATTGTACAGATGGGGAAACTGAGGCACAGAGAGGCCACGTAGTTGCTCAGCGTCACACTGCTCTTACGTGTCAGAGCCAGAATCCAAACGCAGGGCCCCTGGCTGGGGAGCCCTGCCCTGCACCCTGGGGCATCAGTCACAGTGGGTGTGCGTCACCGGCCTCCGTGGTGTGTGTGCCAGGGTGGGTGTCTTCACTTTTCCGTGACGCCTCCCGTGGGTTTGGTCCACGTCCCACCCCACGGTGGAAAGTCCGGGGTGTAGCGACATCACAGACGGGAGGTGTATGCATCGGTACCATCCGCAACAGTGCGGCTCAGCTTCCGTGCCCCTGGCCCGGCCTAGACCTCCTGGGCAGCTCCGCTTGCGCCTCCTCCTCCCCTGCCGTCCCGTCCCCTTGCCCGCCGCAGACCCCTCGCCCTTCGAGGTCTCGCTGTGCCGCCCACACAACCCGCCGGCCCGAGAAAGGAGCAAGCCTTCCCACCTCCCTCCTGCGCCCCTCGGACAGCCCCCGCGGCCCTCCTGGAGCAAAGGGCCAGGCCTCTGGGCAGACCTGGAAGTCAGGGTCCCCCCCACCCCGCATACACCGTGCATGTGGGTGTCAGGGGGCTGCTGGGCACGTGGTTCAGCTCAGCTCCCAGCTCGCTGGCTCTCCCAGCTGCCAGAAAACATTTTGCGGAAACACACATTTGGTGAAGAATAACATTTCGCCAAAGACAGCTGGAGCTCTGAAGACGCTTTTTTTTTTCTTGGCTATGGCTGAAAACCACATTTTCCCCAAACCCAATTACACTGAAGGTAAACCAGAGAAGTCCCACTTTGTTGCAAAGTGGACTTGAGGGTGTAATTTTGAAGTCCAGGGGAGTTGGAGAGTGTTCAGAGAGGTTGCTAACGACAGAAAACGGCACGGGCACAGAGAACACTGGGGAAAACCTGGACTCAGTGGCTGGAGAAGTCGGGCAACGGAGTCGTAGCGCCAGAGCCAGAGGGTGCTCCAGGCGGACGCGGCTCTGGGTGTCTTGTCTTCTGCTGCGGGTGTCATCGACTCACGGTCGACCTCACCTCTGCCCAGTTATCGGGGTGTTTGCTGGAAAAGGGGGCCGCCATCCTCCAGTTGGACCGAGAGTGCCCGCTGGTTACTTGGGGTGGTGCATGATGGGAGATTTCTCACACGTCTCGGAGCCCACGCCGGATTCTGAGGTTTCCTCTCCCGCCGCCGCGCAGGCCTCTCGGGGACGCGGCAGGAGGAACCGGTGGGCCGAGGGCCCCTCATCCCCCCTGCACGGCGGCTCCTCAGGCCGCTCTGCCCTGGGGGGCAGCGCCCCCAGTGCGGGTGCTGCTGTGGAGCAGGCCCGGAGGGCAGAGCAACGGATAATGAGGCGCGGCCGAGTTAACTCAAGAAGACGTGTCAGTGGCCGTGGCCGTCTGCCTTGTTCATCAAATCGCTCGTCCCCGGAGCGGTTTCTTTGCTTCAGTCGATCCTTTCCAGCGGCACCCAAACCAGCCAGCTCGCGGGAGAGTGGTCTGTGTGTGCCTCCTCCACTGGTTCCACCTGGGAGACGTTTCGCGGGGGTGAGCTCCACCCACAGACCCCTCCGGTGGAGCGGCCGCCTCACCTGCAGTCCAGCGGTTCCGATGTGCATGAGCCCGTGTGCGTGAGTGTGCATGTGCAGGAGCGTACATGAGCGTGCACGAGTACGCTTGTGCATGAGCGTGCATGTGTGCATCTGTGCACATGCTCTCAGCTTTTGGGGTTTGCACTCTCTCTCTCTCTCAACTCTGAGTCTACTTTGGTGGGTGTGAAGGATCGAAACCTCCCGTGAGCGGAGGGACTTCCTGCGGGAGTGCACTGTGGCCGGCGCCTTCCCGCGCTCCTCTCCCCCAGGGACGGGAGCCTGACCTCGGAGGGGCCGCCGGGGGTGGGGGGCAGATGCGCCCAGCCGAGAAGTGAAAGGGCCCCCGCGCCCACTCTCCTGCCCAGGCCGCGGCCCTGGCGCAGAGCTTGTGCCCAGGGAGAAAGGGGGTGCACTCCTGCCTGGTCGGCACAAGGGGAAGCCTTTGCTCATGGACCCCTGCACCTGGGAGCCAGGTCCCCCCTCAAAGGGGCCCTCTGTGAACTTCCATGAAGGTGCCGTAGTGACGAACAGCGGCCCCGAGGGACGCCGTGTGCTTGGGCCCAATCAGCATTGGTTGAGGGCCTTCTCGGGCGCCCTGGAGGGCACGCGGGCTTCTCAGAGGTGGTCCAGCAAAATGCAGTCCCGTGCCGTCCCCTTTCTTCCCTCCCTCTTTCCCTCCCTCCCTCCCTCCCAAGTCCAGCCTGCCCGGCGAACAGTCACCAAGGGCTTTGCACCAGGTCCCGGGCTGGTCTGGGGAAGTACCGTCCAACAGAACTAGGCCCGACTCCTGGGGTTCTGCAAGGCCACGTGACAGACAGCGGGGGGGGGGGGGGGCGGCGGGGAGGCCCTCAGAGCCGGTGCTTCCTTCAGAATTCCGCCCACCGAACGCCGCGGACAACTGCCCTCTGGGGGTCTGCAGCGAGCAGATGGCCGTGGGGCATGCAGGCATCGCCCCGCGGGCTCACGGCGTCATCCGGGGAGCGAGCACTCCCTTGGCCTCAGCGCACCTTCCAGTGATTCTAATTTCTAACTGCTGGTCCTCGCATGTGTTGTGTGTGTGAGGATGACGCCCCCGCCTTCGAGGAAGGGTCAAGACATTGAGCAAGAAAAACAAAACAAAACCAAGATCACACACACTTTCCCCCGTAGGATGCCGGCTTAAGCGTAAGTTTTAGAGAAGCAGTGAGTACTTTTGCTACTACAAGTGGGCCCCGTGCAACACTTGGGGCGCACTCCTCATGTACATTAAAACCCTTTGTTGTTTGTCGTGTACTGCGATGTAACCGAGCATCGGCTGTGTGGCCTGGTGCAGCACCCTTCCCGGAGGGGCTCCGTGGACGGGAATTCGGGCCCCGTGTGGGTTAAGAGATCGATCCTAAGGCCTTATGCCTCCGTTTTCTAGCCTGGAAAAGAGAGGTTGGAACACCCGATGTTCAGACTTGCTGTTGGAGACAATGTGCCATGCGGTTCACGTGGAGGGGACCCGGCTGTGTGACCAGGTGGGCCCGGGCCCTGCCTCTGGCCCTGAGACGCCTGTGGTCTCGGCGGCTCCTTGCTGTGTCCTGGCGCCCGGCAGGGTGGCCCTTCTCCGCCCACTGTCAGCCAGGGTGCCGTGCCCAGGTGGGGTGCGGGTGGGGGTGACACCGGCTGGTCTCCTGTGGTGGCACGGAGGGCCAGGGCCTCACTGGCCATGCTGTCCCTCTTCCTCAGTGACCTGAGCATCCCCCTGGGTCAGGCCTCTGGAGGAGGATGACGCCAGGACGCCGACTCAGAGCAGAGCCCCCGGGTGGCGCGGTGGGAACGTAAACAGCGTTGCCCGCGAGTCCCCGAGGCCGGGGACTGTTCTGCAGCGCACCTGGCTTCCCCGAGGATGCCCTGTGTCCCTGACCCCGGCCACGCCCCTTCCTTCCTTCCCCGACACCGGACATCCAGGTTTGAGAGGACAGGGGTGGACACAGCCCATCTCTTTAAATACACATTGTTTACTTTGAGATGGTCTAAGACTCACAAGAAGTTGCAGAAATGGCACCGGCTGGGCTGAGACTCGAGAAAAAAAGCGTTTACCATTGTTTGTGGAAAAGCCTGGTTGGTTCACCCTGAGGCTTAGCTCTCCGGTGGATGCTCTTTGGTAAATGTATTGATTTCTTGAGAGAGAAAGACCCATTTGCTGTTCCACTTACCAGGGCATTCACCGGTTGATTCTCATACGTGCCCCCAACACAGGGACTGAACCTGCAGCCTTGGTGTGTCCAGACGATAGCTCGAAACCAACCAAGCCGTGCGGCCGGCCGCGGCTCAGTGGCAGCTCTCCAGGTCAGCGGGGCCGAGCGGGGTCCTCGGGGGCTCCCGCAGTCCCCGCAGACCACAGCGCTCCGAGCACAGCACCCCCCCACCCCCCTGCCCCGCCCCCGTCGGAGCCCCGCGTCCGGCCTGCAAAGGGCCGCCCTGCTGCGGAAGGGTCTGCTCTTCATTAACTGCAAGTTGACATTTGATGTTTCTTCTTTCCTTAGGGAACAGGTCCAAAGGGTTATGTAAGTTCTCTTCTCTCAGACCGTTCAAAAAACATGTTAGGACAACACAAAATGTCTGCGGGACCCACACGCGAGCCCGGGGGCCGGCGTGGGCTCGTCTTCCTGCCTCGGGCACGTCCCCGGGGCAAGGCTCCCCACGCTCCCTTTCAGGAGCTCCTGTCCGGTTCCTGGGGCTGTTGGGGGGGGGGGCAGACCACCCCTGTCACCTATCCTGGCCACGTGAGATTCGCCAGTCCTCCCCCCTCTGCTAGTGAGCCGTGCAGGGAGGGTACAGTTCTCGTGGGGTCCCCGTGAGGGGCGGCCTCGGGACAGGGGAGCTCTGGGGGGCGGTGACCGGGGCCTGGCCTCGCCGGTGCTCACGATCCGTCCACCCAGTTGCTAAGCCTCTCGGTCCACCTATGAGTCCTTGTGTTTTAAGGGGGGTTGGGACACTTTTCCTTTCCAGCTTCCCTGCTAATCCAGGATCTCCGTTGTCCGTGGACCCTCCGGCATCCGGCAGGTCCCCCCCTCCTGCCACAGGGCCCCGTGGGGAACGGGGCAGAGGCCCTGGGGGGCGGGGCCGGCTCCCTGACGCTGCCCTTATGTTATCAGTCTTACCTCGCCGGCATTTAAGTTTTTTCAGTATTTAAGATTTTTGGTATTCAAAGATAAGGCCCTCCGATTAAAAAGACAGAGTGAAATGGGAGATGAAATCATTTTTTACCAGGAGTTATTTGTTTAAAGGGACAGCTGAAATCCCTTATGAGTGTTGTTTCACCTTTTAGCTGAATTCCGATGCCCACCGTGGGCGGGTTTCGCCAGCTCCCAGCTTACGCCGCGCTTAGGGGCTGGTGGCGCCGAGACCGAGCCTGTGTCTCGGGCTCATTTCCGCGTGTCGTGTAATTTTTTTTTTCTGGATGTGCTTGTTTAACGCACGTCGAGGTTCAGAGCTTGGTTCCTGAGGCTGCCGACGGCTGCCCGTTTTGCTCTTGGACTCCTTCCAAGTTGCCGCGAGCAGGAATGGGTGCCGCTGCTGGCCGGCCGAGGCTTGGTGATCTCCGCGCAGGTAACAGGCGGGAGGGCCGAGCAGCGTGGGACCGGTAGACGCTCGTCTCTCTGCGAGAAACCATTCTCGGAGTCAATGGGATCCAATGCATCATCTGATGAGCCCAGGGCGGGATGCAGCGGAGCCCGCGGGGCTTGCGGGGCTGCGAGGCTGCCCCTGAGAACCTGTGGGTGGTGCATGCAGCCCCGCCCCCTAGTGAATGGCCCCCCCCCCCCCCCCCGCGTCTTAGGTTAGTTTAAGCTGCTATAAACGTGACACCGTGACGGTGTGGGGGTGGGGGCCTAGAAAAACACACTGACTTCCCCAGTTCCGGAGGCCGGAAGCCAGGACCCAGGGTGCCGGCGAGGTCAGGAGAGGGCTCTCTCCTGGGCTTGGAGACTGCCGCCTTCTGCTGCGCCCTTGCGTGGTGTGGAGAGAGCCCCGTCTCTTCACCACCCTCACGATGGCGCCAGGCCTGTCGTGCGCCTCCGCCTCCTGACCTCATCGAACCTAATTACCACTAGGGGTCAGGGCTCCAGTCTGGCTTGGAGGGGGGCACATCACTTCTCTTTCCCTTTTCCTCCGCCATTCATGGAGCATCTAGTTTCACGGCTGGTTGGAGGCTGAGGCTCCCCATGTTGAGAGGAGGGACAGCTCCTGCCCCCCCGCCCCCCCCCCAAACACACGTGCTCACAGACGGACGTCAGCCCATCTGCACGGATCAGTGCGGGGGGGTGCTGAGCTGGGGTTGCGCGCCGGTGGCTTGCGCGCCGGCATGGTGCAGGAAAGCGCAGGGCGCTCCCCGGATAAACGAGTCCGGCCTGCGCTGGGTTCGTGGAGGGACAGCGGCAGGCGCGCTGGTGCAGGCTGGGCGGGCTCGGTCCAGCGAGCCTCGGGCCCTCGGGCACTGAACTGCGGGCTGTAGGGTTTATCTGGTGGGCGGGAGGGCGACTTGCCGGGCTGTTCCCCTTGTTTTGTTCTGGAAGCACCGGAGCAGTGCCGAGTCACCTCCCAGAGGGAAACGCCCCGTGGGCGGGGCTGCCGGAGGAAGGGCCTGGGCGGACGCGCGGCCGAGATTCACGGGGTGTTCACTGAGGTGAGCAGGACGTGCCAGGGCCCCCGCGGGAAAAGCTCCGTGTCTGGTCTGTGCCGGCTTCTCCAGACGGGAGGCGCTCTTCGTCCCCGCGTCCCCAGCACAAGTCTCAGGTGGCCCTTGACGCCTGTCCTGCCCAGCGAGCGCCGTCCACGTACTTCAGACGCCCAGGGAGGCTCCCGCGCACACGCGTGCCACGTGACGTGAGAGCAGCCAGCGCGGGAGGACACTTCACGCGTGAAGGAACGAGATGGCAATGGCGATGACCTTGCGTGGGAAGTTATGCAAATTAGAGACCGCGGAGTGACATTTTAAGCGCTGGAAGAAGCCCCAACACAACGCTGTCAGGCCCGACTTGCAGAACCGAAGGGCGCATGCCCCAGGATCCGAGTTGGGAGAGCGCCTTCCCGACGAGCGAAGCCCGTGTGGACGGGGTGGGGGGGTGGGGGTTGGGGGCAAGCGGACCTGTGCCGAGAGAAGAATTGGAGGGAGTTCTTCCAGCCGAAGGAGGGCGATCGCGGGCGGAGACTTGGATCTAGACGCTGTCGCGAAGAGTGGCGGGTCGGCAGCTGTGTGGGCCGAGGTAACTCTATCCTTGTTTTTAGATTTCTTCATAGATAACTGACTGTCCCAAATGAAGAAACAGCAGTGAATCACACAGGGTTTATTCCAGCCGTAGGAGTGAAATTTATGGTAGAAAAGCACGGAGCACAGAGCGAAGCCAAAGTAAGTAGGAAGAAGCAAACGAGAAGAGTAGACGTGGGGTAAGTGAAATAGGAATCCCGCAAATCCAAGCGCTGGTTCTCTGAGAAGATGGATGGGGAAGGGTTTAGCAAGACTAAGAAAGAAGAGATAAGACACACGTTACTGATATTGGGGGTTGAAGAGGGGAAGTTGCTACAAATCCTACAGAAAATGAAAGCACAGCGAGGCAACGCAGTGAGCATCCTGAGGCCCTGTTTCCTGCCACCTTGACGAAGTGGACATGTTTCTGGGAAGACGGAAATAGCCAAAACTGAGCTAAGAGGAAATAAAACCACTCAATAGCTCTCTATTACTTTAAATGAATTTTTAGTAACACCCTTTCCCACAGTATCCCGATTGGATGGCCTCCTAGGTGAATTACAGCAACTATTTATGTAGTAATTAATATGAATCTACCCAAACTCTCTCAGAAAAGACAGGAGGGTGCAAAAACGTTCTAACTCGCTCTGTGAGGCCGGTGCCGGCCCAGCACCAGCCCCGGCTGATGCCTTTCCAGGAGAGCTGCCGGCCAGCCACCCCTCCTGAACTCGGAAGCAGGAATCCTCAGCAGAACAGGCCGAACTCAAACCTGCCGGCGCGGCGAAGGGATGACGGCCTGTGATCAGGTGGGGTTTCCCTGGAAATCGAGGGCTGGCTCGCCACCTGAACAACCAGCGTGACTTAGCACGTTCACAGAGCAGAGAGAACAGGCACCCGGGGATCTCAGGGGTGCCAGGGGAAGAGTCTGGCGAACGCCGGTGCCCATTCGAGGTCAAAGCGCTCGGTGAACGGCACGGAGGGGGGAGCCTCCCGGGTCGGCAACCCCGGCGAGCTACAGGCAGCGCTCCTTGCACGGGGGGCAAGGCGACGGCGTCCACTCTCGCCCTTGTCCTTCTACCTTCTATCGGATCCCGTGACAGTAAGGACCATAAAGAGAAAGGGAAGGCAAACAGGCAAAGAAAAAAAAAAGATGATGACCTGAAACCACCTTGATTCCCAGGTGAGTGACTGTGTAAGAAGCAAATCCTGAAGAAACCTATGTTTAAAAGTTAGTAAATTCATAAGTGACTTAGGATTCCAGGACACCTCTAAGATTGCTCTGTAACGGTGACTAATTTAGAGTAGCACAAGCACGTTTTGAAGTAAAGAATACACTCAACAAAATCTGCAAAGAATCTGAACTCTAGCAATGACAGTAACATGTTGAGGTAAAATTAAAGTGGACTTAAAACATAAGGCACAACACGTGTGTGGGCCGGGATGCTCCGGCAGTGGCTCAGGTGGTCTGCTGTCACCAGGGTAATCTTGCAGACCCCGTGCAGTCCCGGTTGACCCCGCCCCCCAGGTTGTGTAGGGTTCTTTTCCTTTTGCTTGCCTTTCCTTTCTTTCCCTGCCCTCCTCTCTCTGCTTTCTCTCCTTCCTCCCTCCCTCCTTTCCGTTCCCTTCCTTTCCGTTTTCTTTCCTGTTCTTTTCCTTCCTTCCTCTCCTCCGTCCCTTTCCTTTCCTATTCCTTGTCCCTTCTTCTTCCTTCCTTCTTTCTTCCTTTCTTCCTTTTTTCCCTCCCCTCCCTCTTCTCTCTCTCCTTCCTTCCTTTCCTTTCTTTTTTGTAGGAATTTCTAGCTGATTCTAAAACTCCTATGGAGATGCAAAGGACCTGGAGTAGCTGGAGCCTTTTCAACAGTAACAGCATGCTGGGGGCCCGAGCTGCCTGATTTCAAGACCCACGACAAGCCAACAGGAGTGGAGGTGGTGTGAGGACGGGCATGTAGGTCAGTGGGACAGAACAGAGTCCAGAAACGGACCCGGCGCATGTGGTCAGCTGGGTTCTGATGAAAGCACCGCATTTCAGCGGGGAAAGGAAAAGCTTTCCGACAGCTGGTGCAGAAGCAGCCGGATCCGCACGCGGAGAAACACAAACCGCCTCTTGTCTCGTGACATTCCCCCGTTAACTCCGAGTGGGGCAGAGTCGGCGCCAAAATGCAGAAAGAAAAAAACTCCGAGAAGAAAACAGTGGAAACGTCTTGTGACCTCAGAGGCGGCAGCTCAGATTTCTTAGCTGGGACATGTATGCACCAGTCAAAAAACATTATAAAAGTTAATTTTGAACTCATAAAAAGCGTACACTTGCTTTTCAAGGTGCACGGGACATTGAAAAGGCAGACGAAGAATGAAGACAATGTGTGGCACACATACCTTGTGGAGGCCTGTGTCTAAAACACAAAGGACTTGAAAACCGGTCCTGTGCCCATTAGTAATGGGAACGTGTAACTGGACACTTAAAATGGGCTTATTCTGTCGTATGTAAATTGTACCTATAATTCCCAGAGTGGATACCAATACTTCTTTTGATACTTCTGCCTTACAGGATGGAGTCCTGGGAACAGGAGGCATCCTCATGCCTGAAACAACCAAAAAAATGCTGCCCCAACAAACAAACAAACAAACAGGGAAAGATAAAAGCCAGACCAGAGGCAACAACAGTGGTTGAGGCCCTGGGCGTTAGACAGCGAAGGACACGGATCCCTGGGAAGCGGGAGGAGGCCGAGCCACCCCGGGACGCCCCAGCTCCCCTCCGCCCAGCTGCCCCGCGGCGTTGAGGGCCAGGAGCCAAGTCTGGGGCGGCCGAGGTGGCCGGTGTCTGCAGGGCGGAGCTGGGAGGGCGGGGGCACCACACGGAGAGCACGAAGAGCGGCGGGGGGGCTCCTTTCGGAGAGTTCAGCGTGGGCGGGGGGGGCAGGACCAGAGCACACGTGTGAGGAGTGTGTTCTGGGAGTCGTGTGAAACCACGTGGAAGAAGCACGTGAGCGAGACCTGGAGCAGCAGCACCCGTCCCCAGTGGCCCGCCGGGAAACCGGCCACCGCCAGATGTGTCCTGAGCCCCCGGGAAGGGCGGCCTGGACCGCCGGGGCAGGGGGTGGGCGTCGCTGCGGCCATCCGTGCGCCAGGCCCACCCCGTGAAGCTCAGAAGCAAGACCTGAAAGAATCCGCTTTTCCCAAGTAACTCCATGGCGTTCTCAAGTCGGGCCAAGGACGCTCAAGAATATTGATAGAAATTTAGAAAAACCCGAGCACCCGACGACGAGGTGGGATTCACGGAGCCTGGCCTCCGCCCCCGGTCAGCAGGTGCGCACGGAAGCGGGAAGTCGAGACCCGTTGCAGGGGAACGATCGGAATGGACTGGGGACCGGCGCAGACGCTGGATTCGGCGGCCGCGGACACAAGGGTGGTGGCGGCTGTGATTCTCCTGTACGTTAGTGAGTCGGGCAGAGGTCCAGGCACCACGAAGATGGCCTCACCCAAATGTGCAGGGGCAGACCCTGCCATGGTGAGAAAGGCACCCGAGGTGGGGGGTGGGCGGGAGACAAGAGGAGGCGGAGGGAGAGCTTCAGGGGTGCAAAGAGGTGGCGACAGGAACTGCCCACCGGGAAGGCGCAGAGGAAGAGGAACAGAGGGCCTGGAAGCAGGGGAGCCCGGAGCATGCGGGATCGCTGGGAGAGCCCAGCCAGCGGCCTGACACCGGCGACACTGGGGGCCCCGGAAACGGGGGGCCGGCAGGTCAGGGAAATACCGCCCCAGATTTTCCAAATTCCCTGGAAATGCTCAATCTACAGCCCTGAGCAGCTCAGTGCACCCCAGACACAGAGGTATGATGAAAACGACATCAATGAACCTCATAACCCACTTGGGCAAACCCAGGAAAGTGTCGTGAGGAACCGGAGCAGAACCACGTTGTGCGTGGAGGGAAGATGACGTGGACGGCAGCGGATTCCTCGCTGAAGCCGGTGCGGGAAGGGCCACCACCTTCCAGGGCGGAGGGAAGTGCTCGCGAGCCGGCGGTCTGCACCCGGGCAAACGCTGGTCCAAGGTGGAGGGGCGGTCAGGCCCCCGGAGCCCAGGGGGATTTATCGTCGGACTGGCCCGGGGGAAGGCTGGGGAAAGTCCGTGCGGCGAAAGGAAAATGACGCCGCCGGGTGAGAAAGGATCGTCACACAGGGACAAGGACATCAGCAATGGTGGCTCCGTGGGGAAGCAGAGAGGATGTTTCTCACTATTTCCATCTCTTTCGAAGGTAGCTGTCTGTCTGGACAAGAGTCGCCGCCATGCATTCTGGGGGTTTACGATGCGTGCGCGAGTGAAAGTGCGAGACGGTGGTGCGAGCACTGGGCTGGGAGACGGGGAAGTACGGTTCTTCCGGTGAAGTCACATGATGTCACTCAGGGATGACAACGTCATGTGAAAAAGATGTGCACCTCAAGCCCTACAGCAGCCGTAGAACAACAAAACAGTCACACGGCGAATTAGCCAGCCGCAAGATAAAAGGAATTCTTCGTATGAGTCTCGGGGAAACAGGCGCAGCGGCCTGAGGGACCACCACTGTCCCGGCTGCCCCTGCAGGACGCGGAGGGAGGTTGGCCGACAGTGGGCCTAAGGGGCCTTTTGGGGGTCAGGGGAACGTTCCCCACCTCGTCACCTGACTGTATCCGTTTGTCCAAACCTGTCTGGAAACCTAGAATGTGTCCATGTTATTGCATGTCAACGGTATCTTTAATGCCAAAGCAGATTAAAAAGACTTCTTCCGTTATCATTGTCACCATCATCATCGTCACCGCCACCATCACCGCTGTTTGTGTAGTGACATTTATCTGGCACTCATGATGCGCCGGGAGCTGTGTGGGTGCTTTACCTGGGGCAGGTGTGTTAATGACCATCCCCTACCAGCCGGGTCGGGTGCTTTTGTTACCCCCAGCTGATGCAGGAGGGACTCAGGCTTCCAGAACTTCTAGGCGGGGACTGAATGTCCAACTCAAGGGGCCAGTAGGTGACATCTCCACCGCTCTGCCTCCCATTTTCCAGGGGCAGGTATTTTTGTACGGGAAAAACGGCCAGTAGCTCCCGCGAATGTACAAGGACCAATTGTGTGTTTCATTGTCGTTGTGACTCTCCCCTGATGTGCCAGACACTGACATTCCAGGGAGCGGTCATCTGCGCTGTGCTGGACTCGGGGCGTCCCTGGTCGGAAGACCGTGTGACACCTTGGAGAAACAAAGACAGCCGCGAGGAGCTGCATGAAGCCGTTACCACCCGAGGCTGAGCACGGGGCTGACCAGATGTCTCCCTCGGCTCAGGGAAGACCGGCAGAGCACCACCTTTGAAAAGGGCCGGGTCAGCACTTCCTCTGATCGCCGGAAGGTGCTGCGGGACGGTCCGCACGAGGAGATCTCAGGGGAGCAGGGGAGACCTCTAAGTGCCGACGCAGATAATAAATCCACAGACACACGTGCCCAGAAAAGAGAACTGGGGAGAATGCACCCGAGGATGACGCCCTGACGTTTACGAGCTGGGATTGTGTGTGCTTCACACTCCTTTTTCTTTAAGCTTCTCGGGGCTTTTGGTGTTTTCTGTAGGAGGTGCATGTCCGTGGGTGGGGAAGGGAGGGAGAGAGAGAAGGAGAGAAACATCAGTGTGTGAGAGAGAAACATCCATTGGTTGCCTAACTGGGCACCTGGCCTGCAACTCAGGCATGTGCCCTGACCAGGAATCGAACCAGCGACCTTTCAGTGTTCAGGGCCCACCCACAGAGCCACACCAGTCAGGGCCATGCCATTGATTTGATTTTCAGCAGTGTCTGTTCTGTCCTTGACTGTGGCTTATTTGTCCCGTGGGAACGAGGCTGGGGGAGGGTCAGGTACGGAGGAGAGGCTGGAGCGGGTTTGCAGGGCTTGGAGAGGTTTGCAGGGAGGTAGGCTGGGGGGAGGAGCAAGGTGGAGGGAGAGGTGTGAAAAGCAGGGAATATAGAAACGCTTTATAAACACAAAAACGGTGGACATGTGGAAGGTTTGACTCCTGTCACTGGAAGGAGCTGAAAGCATGGGCCGCGTGTGTGAGACCGCAGCCCACGGTCTCCAGGCCATGTGCGCACTGCTCACGAGTGGCCATCATGGATGTCCAGGGGGAGTCTCTGCTGCCCCCCGGCCAGCTCGGCTTCTGCAGACCAGCCTAGCAGCAGAGTCGGGCCCCCCCTGCCGCCCAGGTGGGCCAGCCCCGTCCAGGACCGGAGGGATGTTCCACCCTGTGCCGCCGGCCACGTGCCCCTGTGGGGTGGGGCCTGCCCACGTCCCCCGGAAGGCCTGGGGTGATGGGAAAGGTCCGAGGCTCTGCGGGTCTGTCTCCACCCACTCGGGCCGCTGTCACGGACACCCGAGACCGGGGGTGGGGGGACTTACAAGCGGCCGGAACTGCCCACAGCTACAGAGGCTGGAAGCCCCCGGTCAGGGTGCTGGCAGGTTCAGGGCCTGGTGGACACCTACTTTCTGGACTTTCTGGCCCTTAGGCAGCCATCTTCCCTCTGTGTCCCCACGCGGCCGAAGGGATGCGGGGGCTCCCAGGGTCCCCTGTGGAAGGGCACGACTTCTGTCTGGAGCGCTCTAGCCTCGTGCCCTCGTCACCGTCCAGAGGCCCCGCCCCCCAGCATCGCCAGGTGTGGGGGTGAGGGCCCCAACCTGGGAATCGGGGTGGGGTGCAAACTCCCAGACCACAGCGCTGTCGCGGCCGTCCGCTCGGCCGCACCACCGGACCGACAGACGGCAAAGGCAGAGCTGGGCGTGGCTGTGTGCCCGTGACCCTGTGCTGACCAGCCGGGTGGGGGCGGAGCTTAGAGGGCGGTCGGGGAAGGGCCGGCTGGCCTCCCGTTTTCGGGAGGAGTCTGATCGTGAGATTTGGGGGATCAGGCCGAGTCGCCCGGACGACAGAGCTCCCCGACTTGGGGTGGAATCCTCACTGTGAGGGTGGCTTCTGGAAGGGCCACCCGGGCGGGTGCCGTGGACACCTGGCCACTGTCTCCGGCTCAGTCTGGGTTCAGAAAACCCTCCTGTGTCACCTGCTCTGCCTCTGTCCTCCTCGTGGATGTCACGGCTGACTCAGGTGGGCATTTAGCAAGCGGTGTCTGGGAGCCAGGTCGCACCGGCACGTCCCGCCCACCTCGGGTGCTGACAGTGACGGGGCAGGTGGCAGCACAGAGCCCAGCTACGGCTGGTGAACCGTGTTCTCTCCCTCGGCGACGGGGCTGCCACCTGGCCCCGGGGGCGCCCAGCCCCCCTGCACGGGTGCCCTTTGACCTGGGCGCTCTGGGCATACCGGGTGCACTGGGAGAGGCCGCAGGGGCCAGGCAGGGTTGGCCCCACAGAGGGTGGGCGCGCTGGCCCGCTGGGAAAGTCCTGGACTCCTGCCCAGGCTGTCCGCATGCGGACATCACCCGGGAGCCCCAGGTTCGCTGCACCCACGGGCTCGGAGCAGGCCGAGGAGCCCCCTTCCCGGGTCAGCACCTGCTCCACGTCCCGGCCGGACGAGGCCACGCTGAGGCCAGGACCCAGGACCCCTTCTGGGCATGCCCAGTGCCCAGCGGGCACCTAGCGCACGGCAGGCTTTTGGCGAGTGCTGGGGGGACGGTTGAGTGCGTGACTGAATTGGAAAGAACTTGCACGCGGCTGCTTTAGCGCCGTCATTTCGATGACTCCGTGCAGGGGCTGAGTCGGTGCGAGTGCCCTCCGCACACCACAGGGAGCGGGCACCTTTCTCATGGGGTGGACGCCAGGCCGGACCAGGCGGGCATGACGCCGAAGTGTGGCCGCCTCCCCTGGGCGCTGCCCCGGGCCTCGCGCTGGGCATGCTGTTTGCGTCATCTCGTCAGTCCTCACGGGAACCGCAGGGGGCGGGTCCTGTGTCATTCCCATTTCACAGAAGGAGAAACCAAGGCACAGAGAAGCGGACTGCTTTGCCCGGGCCTGCAGCTCCTTGGCGCTACCGTCTGGATTAGGACCCAGGTCCACCTGGATCCTAGGCCCGAATGCTGTCTCCACCACAGTCTCCAGACCTGCTGGCTTCTACCAGTCGGGGGCTCCTTCCCCTCACCGTTCGGCAGGGCCAGGGTGCGGGGCGAGGGTCCCACCCCCGGCTGACCCTGGAGGTGAGATTGCGAAGCATGTTCATGGTGCCCCCTGCCCCACGGGCTTGGAGCCGCGCACGGTTCTGGATGGAGCAGCTCGGAAGAGAGGGGGGTGGGGGAAGGGACACGGGGCAGGCCCTCCCGGCCCCACCCAGACAGGCCCCCCCCCCGCCGCTGGCTGAGGGTGCACTGGCTCTGGAGCGGGGACTCCTGCCCCGGACGCTCCCGGCGTGTGGCCTCGGGCTCCTCCCGTTGCTGCCGTGAAACTCGGGGACACAGACACCCACACTGCAGGGTCGTCACGGGGCCAGACAGGGCGGGGAGCAGGGGGTCCCTGCTGCTGTTGCCGCGCCCCGCCCCCGCCTGCCGCCTTCCGAGGAGCGGCCTGTTCTGTGGAGAGAGAGGTGTCCTGGGGGGAAGCACAAACCCGACCTCGGTGAGGCTCGGGGAGAAAGAGGAGGCCCTGGGAGGGTTCTCGGATGCGCTCTTTTTCAATGACGACCCCATTCTTAAGAACTGAGGCAGAGTAGGCATTCGGGACTGTCCACTCCCTGAGCCCTCCGAGGCACCCCGACTTCGGGCTGGGGTCTCAGGCCTTGAGGCTGCTGGGGCGGCCCCACGAACCTGGACTTGTTCGTGGGCGGAGGTGGGGGCCACCACTGAGGGCTGGAGGCACTGGGCGGTTCACTGCGTGCTCACCCAGCTTGGGGGGGGGGCAGGTGGTTATGTCCACGTGAAAGGTTTTCGGTTTTGACTCCCAAAGCCAAGGGGACGCGCCAGAGGCCTCGCGAGCTCAGGGGCGGACGGGCTGTGGGTCTGCCCCCCCCCACCCCCGGGCCACCCCTTCCCTGCCCCGCTGCTGCTCGCCCCACAGTGCACTGGACACGCCGGGAGTTCTCCCCAGCTGGTGCATTTTTTTCCCCCATCTTTCCCGGTTCTTATTTTTCATCAGCAGAAAAATGAAAAGAATTTAATTCATTATTAAGTGCCGAGAAAGAAAAATGCAAGGAGGGAGACGCAGCCAAGGAGCGAGCAGCGTGAGACGGGAAGGCGGAGCCGCCCCGGCCCCCCGGCCAGCGGCTGCCAGCCCGCCGCGCTGCCCTTGGGGAGCCCCCGCGCGCCTGTTCCTGGACCTCCTTGGCCGCCATGGGGGAGTTTACAGGCGACGCCCACCGTGAGCAGACTCGGGGCTGCCGGGCCGGCCCAGAGCGGTGCCCACGTGCTGCCCCGCGCCCCGGCCACACAGACGAGGTCAGCCCGAGCTCCCTTCCAGTCTTGAGTTATCGCTGCTTCTAAAGCTGTAGGTGTGTGCGTTTTCCGCACAGTTCACGCACGCCGTGAATTAAATTAGGCAAGCAGTATGTTTTCACGTACACAGGGCTGAGACGTGTAGTCCGCCCTTCTTTCTAGGTTTCGAACAGGACGGTGAAACAGGCAAACGTAGAGTTTGCCACCGCAGCCGTGTTTGAGCACGCCGTCCCTGGCGTCGGGTGCGGCCACCAGCCGCCACTGGCCATCTCCAGAACGCGTCCATCTTCCGCATCGGGAACTCTGTCCCCATCACACACCAGCTCCCCGTGGCCCCTCTCTTTCCTGGGCTCCCCCTCGACACTGGCAGCTTTTGGGGGCAGCTTTTTCCGGCTGGGGTAACCAGCTCCGTTGGGGACCACCTTACCGAAACACCCAAGGTGCCCACCAGGAGTTGTGCCTCTTCCTGGGCTCCCCGGGACCTCATACAGGAGGGGCCACACGGTATTGGCCCCTCGGTGCAGCCCCTGCTGCAGGGGGCGGGCACCTCGCTCAGACGCCCAGGGTCTCCGCTGTGGTGAGGGTCAACGGCTGGCTGCTCCGGCCCCAAAGAGCCCCCGCATCCCCCCCGCCGGTGGCGGTCTTGCCGAGAGCAGGGCTGAAACCTAAGTGACAGGCTGCCCTTTGGGGAGTCCCCGTCTCCCAGAGACACACGCGGCCGCTGGGACGTGTGGCCGGCGGCAGCTCTGTCCCCTGTGACTCGGAGCCCCGGCACTGCCGTGAGCCGGGCGCTCTGGGAACCGGGAGAGCAGGCGGCGCCGCCGCCCTGGAGCTGGGCCCCCCTTCCCAGCGGCTGCAGACACGGGGTGCAGACGGAGCTCCTCGAGGCTCTCGGCGCCTGGGCCGTGTCTGCGGGAAGCCTCCTTGTTTATCCCACTTGCACCGCTTCCCCTGGCAAAGCGTCTCCCCGGCCACGGCCAGACTTGTCCTGGGACGGCTGACCCCCAGGCTCTCCCAAGCCTGGATGCAGCCCTGCACCCCGGGGAGCGGCGGTCCTGGCCGGACATGAAAGGAGAGGCTCTAACAGCCCGTTTTGTCCAGGCAGCTCATCCCCAGTAAGCGGGAATCCGGCGCAAATCCCCAAGGCAAGTGCTTCCTTCTCATCCTGCCCCACCCACCGCCCCATCCTGATGGAGCTGGACAGGGCCCAGGGGAGGCTCAGGGGACCCGGGGTTTGTGCAGAGAACCCCGAGTGCTGGGCCGCACCCTGTGTGCTGTTTACGCCCCACTCCACGGGGGCGGCAGTGGGTCCCTGGCGAGGGGGTGCTGCCCACCTGAGGCGGCCCGGTGGGTCCCCCTCCCATGGGCTGTGCCCGGGTCCCTCCTGTGTGCTGTTCGTGGGTGGGGGCTGAGGGCCTGGGCTCCGCCTGCACACGGCGCTCCTGCGGCGGCAGGGCGGCACTGTGCAACCCCGGGCGTGCGTGGTGCGTGGGAGGGACGCTGAACACACGTGTGGGCCTCTGGGGGGGGGGGGTCAGGCCAGGTTAAGCCCAGGCCTGAGAGTCCGACGGGATCCTTGGCCAGCAGCACCCCCTCACCCTCGGGTGAACCGAGCGGGAAGTGCCCGGGAGGCCGCCAAGGCCCGGCCTGATTTATGGCGGGCGGGGCCTTCCCTGTCCCTCTGATACAGCGCCTCACGCCCTGCTCGCTCGCTGCTGCTGGTCCCGGGTGGGCGGACGGGCCGGCCTGCCGCTGCCGCTGGGCTGAAACCACACCCACTCGGAGCTTTCGTAACATTGTCATAGGGACTGCGGGTAGGTGATTTATGGTCCTCTCTTCCCGGGGCAGCGGGGCCGTGCGTCTGGAGAGGACATGAGACCAAACAGATGGCGAGAGGGGCCCCGAGGAGACCCTCCCGGGCCTTGCTCACCGGAGCCAGAGCCAGGGCAGTGGCCGGGCCGCTGTGCTTTCCGCAAGTTTCCAAAACACCGTGTCAGGAGGGATGAGCTTTGGAACGGCCGGGCCTCGTGAGCGAGGCTGGAGGCCGCCCTGAAATGCCGGCGGTTCAGGGGGCAGCGCGGTTTGGCACGCCCCGCGGGCCGCGCTGAAACTCACCCTGGCCTTCCCTCTCCGCGCCGTGACTCAGGGAGCATGGAAACTGCTCTGAGATAACCGGAAAGCACTGGCCCGCCGTGCACCAAAACAAAGCCGTTTCAAAGGGAAGGCTGCCCTGGCCCCGGGGTCGGCGCCAGCAGCAGGCCCCACCTGGGGCGGAGCCCGGCCGAACCGAGGTGGCAGGCGGGCCTCACGCGCTCCTTCTGCGAGGCGACACTGAGGTCTCCAGGTCTGACTGTGGCCAAGCAGCGCGGTGAACCAGATGGGACCTGCACTGACTGCCTGCTCCCAGGCCGGCCCCTGCCGTGGGAAGGTGGTCCGGCCTCACTGGGGCAGCCTGGGGAGCCGGAGAGGGGCAGCCCTGCCGGAGGGGGGGGCAGCACAGGTGCCGTGGAGGAGGGCAGAGGTGGGGACAGAAATGTGGGCAGAAGGAGCTGTTTGCACCCAGCGTGGATGCATAGTGGCGGTCAAGGTCACGTGTCTGGGTGGCCCTGCCACACAGGGTCTGTGTCGGGAGCGGCGGGGAGGAGGGGCCTGGCCACCACACTGAGGAGCCCGGCCGTGTCCCCAGGGCCACCGAGGAGCCCGTGGGTTTTAAGAAGAGAAAATGCTGTGACCCACCCATTCAACAGGCGTGGTGGGGGTGGGGCGGTGCATCGGCGTTGACCTTCAGCCGCGCTCCTGGCCCCGGAAGGCTCGGTGACGGGGACACCGCTCAAGCTTCTGAGCACCGCTGCTCCGGCAGCAGCCTGGGGGTGGGTTTGGGGCCTGGGACGAAGACTGGCTCGCAGCCGTTCAGATGTTCGGGCGCTTTGAGCCGTCGGGAGCGGCCAGGGTGCCCTACCGGTGGGCACATGCTTCGCCCAAAGGCCGGAACGGCTGTGTGGACATGTGCTGTCGGTGCTCGGGGGATTGAGGAGGAAGTCCCTGGCGGAGAGCGACTTCCCGGGGACGCAGGCCCAGACGGGCTCGCTGGAGATGAGACTCGGTGCAAAAGCAGCGCGCAGACGACATGGGCGCCGCTCGTGCGGGTCGCCGGGCGGCCGGTGCGGCCTACCGCATGGGGGAGGGGGAGGGGGAGGAGTCCAGAGCGGGGAGCGTCACCGCTGCGCCCCTGCGCCCCTGCGCTGGCAACTTAAGGCATGAGAGCAGCATTTTGAGGTGTCGGGGACCACTGGGTGGCTGCTGCCCTCCGGGAACAGCGAGGTGTCGGGATGCACCCGTTCCCTCTAGTCCCGCCAGAGATCCGGAGGGGGGCAGCAGCAGGGGGACCGTGCCCAGGCCACCCACCGGACGGAGTGGCAGGAGCCGTCTGGGACCAGCAGCCTGGGTGACCCGGGAGCTGCAAGGCCAGGACCAGTCTGATCCTCCCATTTTAGAGAAAGGAGCGTCGTGACAAAAGTCACGGCAGAGTCGGTGGCCTTAACTTGGCATTTGTTGGTGCAAGATTTCCAGGGGTATCATCTTCAGGTGGGCAGTGGGAGTCGGGGGGCAAGCTTGGGGCTGGCCAGGTGTCCGGGCCGCGTTTTCCTCCCCGGCCACCATCAGAACCTTCATCTCTGAGACCCACAGAGTGGCGCCGCACGGTCAGCCCGGGGCAGCCGTCCGACAGCTCCGGGCGGCTTTGGCGGAAGGATCCCGTGGCGGCGGCGGCGGCGCGCCTTTACGCTTCCCGGGCACTGTGAACTGTTCCAAGACTGGCTGTTTTTTTTTTTTTTTTTTTTTTTTTTTTTTAAAGTGTGAGTCTGGGCTGCTAACCTGCGGAGTCCAGGGACGTCTGCTCTCACCTCCACCTCGTGGCTCAGGGTAGCAAAGAGCAGCTCCGGGGACCCAGCCACCACGCGCAGCCGGCCATTCCCCCGCCCCACCCCGAGCGACTTCTGACCTCACTCCTCCGCTTTGTTGAGGTCCATTAATTACTGCGCTCCAGACAGGTCCGTGCCAAGAAGTTCAAAGCGTCTCCCAACCTGTGCCCATTAATCCCATTAGCATCCCGGGGAGACCGGAAGGCCCCGCCGTCCCAGCCCTGGGACTCCCACCTACGCGGGCTGCCTGGCCAGTCGGGTGGGGGCAGGGCAGGGCGGACTCGCTGAGTCAACGGCGGGCCTGGAACAGAAGCTGAGTTTCCTGACTCAGGCCCGGGCTGCGTTGCCAGCGCAGGCTCCGTTCCTCACAAAACAGCCATTGTCCGCGTCTGCGGAGAAGCACCCATCCCCCGGTGTCTCCGGCCAGCCGCGCCAGGGCCTTCTTCGCCCTGGGCTCTGGAGACAGGCGTTTGAGGGTCCCGGCGCCTTCTCCCCCACCAACGGGTCAGGCCTGGGAGCCGAGGCCCCGGGCCACCTGTGCAGAGCGCCACAGCTGTGCGATCAGGGGCCACCTACGGGGCAGGCCTCTCCCCTGGGCGCTTGGGAGGGGGACCCACGAACTGGGCAGCTGGGTGAGGAGGAAACAACGTGTTCTTTCTCTCAAGGTTCTACATTGTTTTTAATTTTCAGCCTAATTTTAGTCCAAGAACTTGGTGAAGCTGGAGAAGAGTCTTAAACCCTTTTTTTTTTTTTGTAAACAGATGTTTCTTTTTCCTGCTTCTTACGGGGCTGCGCCGCTGAGCTGTCCACTGAAACTGAATAAATCTTTGTTTTACGGCGTCTTTGGTCCTTGACAACGAAAGGCCTCAGGAAGGAATCAGATCTTCTAATCCTCCTGGTTGTAGCCTCGAATGACCTCGCCGATGCTCCGCTAGCTGAAAGCGCCGAGACATTTTTGTGGCCGCCCCGAGAGCACGTTACCCAAGTCCAGGACCCCGGTCCTGGGAGGGTGACTCACGCCCCGGCCGGGACAGCCAGGCATGGCAGGCCCCAGCAGGGCGCCGTGGAGAATTAAAAATTGAAAACACTTTTATTTTTCTTTTTTGCGCAAACAGCGTGCCTGGCGTGATTAGGTGCGTCTTGGCGGTGACGGAGACGGTGATGACCTAGGGGCCAGCCGGGGCCCCCCATGCAGCCCCGAGCCGAAGCAGGTGCAGGATGGGCGCTCGGAGCAGCCCCCCGGGGGCCCACGACTGCCCTCCTGAGCAGCGTGTTGGGGTCCGGAGTGGCCCAGCGGCGGGGGAGGGGGAGGTGTGGGGGAGCGCTGCATGGCTCCGGGAGGGGGGCTTGTTTTCCGCAGGGGGCCTGGCAGAGGACCACCTCGTAAAGCCTGAGGGAGCGATCGGCCGCGGCCCGCTGGGAGCGCGCCAAGGGTTGCAGCGCGGGGGAGGGATCCGGGCCTGCTTTTTGGACAGGTTTTCACCCGCGAGAAGAGCGTGCTCTTGCTCAATCTCCGTAAAGTCGGGTTTTAGGCCCTGGTGGCACATCTGACCCCAGGGCTGGCCTCGGGGGTGTCCCGGATGGGGCAGTGCCCCCACGCCTCTGCCTCTGCCCCCGGGGGTGCGGCCCTGCTCTGTGAGACCCTGCAGCCCAACACAGCAGACAGGGTTCCTTCCTCTGAGGAGAGGCACTGGCCTGGCCCGCCACCCGGCCCCTCTCACCCTGCACAGTCCCCTCCTTCCCCTCCTCCCACGTCTAAGAGGTTCTCAGCTCCTCTCAGCTCTTCCTCTATGACACCGCGATGCCACCCTGTCCCAGTCTCCGTCACCTGGACCGCGCTGGCGGCCTCTGGCATCCGTGGCCCCGCTGCCTCGGAGCTCTCGGAACTTCCCTCGTCTGTCCACGCGGCTGGCGGCTTCTCCCGAGCTCGCCCCGGCTGCGGCCCTCCACCCTCTTCAGTGGCCCCCCGTGACCAGGGCCGTGACGTCCAGGCACTTTGACTCATCGTCTCAGGCTCTTCACTGCATCTCTGCTCACCTTCCTGGACACGAACCCCCGTCCCCACACCCTGGACTCTGGCCTCATGGGGCAGGGGCTCGGGCCCCCAACCTGGCTTTGCTCACTGCCTCTGGGAGGAGCACCCCCCCCACCCCACTGAGGGTCCAGAGGCCTCCGGGCTGAGAGGAGCAGGCTCTGGACACGGGTCCAAGGAAGGGAGCGAGGAGCCTTTTAGTTCGGAAGCAAAGAGAACCAGAGTTGTCGCAAAAACCACGGGAGGTAATCTGATGGCCCCTCCAACGCAGCTGTCTCAGCGCCAGGGACGCTTTGACTGCTGTGACGTGTAAGCCGCCACCTTGCAGCTCCATTACTCTCCTAAGGATGTGCAAAATGGGCACCCTGACCTCAGGCCCGGCCCCGCCCTTTCCAAGCCCACCCTGGAGTCGAGGACTTGGGTGGGTGGAGTGGGAGTCGGGAAATGAAGGGCAGACAACAGGGCCTGGGGGTCGTTAACCCCGTGGACTGCAGGAGGTGCGTGGGAGGGGGAATTGTTACAACTTCTCAGCATCTCTTCCCGTCAGGCATCGGGCTCTGTTTCCTCCACGGATAGAACCTGGGGGTGGGGGTGGGGTATGGCGGGGGGCTCTTGGGACTTGCTCTGACCAGTGGAATGTGGGGGAAGGGGGTCTCCGGAGCCGTGTGGCTTCCCCCTGCAGCCGCTCTGTGAGGCCGGCTGGCCTCCTGGGGGGGACGAGGGACCCCAGGGAACAGACACCAGCCCTCCCAGTGGAGGCTCCTCAGCCAACAGCCAAGTTAGACCCTCTGGCCACCAGCTGACCTGCTCGCTGATCACACCCAGGTCAGCGGGACCAGCAGACCGGCCCAGCCCAGCGGACCCCCAGGGCCGTGAGCGCAGTGAAGTGGACGTGGTCCAGGCCAGTCAGTGTTGGAGTGTGGTGCGCGGCAGAGCCGAGGACACCGGCCGCCGGTCACGCACGGCCAGGTGTGAGCTCTCGTCTGCACTGCGAGAGGCCTGGCCTCCCCTGCAGTGTTCCAGGGGTTTTGCATTTGATTTCCAATTAAGATCTGGAATCAGCTGCTTAATAACGGAGCTTGTTCTGGTTTCCCTGTCAAAATCAGAGGATGGACTCTTGTACATTTTTTCCAATGGTAAAGTACAAAGCACATAAACTTTATCGTTAAAATGTATTATTTACTCTGGCTGGTGTGGCTCAGTAGCTTGAGAGCAGGCCTGCAAACCAAAGGGTCACGGGTTCGATTCTCAGTCAGGGCACATACCTGGTTGTGGGCCAGGTCCCCAGTAGGGGGCGCATGAGAGGCAACCACACATTGATGTTTCTCCCCCCTCTTTCTCCCTCCCTTCCCCTCTCTCTGACAATAAATAAATATAATCTTTAAAAACCGCATGATGCAGGGGCATTAAGTACAGCTGTCACTTCGTTCCAGAACTTTTCATCATCCCCAGCGGAGGCCCCGGGCTGGTTGCGCACTCACCACGCACCGTTTGCCGCTCCCCTGTCTCGCAGCCCCAGGCAGCTATGGGTCTGCCCCCACCCCCACCCCCACCCCGTGTCGGTGTGCCGGACAGTTCCTACAGACGGGACCGCACAAGCTGCGGTCCTTTGTCAGCGGCTTCTTTTACTCAACACGACGCTTCCAAGGTTCGCCCACGTCGCAGCACGGGCCAGCACTCTCTTCCCTCTTGTGGCCGCAGCGACCCGTCCTGCCCAGGCTGCTTGGCTCTGGTCCTTTTTCGGGTCGCGTGTGTGGCAGGAGGCGTGCGGGGAAGCAGCCAGCCGTTCACCTCGGTTACTCCTCGCGGTGCTGGGTGTGCTCGGAGCCGCCCTCCTCTGCCTCCGACAGGCGAGGGGCCCCAGGGACGAGGGGACGGCCTCTGTTCAGCCACAGCCACAGCCACTGACGGCAGAAGGCGGCTCGCACGTTCCGAGAGTTTTGTTCTTGCACCAGCCGGGGCTGACCCGGGGGGAGGGCCGGGCCGCAAAGCACGTTGGGCTGCAGGACATGTGTGTTCCAAGCTCCACGCGCCCGGGGCCACGGTCCCCTGACCTCCCCGGAACACAGAACAGGCTCCGAGTGTCGAGTTTATTTCACCTTCAAGTTCGGTCGTGGAAGGGGACAGAGCTACTCCAGGAGAGAGAGAAAGGGAGCAGTGACGGGGAGAGAGGCGTCTGTCCCAGCGCCGCCCTTCAGGGCTGTGGACAAGGGGCTCCGGGACACGGGGGAGGCACCTTCTGGCCGCGGCGTGAGAAGTTCCTCGCCAGGAACAGGAGGGGGTGGGGGAGCAGGTGGGTGCAGACGCGGGCTCGTAGGCCGGCGAGAGGAGAGAGGCTTGGGGGTCCCTTCTGGTTTCCTGCTGAGGTGTCCGTGGAGTGGGGAGGGCGGGAGGGGTGTTGGGGACTCCAGGGGAGGAAGAACAGGACCTGAAGCAGCGGTTTGGGGTGGCAGCCGCTTACGCATGGTTTGGTCCACCCATCGAGTCAGACATTCCCAGGAGTGCATCTTTCCCCTCTAGCAGCTCCTCCCGGCCCGTGTTAAGACCTGCACGATTCCTCCTCATCCGGGCGCCGTCTGCGTGTCACCAGGGGTTTGCTCGTGTTCCGTGTTCCTTTGAAGCATGTTCCACGCGCCACTCCTGTATCCCGTTTCTGCCCGTTCCAGGGTCGGGGCCCCCTGCCCCCTGCTCGGTGACCCCTATAAACCCGCATCTGCTTGTTTTTGGACCCGGGCAATTCCTTGGCCCAGGCTGGGAAGTGACTTCCTCTGAGAGGACTTGTGTCTGCATGAGGGGCAGCCGGGTCACCACCTGTGGTAGGGGTCGGGGGAGCTGGACTTTGGGGAGGGGCCCAGGCGCTCCACCCCTGCTGTGGGGCTCAGCGTCCTGGGGTGAGCCTGCTGGCGGCACTGGTCCTCACACCCCCTTGTGCGGTGGTTGCAGGCCCGTTCTGGTCCCATCTGGTGCTAGTCCCTTGCTATTGCTGTGGGTGTGTGTGAAGGGGTGGGGGTGGGGATCGGTCCTTGGAGATGTCCCTCCCTGGGAGGCCAGCATTGCGTCAGACTGTGGTTTTCTGCCTTTTCCACTTCTGTGGACCCAGCCTCTGGTGGTTCCTCGGCGCTTCCCAGTGTGGCGGAGCGAGAGGAAGCTCAGTCTGCACTCGACACCCTCGGACACTCCTGCTCCCGAGACGAACAGACAGAACGCGCCTTTGAAAAAGGCATGTCACAGCCGCGGTCCCCTTCGGTCAGCGACTGGGGCCCCGAGTCCTGCCCTCCGGCCCCTGGGTGCGCGGCCCCTCTCCACCAGCCCACGGCCGCTCCCGTGGTCTGCGCCTTTGCCCACACCGGTGCCTTCTCCTCCAACGGCCCTGTCCGCTGGGGCCTTGCCAATGCACCCGCTTCTTATGGCCGAGCTCACTGCTCCGGAAGCATTTTGGAGCCTCCGTCATCGGCCCCTCCTGCCCCCGGGGGTGGCTCGCCTCTCTGCCCCTCCTGGAGGCCCCGTGGGGCTCCCTCTCCTCTGCTGTCTTCTCCACCTCACGCAGGACCCACCAGAGGGCCAGTGCGTGTCGTCTTTTTGTTGAGCTGAATGAGTTGAGGGGCACGCGGGGGCCACCGCCACCCCCCCCCCCCCCCCGCCCCGGTTCTTCGCGTCTCTGGCGACCGCGCGCAGAGGCGAGGCTGCCCCGGAGGGAGGGACAGGCGTGGGTTCTGGGACTCGCCTGGCCCGGCCAGCCCGAGTTCCGGGCACGCCGGAGGACGTTGGCAGGTGCAGAGGCCAGATTCCCACGAGGGCTCCCCGGCGATGCTGGGGGCGGGGGGGGGGGGGGGCCGACGGGAATGTGCGGGGAGAGAAAGGCATGCTCGCTCAGGAATGGGCTGTGGTTCCTGGGGGCGGCTCCGACCCGGCTGCACCCGGCCTTGCTGGAAGCCGCCGGGGCCGCCCGGAAGGGCAGACACCGCATGAGTCATCCCAGTTCTGGTCAGAAGCTGGAGGCCGCTGGCACGAACTTTCACCTCCTTTTTTGGCAGCTCGGAGAACAAACACGGGATTGTTACACTCGCGGCGGCCTCTCCCGGGGTCTTCCCTGGGGTGAGGGCGGTCACTGGGCCGGCCCATCCTGCAGCCTCTCCTGCCGCCCCGACGATGCCCCGTCTTGGAGCCAGGTGCGCCCCCGAGTGGGACGCAGGGAGCCGCCCCAGGGTTCCCCCGGAGACGCGGGTGGGTCTCTTGTCCGGCCCCATTTCTGGGCGGCAGGCCCAGGTCACACCTGTTGGCTCTTGGTGGCTCCTGGTCCTTTGACTTCGGCCGTTCCCGCCTCCTCAGAAGGGAGCTCTGTCTCTTCTCTTCTCCCGAGAGACCTGTTTTGAGCTCCATGTGTGCCATTCTTCATGGAGCACACGCCTGGGGCTGGGCATTGTGCTGGGAACCGGGCTGGCCGGCCACGTGGCCCGCCGTGTCCCTGGAGTGACCCCCAGGTGAGGGGGCTGAGGCCAGGCGGACAGCGAGTGCCCGTCAGGGAGCAGGTGATGCCCCAGACCCCGGCCTTGGGTCCAAGGAAGATGTCCAGAAGGCGAGTGGTGAGCCGGGCCAACGCGCGCGGCCGGGGCGGAAAGAGAAGCCCCTGGTTCTACCTGAGCCCCACGGGGCAGGCGGGCCGGGTCTCCTGGGGCCCGCAGACGTGCCACGCCGGCCCCAGCCCCGGAACCCCTGGCTTCCCGCCCGGGGACGCCCCCTCGATCTTCCAGACGGGTGTAGCGTCACCCAGTCAACAGAGACACAGACGAACATCATTTTAAGCTGTGTTCCGCAGCCTCATTGAAATGTATAACTGAGCTCCAATAAACTGCACACAGGCACAGTGTACAGTCGGGTGGATTTTAAGTTACGTCCAAGAAACCGGCACCACGACCACGTGACGAGCAAACACTTCGCCAGCACTCCCAAAAGTTTCCTTTGTGACGCATCCCGCCCCCGCCCTGTCCTCGGGTGACCGCTGGTCTCCTCCCTGCCCTGACGCATGCACTTGCCTCGTTCAGGTTTTTATGTGAAGGGAGTCATGAAGCGCGTGCTTTTCGTCTGACTGCTTCCACACGGCAGAAGTGTTTGAGCTGCACCCACTTGCTGTGAGTGTCGCCAGTTCCTCCCTTTTCGTGGCCGAGTAGTATTCCATCGTGCGGCCAGGCCACCGTTTGTTTACGCAGTCACCTGCCGATGGGCATTCGGGCAGTTTCCAGATCTTTGCCGCCACAAACAAAGATGCTGTGAACACTCGTGTCCAGGTGTTTAAACGGACAGGTGTTTTCAATTCCGTCGGGGAAACGCCTAGGAGCGGGATGGCTGTGTCCTGTGGTAGGTGTGTGTTTCACTTTTTATGAAACCGTCAAAGGGCTTTGCCAGGCGGCTCACTCACATCACAACCCCCGTCCCCCCAGGTGTGCGAGAGTTTCAGGGGTTCCACATCCTCCCCTCACGCGGTACGGTCAGGCTGGCCAGTGGAGCCGTTCCCGCGGGCACGTCGTGGGGTCTCGTGGTGGTTCTGCTGTGCATTTCCGTGACAGTCGGTAACGTCGAGCATCTTCTCACGTGCTCATGTGCCATCTGTACAACTTCTCTGATAAAGCGTGTGACCAACCCTTCCGCTCGTTTGGTCGGCTTGCGTGTCTTCCCGTTGGGCTGTGAGACATTCTCCCACGTTCTGGATTCACGCCCACGGCCAGGACTCCGCTCTCTGGGCGCTCCCTCCCAGCCGGTGGTGCGGCCTTCATCTCCACGGTGCTTTCTGTTGAAGAGGAAACAGTGTACTTGTGTATAGTCCGGTTTATTTATTTTCTATTTTACATTTCATACTTTGTACAGTATTTAAGAAATCCTTGCCAGATGCAAGATCACTGGGATTTCCTCTTAGATTTTCTTAAAGACGTTTTACAGTTTTAGCTCTTACTTTGAGGGCTATGATGCATTCTGAGTAATTTTTTCAGGTGGTAGGAGATGACAAAGTTTATTTATTTTTACTTTTGCATATCTTACATGACTTTTCAGTATCAGTTATAAAGAAAATGGTCATTTCTCCACTGGCTGACCTGGGGACTTTTGTTGGAAGCCCACTGGCCGTAGCTGCCCGGGCGCTTCCGCAGGGCCTGGAGCGGTACGTCCATATGTCCGTTAGTGGAATGCTACCTTGGTCACTGCACTTGTGTAAGACATCATGAAATGACTAATTTAGTTTAAGTCTTCTGACTCTGTTCTTTTCTCCCAAAGTTTGTGTGTGTACGTGTGTTGGTGAGTTATTCTAGGTGTTTTGTATTTTTAAAAAAAGATTTTATTTATTTACTTTTAGAGAGAGGGGAAGGGAGGGAGAAAGAGAGGGAGAGAAACATCAATGTGTGGTTGCCTCTCATGCGCCCCCTACTGGGGACCTGGCCCACAACCCAGGCCTGTGCCCTGACTGGGAACTGAACCGGCGACCCTTTGGTTTGCAGGCTGGCACTCAATCCTCTGAGCCACACCAGCCAGGGCGTGTTTTGTATTTTAACATAAGATTTTTAGCTAGCCGATCAATCTCTATAGTCAACATGCTGCGATTTTGGTCAGGATAATACTGAACCCGCACATTACCTCGAGCCTGCTAAGGTCCAACTGGGTTCTCCGATTCCGTCCGCCCTCTCTCAGCGCTGTTTTGTTGTTTTGGGGGGTCGGCACGCCTCCCGTCAGATTCAACCCCGGGACTTTCATCTGTCTGATGATATTGTACATGAACTTATTTTTACGTTTCTTCTGGTTCACTTGCTAACGGATGGAAATACAATAGTTTTTAACCGAGCTTTATCTTGCAAACTTGGCCAACTCCCTCATTAGTTCTAGTGGCTTTTTTGTAGATGCCTGAGCTGGGGGTGTCCAACCTTCTGGCTTCCCCGGGCTGCGCTGGAAGAAGAAGAGGTATCTTGGGCCACACATTAAATACACAAACACTAGCAAACACTGAAGAGGAAAAAAAAAGGTTTTAAGTAAATTTGCAATTTGTGTTGGGCCACATGCATAGCCATCCTGGGCGGCGTGCGGCCTGTGGGTCGCGGGCCCGACACCCCTGCTGGGGTGTTCTGTGCAGATGGCCGAGTCACAAGCAAATGTGACAGATTTACTTGTCCCTTTAAAACACACCCGCTTCTTTATTTCTCCTCTTTGCCGCGTTGCCTTAGCGGAACCACCAGTGCAGCGTTGAATGCAAGTGGGAAGAACAGAAACCCTGGCCGTGGTCTTGAACTCAGGGGGAAGCATTCAGCCGTCTACCACGAGTGATGTCCGTGGTAGCTTTTTCATGGTGCCCTGCATCGGCTTGAGAAATTTCCTCTAATTTTGATTTGCTGAGCATATTTGCAAGGAATAAAACATTAGGTTTTGTTAAATGAGCCTCCTGCATTTATCGATACAATCATATAGTTTTTCACCTTTGTTCTGTCAATATTGTGAATTATATTATTTGATTTTCAAACTCTAAATCAATCTTGTATTCCTTGATAACCCCACGTGGCCACACAGGAATCTCCTTTTTGTATATTGTTGGATCAGATACGCTCAGATATTGTTAACATTTGCATCCGTGTTCCTTAGGAATATTGCTCTGTAGTTTTCTTACAATATCATTTCTGGTTTGGCTGTCAGCATAGTGCTGGCCACGCAGAGTGAGCTGGAAAATGTTCCCTTCTCTCTCGTTTTTTTGAAAGAATTTGTGTAGAGCAGATTTTGCTTTTTGCTTAACTGTTTGGTGAAATGGTCCAGCTAGGCCATATGGACCTGGGACTTTCTCTGTAGGAAGGTTTCTAACTACAAATTCAATTTCTTTCATAGACACAAAGCTGAACTACTCAGATTACCTATTTCTTTTTGAGTGAACCCTGAGAGTTTGTGTCCTCCAGGTATTTTCCCAACTTCATTAAGTTATTAAATGTATTATGTTTCTCTAAAGTTGTTTATAACGTTTCTCATTATTATCATTCGGTTTTTGCCTGTAGGATTTGTCGTGATGTCTCTCCTGTCTCTTATGTCTAATACTGGTACTTTGCCTCTTCCTGTTTTTTTCCCAGATCTGTCTGGCCAGAGGTTTGTCCGTTGGGTTCATCTTTTCAAATACTTCTCATTTGGTTTCATTGGTCTTCTCTATTATTTTTCTTTCCCTATTTTCATCAATATGTTATTATCTTTATTATTTCTTGTCTTTTGCTTAATTTGAAATCAGTTCTCTCTTTTTCCTTATTTCTTAAGGTAGGAGCTAAGATTAGTGTTTCAAAAACTTATTTTCTAGTTAGATATTTAGTGTTCTAAGTTTTATTTTCAGCACTGTTTTAGCTGCATCTTGCACATTTGACATTTCAAGTTTTTATTTTCATTCATTTAAAAACACACTCTGCTATTCCTCGTGGTTCCTTCCCTGACCTGTGAATTCTTCAGAAGTGTGTTATTTAGTTTCTAAATGTTTGGGGTTTTTTTCAAATATCTTTCAGATATTGATTTCTGATTTAATTTTATTGTGGCCAGAGAACACACCTTATAAGAATCGAATTTTTGTAAACTAATGATAGTTATTAGTTATTATTATGTTGGTCCCAGAGTAAGATGTATTTTGGGAAAGATGTGTGTGCATTTGAAAAGAATGTGTTTTCTTCTCTCCTTAGGTAGCATACACCCTAAATCTCAAAAAGGTCAAATTGGCTGATAGTGTTGTTCAAAAATTCTGTGCCCTTACTGGTTTTCTGTGTGCTTGTTTTATAAATTACTGGGAGGGGTTTCTAAAGTAGCCAACTGGGACTGTGGATTTACAGGTTTTTTCAATCCTATCGGGTTTTGTTGCAGATATGTTGAGCCCTATTATTAGGGGCATACACATTTAGCATTGTTCTATCTTCTTAATGAATGGATTCCTTTATTATTATTAACTGATTTTCTTAATCCTTGTTAATACCCTTTATTCTGAAACCTACTTTGTCTGATATTAATGTAGCCTCTCCAGCTTTCTTCTGGTTATTCACAGCGTGATACCGTTTCCATCTTTTTTTCTCTTAATTTACCTATTTCCTTTTAACAAGGTGAGAAGGCAATATGTAGTTTTCTCTTGCCTTTTATTCAATCTGACAATTTCTTCCTTTTATTTGAGGTGTTTAGAGCATTTACATTTAATGTGATAATTAATATAATTGAATTTAAATCTACTATATTGTATTTATTCTGTTTGTCCCACATGACATTTCCTTTTTCCCGACTTCCTTTGGATAAATGGAGTAACTTTTATCTTTCAGTTTATGTCCTCTGTTGGCTCATTTCCTGTAGTTCTCAAAAATACACGTTTTTAGGGCTTATAATATTAAACTCAGAGTCTTAAGCTGACCAGAGCCCATCTTTAAGTGATGTCAGACGGCTTTACTTACAGTGTAACAGCCTTCTAAGGCCATGCTTCCGTGTTTCCCTGCCCGTCCCTTTGGTATTTCCGTCACGCCTTGTATTTCTACTCGGATTGTAAATCCCACAACATACTGTTACTATGTTTGCTTGAAATAGTCCATCTTCTTTTTGTTAAAAACCCTCACCTGAGGATGTGTGTTACTGATTTTAGAGAGAAAGGGAAGGAGAATGAGAGAGAGAGGGAGAGAGAGAGAGGGAGGGAGAGAAACATGGACTGGTTGCCTCCGACAGGTGACCTGACAGGGGTCACAGCCGCAGCCCAGGTATGTGCCCTGAACGGGGGGGATTGAACCTGTAACTTTTTGGTGTGTGGGACTACACACGATCCAGCCACCTGGCCAGGGGCAGTCACTTATCTTTTAAAGAGGTTTTCTTTTTCTTTTTTTTTTTAATATAAGAGAACATTTCTATTTATCCAATACTTGCCATTTCTGGTGTGCATTATTCCTTCGTGTACACCCAAACTTTTGCTTTTTGCTTGCTGCTCAGAGGACTGGCTTTACCCTTTCTTTCAGGGAGGGGGGTCTGCCTCTGCTGACTTTCTTCAGCTTCGCTACGCCTGGAAGAACTTTTGCACGTTTGTTTCCGAACGGTGTTTTTCTGGCCGGGCAACTCACGCCAGACGGTGGCGTTCACCTTTCCGAGGTCGCCTGTGTGCGCCGTCTCCGAGGAGACGTCGGCTGTCGCCGTCACATCTGTTCTCTGTGGGTGCGGTGCTCCTCCCGCCCCCCCCCCGCCCCCAGCTGCTCGTAAAAACTCCCTCTCCAGCCCTGGTTTTGGGCGATTTTATTTTCGATGGGGTTTGCTGCGGTTGTGGGCAGGTTTCTTGTATTGGGGGTTCATTTAGCTTCTTGTGTTTGTGGGTTTATAGTTTTCACCGAATTTGAAAATTTTTTCGGGTATTCTTCTCCCCACTCGCCTCTCCCTCGGGGACCCCGACTGCGTGCGTGTTAGGCCGTCTGAATACGCCCCTGCGCCCCGGCGCTCCTTCCGCCGCTCCCCCACCTCCTCCCTCTCTCCGGGTCATTTCTGGGTCTGTGACTATTGATTTTATTCCTGATTATGGGCCCTACTTTCCTGCTATTTTGTAGTCTTAATAATTTTTTTTATTGGATGCCAGCATTTTAGTTTTGTTGCCCTGCCTGGCCAGGTGGCTCCATTGGTTGAGCATTGTCCTGTACGCCAAAAGGCTGCCAGTTCGATTCCCGGTCAGGGCACATGCCTGGGTTGTGGGTTTGATCCCCCGTCAGAGCACATACGAGAGGCAGCTGGTCGATGCTTCTCTCCCTCTCTCTCCCCCTAAGAATCAGGGAACATGTCCTCAGGTGAAGATTAATAAAAATAAACAAGAAAAGTACATTTTATTTTCTCGGTTGCTGGACGTTTTTATATTTCTTCACACGTTCCTGAGCTTTGTTTCTGGAGGCCATTACATTCCTTGGGAACAGCGACATCCTTGCGAGGCTGCTTCCAAGCCGTGTGAGGCTGGACCAGAAGGGCCGAGAGCGCCGGGCCAAGCCGGCCCCGCCCCCGGGGCGGCGCCCTCCGCGTCCTCTTCCGGACGCTCTCCGGTATCACAAGGTTGCCCTGCTTCAATGAGAACCCTGGATACCATATTTTGCCGTGTATAATGCACAATTTTTTGCCCAAATTTTTGAGGGAAAAGTAAGGGTGCGCATTATACATGGGTGCAATGACTGCACACCGTGGGTATGATAATGGGTGGAATAATCCCGTGGATGATGTGCACAGAAATGTGGGTGAGCATGACACACGGCGAAACACGGCACCCCCGCCCCCCTGTAAGCTTCAAACACTGTCTTGCCTGTTTCCCCCTGGGGGGGGGCCTTTCCTGGCCTCCCAGGCGTGGGCGGGCGGGACTCCGCGGCGCAGGGGAGCTCCCTGCAGGGCCGGGAGCTCTCGGTGCCCGTGGCCGCCCTCCCCTGCGCCCCCTGCCCGCCGGGACGCCGCCCTGCAGTTTCAGCCTCGCCCTTCGCCGGGCTTTCAGCTCTGCTGCCCCGTGGGGTCCGGGGGGAGCCCCAGGCTCCGTGCGGCCAGCCCCTCCTGCAGCGTGGCCCGAGCATGTCTTCCGGGGGGTGGCCGGAGGGCTCGCCTTGTTCGCCCCCTTTCTCTCAAGGTCCGCGTCCTGCGCTGCCTGTTGTTCTACATCTGGAACCTGCTCGGGCTCACCTTTTCCTTTCAGTGGTTTCGTCTGGTGGCGGTTCCGGGCGGGAGGGTCAGCCTGTCCCTTTGACCGCATCGTGATCACAGGCAGAAATCCCACGCACACAGCGTTTTATTGGGGCAAAAACACACATACAGTTTAGCTGCCTGACGTTGGGAAGTGCCAGCGCCCCCACCAGCCATCTGCGGAGCCGTTTCCACCCTCCCAGACTCGCCGTGTCCCCATCAAACCCGCCCCCCAGGCCCGCGGCCGCAGCCCCGGGCCCCCGCCGTTCTGTTTTCTGCGCCTGCGAACCCAGCCCTCCCAGGTGCCTCACACAGGGGCCGTGGTGCAGGCGCTTTTCCCTTAGTGTCTGGCTCACTTCACCGGCCGGATGTCTGTCTTCAGGGTGCCTCCCCGTGTGGCCCGCGTCGGGGAGCCCCTCCCTGCTCAGCTCCGGCCCCGCCCCGTCCCGTCGTGTGGCTGCGCCACGGGCCGTCCGCCCGCTCACCCGCCGGGGGGCGTCTGGCGTGTTTCCGCCGCTGGCCGCCGTGAGTCGGTGATGCCGCCGCGGCGCGGCGTGCTAACGTCTCCTCGAGTCCCGCTTTCAGCTCCAGCGGCCGTGCACACCGTGACGTGGAATCGCTGGGCCCCGCGGTGGTGCCGAGTTTCACTTTTGATGAACCACCGGACTCCGCTTCCACGGCAGCTGCACCGTTTTACGCTGCTGCCAGCGGCGCACGACGATGCCAGTGTCCCCTGCCCCCCGCCAGCACCTGTCATGTATGTTTTCGGAGAGCGAGACCGCCATGGGAGCGGAGCCAGACGCAGGAGGAAGAACATTCTGTGGTCGCCCTTCTGGGCGGCGTCTAGTGCACGCACGCAGCCCGCAGGCTCCCTCTGCGGCGGGGAAGAACGGCCTCTCGGGCCAGCAGGGCCGGGGATGGCGGGCCGGGAGCTCGCCCGGGGCCGGGGCCGGGGCCAGGGTGGCGGAGCAGAGTTGGCCCCCAGCAGCGTTACTTTGCACGTTAACTAACCGCGCACCCGGCCCCCTACGTGGTGCCGACAAGCCCTGCACATGCCCCAGGGGTTGCTTGGTTGGAGGTGCAGTGGCAGCAGCGGGCCGGCGCGGGGGGGGGGGGGACGACACTGTATGGTTCCGAGTGTGGCTGCAGCAGAGGGTGTGGGTGGGGAGGGGTGGCGGGGGGGGGGGGGGGGGGGGAGGATGGGCTGTGCCCCAGGGCCACACTTCCGTGGGGTGCCTTCGGGTGAAACTCAGGAACTTGATCTCCCTGCCAGGAGCTAAGGGAAGGCTTTAAGCAGGGGTCCGCCTGCCCAGACCCGCGTGGTTCCAGGTGGCGCCGACCAGGGCAGCTCAGAGGGCCCGGGAGAAGAGGCTCCGGGCCATGAGCGAAGAAGACCCTGGGAGAGGGGTCGGGCCGGCTCAGTGGCGGTGAGACGGGGGGGCGGGAGTGGCCAGCCCCCGGCTCCCCCTGCGAGGGTGACGACAACCACGGTGCAGGGCCTGGCCCCGGGGAGCACGCTTGCCCGGGCAGAGCGGGGGCTGGGAGGCCACTGCGTGTTCAGAAACTCCCCGACGGCGCGACAACGGGCTGCCCTGTGAAAGGGGAGAGCCCCTTGTCTCCAGCTGGGCAGGTCTGCTGGGCGTCTGGAAGCCGTGAAGCTGGTCCGAGGCGTCGCTGAGGAGGCCTCGGTGCTCGTCTCAGAAGCTCAGCAGATGCGAAGGATGAAAGGATGGGCGGGGGCTGCTGGCTGGTGGCTTGGTGCTCGAGGGCTGCCGGCTCCCCTCCTCCCACGCCCCTCCCTGCCCGCCCCCCGGACACCGTGGAGAACACTCCGTCAGGAAAACAGAAGACTCCGTGTGTTTCTCGACTCGAGTCGGCCTCTGGGCACCCGGCAGCGAGGCAGGTGCCATGTGTCACGAGAGACGAAACCCGTGCTTGCGTGAGTGAACTAAACCCTCCACTGCCAGGAGTGACCGTTCGGATCCGCCGGCGACGGGGCCCGCGCGGAGTCCTGGGTCGGCGGCCGTGTTCAAAGGACAGTGACGTCCCGGAAAGGGCCCCCCCCCCCCCCCCCCCCCGGGAGCACAGCGGTGGCATCAGGAGAGACATGTGCCCGCCCTGCCCCGGTCTCAGAGTTTCAGGACATTTTTATACGATGAGAACGGAACTCCTGATACATTGCACAAGCCAGTGCACCCAGAACTGGTATTTCTAGACTCGGGTGGCTCACCCACCCCGGGGCCCAAATCGGCCCCCCCGGCACCACCCTCTGCCCGATCCTCGCCTTCTGTCCCTTCTCTCACCCCCCACCCCCACCTCCCGGCCCCTCCCCCTCCCCCGTCTCCCTCACAGTCCCACTTACCTATTGCTATTCTTCCGAAATTACCGTCGCCACTTAGGAAAATTGGTCTTCGTGCGCCAGCAGCGATGACAGATCTCCAAGCAATTTCTTCCTTGGAGAATTTCTGTGCTTTTGAAAAAAACACCTCTGGATACTTAAAAAAAAAAAGGCAGCGGAGGGAGCTGGGAAGAAAGGCTAATACCTTTGTTTCTAATGATATTTTTACGAGGTTCCCACTGGGAGACACGGAGCTCTGTGGAGAGGGAGAAAGGCCCGGAACAACGCTAATCACGCTGATGGGGCCGCTCTTCATACCCGAACGAGCCGCCCCGCTTTCTCGCGCACCTCGGCCATTAGGGGCTCAGGCTGGGGGCCTCCCGGGTATTCCAAAGTCAGGCTGAAATATCCGTCCCTAACTGATGCGTCCCAAGCAAGCACGGGGACCAGAACTTCACGGGACGGGTCGTCCGTGGACAAGGGCGAACACTGGAAACCACGGGCGAATTCGGTGCTCTCCGGCCGTAGCGCCGCTTTAGCGGGGAGAGCTCAGTGGCGTTCCGTGGGCGTCGTTGAGAGGGGGCGTGTCACTTCCATGCAGAACACGCAGCTGAGGCTGAGGCCCCTCCCTCCTCCATTCCTCCTCGGTAGCAGGGGTGGGGTGGACGAGGGGCCGTGGCATGGCCCGGGACCCGAGCTCGGGGCTCGCAGAGAAAGGGAGTTCGGGCCGGAGAGGAGGAGGAGGAGGAGGCCACAGCAAGGGGTGTGCGATGTTTGCATATTGACCCCTGACCCCCCATCACTGTGACCCCCCCCACCCCGTGCGTGTCATTGTGGCTGTGGACCAGGCTGATGACCTGTGACACTACTGAAGTGCCAGGTGTCTGGGGCTCTCTGTGAGCACCGGGCAGGCAGCAGGGGGGCAGGGGGGGGCGTGAACCTGCCACCCCAGGGGGTGTCCCTGCCCTGCCCTGTGTGGGAACACTCAGCGCACAATTGAGGGGCAGTGAAGGGTGTCACTTTGGTTGCCCTTGGTCACCGCAGGCGAGGCCAGCAGAGGCCTGGACGGTGTGGAAGGGATGGACCAGACCCGGACCGGGGGATTTGTGTGCGCACTGGGCGGTGCTGTGTCCAGGGTGGGGAGGGGGTCCCAGGTGCAGGAAGAGGCGGGCTGTGGAGGCCGAGGGGGCGCGTGACCCTGGGAAGGAGGGTGGGGCCCTGAGCCTGCCTGCAGGCGCAGGCCCTTGGCTCCCCTGAGGACGCGCCTCCTGGCAGCCCCGCCCTGCCACCTTCCTGTGGTTGTGGTGTCACCACGACCCCTCCAAGGTCATTATGGGGCTGCTGGGACACTTGTGTTCTGAGGGTCTTGAACCGTCCGGGAGTGGAACGCAGACCCTCCCCCTGCTGGGGCAGCCCCGAGGGCACCACACTCCCTGGCCACCGCGAGCTCCGTCCTCCGCACCCCGTGGAGACGATGGCAGCCGCCCGGTCCCTGGCATCTGTCCCCGAGGCACCATCTGCCCCAGGCAGCAGCTTCCTTCTTGCCCTCCCTCTCCTGCCCTCCCTCTCTGCTTCTCGTTTGGACTGGGGGGCGGACGACAGTGCCACGGCTCACGCTCGGCCAGCCATGCAGAGCCAGGGGCTCGGGGGACGCCCCGGGGGGACGCCCTGGGGGGACGCCTGGCATGCTCAGGCCCCTCCCTGCATTCTTGCCAGGATGCCCCTCTCCGCTTCCAGCTCGGCTCCCCAGGCGGCCGGCACAGGTAGGGGGCGGGGGGGGGGGGCGGGTGGAGGGGCCTGGTGCACCCAGCCCGCAGGCTGCCAGAGAAGGGGAGATTTTAGAGACCCTCGGAATCACCTTACATGAGCTCACGTTCTTCCTAAAAAACACCCTGCGAGGAAATTGGACAGAGGGCTCACGCAGGCAGAGAGTCTGGGGAGAAAAAAAAAAAACAACCTGTTTTCTTCTCGAAGCGTTATCAGTGGCACGCCATATGGTTTCGGCCAAACCACTTGGCTGCTGTAGGATTTTCTATTCCCGATTGTAGAACCGAGCTAATAGAATTCGCCACCCCACCAGGGTGTCACAAGCACTAATCAGAATGTCTCTAAATGCCTTTGAGCTCCTCGGGAAAAACATGCGACCAAAATACCGAGTGAAATTTGTGTAAATGTCACCGTGACCCCGGGCCTCGGTTTCGAGAGTGGGAATTCAGGGCCCCGTGGACCCACTCACTGGGGCTCTCACCGGCATCGCTGCGGCCCGATGCCCCGGGTCTCGGTGTTTTAAAAGACAGGACTGCGACCTCTGCCAGGTGGAGGCTCAGCAAATCCTCACACGTGTGTGAGCCTGTCACGGGGACCCGTGTGCGAGGGGGGTGGGTTGCCGGGAAGGGGGTTTGCCGGGAACGCCTGGGCTGGTTCCGTGCGTTTCTGCCGCCGGTTTCATCCCCGGACCTTTGGGTGACCTCCTTGCTCACGCGCTTCTCGCCCCTCCTGCTGGGGGCGCTGAGGGACAGTCCTGGGGACGGACCGCAGGGGTCCCTCCCCCAGCGAGGAGCCCCGTGACCCCGGCGTTGGCTCCCTGGTGTGGCTCCCTCGGACTCCGGTCCACTCGAGTTCCCTTCGGGGGTCCCCGAGGAGAGCGGGAGAGACCCAGCAACCCCAAATGAGTCCGGGAGCCAGCCTGTCCCGGCTTCAAGGAACACGGTAAACAATCCAGGAGCGCGTGCCAGCCGGTTATCTAACTCCCTGCGCGGCGTCTTCAGGGAGGACGGCCGTCGTCAGGCACCGTCTGCCAAGAGCGAATCTGGGTGGGGGGGCAGGTGTAGGTTTGAAAAGGGGGGGGAGGAAGAGCTCCCGCGGCTGCAGGCTCCCAGGCCCCCTCCTCCGCAGACCTTTCATGGGGAGCCCCAGCCCCCCGATCCCTGCTGCTGAGATCGGGGTGTCCCTGAGAGGTGAGTGAGCCGACGTGCCTGGCAGGCTCCCTGCGGGATGAGCCGCGGCCCCCCAGCCTGGGGGTGGCGGGGCAGACAACCCACCACTCTTCCGTGTCCTCCACAGGCTCTCGCCCCAGGGCCTGGCCTGTGGGCCCCGGGCTCAGGGGTTCAGGTACCACGAGAAGGGTGGGCCACCAAGATGTCAGCACCTCCTCCATCCCCCCCTCCCCCCCGCCCCAGCTCTGCCCTCCTTAACGGTATGGCCAAACGGAATCCACCGGTCCCGTGGCCATGGGAGGTGCTGGTCAGTTCAGAGAGAAAGGACTTCCTTACACACTGGAGTCCAACAGCAGCGAGAGGCCGTTGTGCCATGTGCACTTGGGTACGTGTGGCCCCCCAAAAGGAGCCTTAGCCGCCCCTCCCGAAGCACCCCTGCCACGGGCAATCCGCACATGGCCGCCGAGAGCCGCCCCCTTTCTTCCCGGGGCTCCGGGTCCTGCTGTCTTCCCACCGGGAGCCAGAAGACTGGAGCGGCCCAGCAGCCGCCACTCCGGCGACCTCCTGGCGCTGTGAGAAAATCGCCACTTTGTTGTGCGGGTCACAGGTCGGCCTGTCCGCGGGGGTTCCTGTAATTGCACAGGACGGGCTTTGTGCCGGCCCGTTCATTAGGAGGGCGCCCCGGCCTGCCGCGGACCCCAACCGCCCGCAGGCAGAGCCTCTGGGAGGCACCTGGCGGGCCTCGGTCCCGGGAATCTTAATTAGGGGGCGTCGCCGGGTCGGTTGTATGGAGGAGCCTCAGTGCACCCCCGGGGGGGGGGTGGAGCCTGACCCCCGATGCTCTGGTTTCCTGTGCTCCTTCCCTGCCCCGTAAGTGGCGGCCGGCAGGCTCGAGGGCAAATCACCCCCCGGTGGGCATGTGCCTAGCAGCCCGCTCCTCCCCCTCCGGATCTCGCAAACGGCCATCTCTCTGGCAGGCTGGGTCTTTCTCCCCTGCAAAGCTGCAGGGGAGGGGAGGGGTCAGGTGGGCCTGGACCCGGCCTCGTCTCCCCCCTCCCTACATACTAGGCGATAAGGCCCTTCCATGCCCCGTGCCTCAGTTTACCCCGCAGGAAGGCCGCCACGAGGAGCTGCCCGCATGCGGTCGGGGCCGTGACGGAGGCGGAGAGAGGCCCACGGCCCCCGTGTCCCTCATGCCGAAGGCCACCGCGGGGCAGGCGCTCTTCGTCTTCGCCTGCCCCTTGTGCCGCGTCCTCCTGTCCTTCCTGTCCCTCCTGTCCTTCCAAGCCGTCGGGGCGTGTCAGCCCGGCCCCCACGGCGTTGGGGGGCAGGTCTGGGACCCCCGCAGCATTTCAAAGTCACCCCCCCGTTTCCCTGCGGGTTTGCAGAGGGTCTGGGACGATGTGGGCACATTGGCACAGGAACCTCCTTGTAGGCAGAAGGGACAAGACGGGCCCCTCTTCCCTTCGCTATGAGAGAATTCAAGGACAAGGCCTGGGGCTGGGGGGGCGGGGGGGGGGGTTGTCTCTGGTGGTGTGTGCCGGACTGGTGGGGCTGGAGCTCTGAAGGGACAGAGGCGGCCGTGCAGGGTGACCCAGCAGAGCCGCAGGGTGGCGACCCTCTCGGGGGGCATTGCTGTGATGCACCCAGAAGGGCGTCCTGGTGGCTGTGGACAGACGCCCACGGTGGCCCCACCCCCGCCGGCCACAGGCCCAGCCAGGGCGGCCTTCTCTCTGGGTTGCCGGGGGCCTACGTGTGACTATTCCAGGTGTGGTGCTGTGGCCACACAGGTGCCGGGGGGCTGGCTGGAGGGGGGGGCCAGGGGGCCATGGAGAGCCCAGTGCCAGCAGGCAGCTGCCCTACCCCTCCTGCAGGGCTGGCAGCCAGCACCCCGGGGTGGCGCTGGGGCAGAGCCTGCCAGCTCGCTCACCACGGGGGAGACGGTTTAATGTGGCAAAGGCCGGCGTCCCCGCAGGCTGGCTCTGTCCATCAGCAGCTCTAGGTGGCAAGAGTCAGCCCCCGACTTGGCTTTCTGGAGGGGAGTGGCCAACGTGACCGACCTCTGACCCCAGACAGTCCTCTGAAAAAAGATTCGGTTTGGAAGAGGCAGACGAAAAGCCCTCCCAGGGTTGAATGTGGTTGGACGGGAAAGGCTCTGCTCCGGGCGCCGTGGGCCTCACGCGGCGGGTCTCTCCTCACCTCCCTTCCCGCCCTGGTCCTGCCCTCCTCTCCCCCCTCCCGTCACACCGGCAGGTTCCCGAGATGTGCCTTCACGTCAGTCACCACCGTCACGCCACCACCAGTGTCCACACGCCTTCGAGGGCCCAGCTCTGCCGTTTGGAAACAGCGAGACTTTGAAAAGAGGGGCATCCGGGCGGCGGCGCCCGATTTGGGGGTTTGGGGGTTATTCGTCTTTTCTGGTTATGCGGGCCCGCCCTGCTCACTGCGGGGTGTGTGCCCATTGAGCCAGAACGGGCTTTATGCACCGGGCGCCCCTAAAACCCTCCCTGGGGCAAAGCACAAGGTAAGAATAAACCAAGCCGGCCAGCTTCCGGCGTGCGCGCTGGGACACGGAGGTGCCTGCCAACGGCTTCTTTTTCCAGCCACGCAGCCCCATTAGGCGCCGGCAGAGAGGAGCGCGGGCGCGGGGAGGGGCCGAGGGGACAGACAATGGAGCCCCTCCATTTGCTGCTCTTCACGCGCAGCCTCTTAATGGCTTTCTGAAGGCCACTGCGGCCGGCGGGGCGCCGGAGCGGGCGCTCACACCTGTGGGGGCGAGATGCGGTCTCCCAGCCTGAGCGCCGCCGGCAGCGCTGCCTGGAGACAGCAGGCGGCCGCCCACGCCGCCCCCGGCCGTGGGCAGCCTCCTCCCGGTGGAATGCGGCGGGGGCGGCCCCGAGCTCGGCCGCGCGGCAGGGGTCAGCGCCGGGGGTCGCGGGTGAAGGGAGCACGCCATCCCGGTTCGTGTGTGTCCATCCACCGAAGTCCAAACCCAGCGGAAGGTTTACGCGTTAGTGATTACGCCTGAGCCGCGGCGGAGGGCCGGACCCAGAGGCAACATCTCAAGGGATTAGGAAAATGAGGGGTCGCGGTGTTGGGGTTCATTTTGTACATTAGCATCAAAGCTCGAGGCGTGAGGGGGGTCCGCGGCGGCTACTGGCGGTAGATTAGGGAGCCTCGCGCTCCATCTGCACCGGTGGGTGCCGCTGGTCAGCGCCGGACGCCCACTGTGCACGGAGGCGCGCGGGAGGCGGCCCGCCCACCCCGGCACCGGGCAGATCAGCTCTGCGGCGCCGTTCCGACGCCGGAGAAGCCCGTCATCCCAGAGGCACCGGAGGGCAGGCGGGGCGGGCCTCTCAGTGAGTTAGGGGCCTGGGGGGGTGACGGCCTGCAGGACCTGCCGGTCTCGGGGGCACCAGTCTGCAGGGAGCACCCACGCCCTCCTGGGCCCCCACCTCCCACCTGTGAGCCGGCCGGACTCCTCTGGTCCCCGCATCCAAGCTCGGAGGCGGCTACCCCGGGAGCTGGGGTTCTCTGCACAGCCCCGCGGCTGCCCCCTAGCGACGCTTTGGGATGCGACCCTGAGCGTGGGCAGAGGCCCCGGGAGGAGCTGGATTTCCCCGGAGGGCTGACCTGGGCGGCCTGTGATCGCTCGCTGACCCCTGGCCCTGACTCGGCCACTCACCTGTGACCGGAGGTGACCGGTGCCCATCCCAGGGTCCCCGTGGGGCGCAGTGGAGAGCTGCAGGGCCAGGACCCCACCGTGAACGCTGTGGCTGCCTTCCCCTCGGCCTCCCCGGGGGACCCCTGCATCGGGCAGCTGGTGTTGGTCCCGCCTTCGCCGCGTTGGGATTTCCCTGGGGCAGACGAGCCGCTGGCCCCTCCGGCCCCTCGTCCTCCCCTCCCCTATTAAACGGCATGTCCTGCTGGCCTCAGTGGGTCGTCCGAGAGGCGTCCGCTGGACGGGCAGCTGGCTTGCGGGAGTCCAGAGGGTCCAGGAGCCTCTGGGTTTGGACTGAACCTCTGCTCCCTCGTGGGGGTGACGGCCCCTGGACGGAGACACCCGCACCCGCCCGGGTCGGGAGAGCGAGTGTACGTGCGTGTGTCGTACCTGCGTGTGTCACACCTGAGCGTGCACACCGCACACCCGGAGCCCCTGAGAAGTGCGGGTGAGGACGGTCACACACCAGATGGTTCGAGATGTGGCGGGGACGCCAGGGCGCAGCAGGTGTCTGGTCAGCGTACCTCGACGATGTGGCATCTGAGGCCCTTTCCGCCGGCCCGCTCACTGCGGCCGGGGCTCGGTGCCGGCAGCTGCGAGCGTGCCCGAGCCACCGCCCTCACAGGGAGAGGAGGTGACTCGAGGCCTGCGGCGCACGCCCACTGGTGACATCGGGTCCTCCCCTTCGCCACAGCGTGGGGTCGCACGTGAAACGGCCGAGTGGTGTTCAACGCGGGGACTCACGAGAGACACCTGCGTGACGGGGCCTTCAAGGAGAGTTTCCACCCAGGCGGTTCTGACGGTTGACGAACTCTCGCTGACCTGAGCCCACGGTGACCCGAGTCTCACGTTGGCACATAACCCGTGCTGTCCATGGCTGAAGCCAACACGTTCCCGGGACACGCGGGGCTGGTTCAGGGGGCGGGAGTGGAGACCTCTCGCTCCCTAATCTCTGCTGACCACTTTGAAACATGCGGGCCCGGCTTGCCTGCATCCCCACCCTGACCCTGAAATCAAAGGGCGGGGGTGGGGAGAGAGAGAGGGGGAGAGGGAGGGGGAGGGAGAGAGAGAGAGAGAGAGAGAGAGGGAGGGAGAGGGAGGGAGAGGAGGCAGGAAAAGCTTCAGCCTGGGATACTTCGGTGTCTCGGGGAGCATCAGTCCCCGTGACTGCCCCCAGCAGTCGCCTGCTCTCAGAGGCAGAAAGACGACAGCCCGCCCCCAGCAGGAGCCTGCCCAGGGCTCCGTGCGGCTCCGGGGATGGCGGCGACGGCAGCGCGGCAGGCGGGCGTCCCCAGGCAGCACGCCTGTGCCGGGTGGGCAGCCTGCCCTCGAGACAGGCTGTGTTAGCCGTGTGAGCGGGACAATGCTCTCACAAGCGCCTGGGAGAGCGCTTCCAGCAGGGGGCGACGAGGGGTTTCAGGCAGGAGCGCGGTGGCTGTCCGAGCCCAGCCTCGCCGCCTGGGCGCACTCACGCGGCCCTGCCCGCCGTGTGGCTGCCGAAGGCATCATGGCGGCGGGACCCTCCTCCTTTTGCAAAATTTTATGCTCACGAGGGGCATGTCCTGCTGGCGTCCCCCACATGCCCTGACCCCCGACACCGAGGATCCCTGGGCAGGGCCAGTGGGTGGGCTGGGCTGGGCTGCAGGGTGAGCGGCGGTCTGGGAGCCGGCGGGCAGCGTGCGCCCGGCCTGAAGAAATGGGGCTGCTGATGTTGACCCCAGGCGAAGACTTGAGTCTTTTCCCTCCCCTAGGACCCAGGCCTCCCCCCCTCTCTCTCTTCTAAACGTGCCTTGAAGGACCGCAGACCCCGGGCCGGTGCGGGTGAGTGTGCAGCTTGTCTCGCTTTCACAAACTGCACACACCCGTGTGACCAGGGCCCCGCCCGAGAGACCGAAGGTCGCGGCACCGCAGAACCCCCGTTCCTGCCAAGGTCAGCCCCTGCCTGGCCGCCAACCACCCGGTGAGCTTCGCCGGTTCTCGTGCGTCACCCACGTGCGGTGACGTCATCCGAGGTGTCTTCCTTACGTCCTGCTGCTGTGGTTCCCATGTCCGTGTGTGTGAGGTGTGGCCACATTCCCACGTGTCACATTGGACCGTTCTCTCCCGTTCCTCGGCCGCCTGGATGCCCCACTGTGCCTGTCCCTCTGGCAGGGAGTCCCGAGGTCCAGTCCAGTGTGGGGCCGTCCTTCCTCCCCATCCAAGGAGAGCTGCCGGGGACATCTGGCTGGTGCCCTTTGCTGACCGTCTGTGGGCGTCTGTGCTGGAGCGTGTCCTTGGGCGGGAAGGGCTCCGGTGGAGGACTCCGTGGGCTGCACGGTGGCCGCCTCACCAGCAGGGGCTGCGAGCCGGGTGGGGCCGCGTCTTTGCCAACGTGTGGCATTTTTGCGTTCAAACCTTGCCTCGAGTTTGCCTGCTCTTTTCCTCCTCTCTCCTCCCCTCGCTTCACCTCTAGAAATACGGCCATCTGGTTTTGGACAAAGATGCCGGAGCAATTCAATGGAGAAGGGGAGGTCTGTCCAACAAATGCTGTTTAATTGGTCACCGATGTGCAAAAACTGAACCTTGACCTAAACGCTACCCCTCCTGTTTGCAAACATGCACGATACTCATAAACATCGTGTGAGGAACAAAATCTCCATAGGGTCCCCGTTGCAGAACTCAAGGAAAGGCGCCTTTCTCTGGCTGCAGGGGATGCAGTTAGAAGTTAGTGCGAAAGACCGTCGGCCCCAGGGGCTCACGGCTGTACCCCAGAGCCCAGACGAGGGCGTGCCGCCGGGTTTTGAACCGATAACCTGTAATCAGGCCGAGCAGCTGGCAGGCCGTCTGGGAGAGCAGGCGGAGAGCCCCGGGAGGGACAGCTGGTATTCCCCGCATGTCCACAGCTGGGTGCTCCCGACCCTTTGCTCCTGCACCGTGTGGCCACGCTGCTGGCCATTTGTCCTCCCAGCCCCGTGATGGTGACTGTCATTATAGCACTAACACTAGTAACCATGGTGATGACACTGTGTCCGATGGTTTGTGCCAGCCCTTGTCCTCAGCCCCTTCACATGCTTCCACTCCCCGAATGCTCACATCAGTCCACAGGGCGGGCACCATTATTCCTCATTTAAGGAGGGGAAACTGAGGCAGAGAGCTGCAGCAACGTGTCCGAAGTTATGTAGCTAACAGCGGATGGACGCAGGAGCTGACCCATCACCTGGATGCCGCACTGGAAGACGCCGTATTTCATTTTCACGGCCAAGGTGGGGCCAGGGGGCCAGAGGGGTCACGTGCTGCCCTGGTCACAGAGCAGCCTGGGAGAGGGACCGACGGGTAGTGGGGGCCGGGCGCCCCAGGACAGCCTCAGAGACCCCGAGATGCACGGCTCAGAGATGGGCACTGGCGACCAGGACGAACGAGGTCCCTCGCGCAGGAGGGAAGTGAGGCACGTGTGGCCCACGCTGACGAACACTATTCCCGCCACGGTGACAAGGAGCACGTTTGCTTGCTTGCAAATCAAAGAGCAATTTTCGAAATAACTTGTGTTACAAAGAAAACAAAACAAAAGTTAAAACTATTTAGAAGAAATTGAGAAGGACTGAACTACAGTGTGGACCCCACAGGGGAAAAGTCCACAGAGGAAAACGACCCACAGACAAAGTGGGAGCGGTGACCCGAGGGCCGTGCGGACAGACAAGACCGAAGGCAGGCCCTGACCTCAACAGGCGTGCTGTAGACACTTAAGAAGCAGGTGAGACCTGCGTGATACTCGTGCAGACTGTCGCACGGGAGGGAAAAAGGTGACCTCCAGCTCATTCCATGAAACTAGCATCGCTCGCACACTGAGTCGAGACAAGACGAGCACAAAAATGCGCAGGCCACCCCACTTACGGAGATGATACGAAAAATCCCAAGTAAATAAAACCTTAACGGAGAAGACGCATCCGCGCATCAGAAGACGCCCTCTGTCCTGGGAGAGCGAAGATGGGTCGCGTTTAGGGACTCGGTGAGGGCGACTCCCTACCACAGCAGTTCAGCGGGAAACGGGCGCGGCCTCTCTCCCCGGACCTTCTGAGCTCTTCCCGAAGAGCTGGCGCTGGAGGTCTGGGAGCTGCATTTCCCAGGAGGCCTTGCAACAAGGTCTTGCTGGATTCCTCCAGCGAGCGGTGCCCGCTGCTCGGAGAGGAAGACTGGACCGCAGGTGCGGGCGGGACCCCCGAGCCGAGCCGCCAGGTGGACCGCACCCTGCCTGACGCCGGGAGCTCTCGCATGCCGCCGGTCGTGGGGCAGACCCCGGCGCGAATGTGGCCCTGCAGTCCCGCCCACGGAGACCGTCCCTGGCGCCTCTGCAGCGTCCCTCACCTCCGTGGAGCAGAGGGCGCTCGCCTGCGCACAGCGGTAGGTAGAAACTGGGGGTCCCCGGACGGTAGCCTGCGTCCGCCCACCGAAGCGACGCGATCGAACCGCGGGAACCCCCGGCTCAGAATTCTAATTTTAGTCCCGTGGGCTGGGTGCGCGCATGCGCACGAGCGCGTGCGGACCCGCTCGCGTCGCTCTCGGTGCGGCGTTGGGTAGGACCAGCTCCGATCCGCTCCGGGCTTGCCGGGGAGGTTTTGGAGAGGTGCCTCCTGTGCTTAAATAGGCTAGTGCCTTGTAGGGGCATCTGGCTCCGAGCGGAATGTTTCTGTGTTAGTCAGCGGGGGAACGGAAGGGGGAGACGCGAGGCACTTGGGTCTCTGCACCCATTACGGTGCGGGCCGTCCCCATGACGGACGGACCTCCTCTGGTTCTGTCTGCGCTGTGTGCTGACGGAGTCAGTGCGTGCTAGAGGAGCGGCGATCGTGTGAACCCCGGGCCCAAGGCAGGGGACGCAGACGCTCGCTCTGCCCCCGTGAACTGGAGATGTGCAGGGGGGAACGGTACCGACACGTGGCGGGGACCACCACGGAGTAAGCACACCCACCGTGTTTCCCACGGAGCCAAACCGAAACCCTGCAGCCCTGGGGGGGCGGGGGGAGGGGCGGGGAGCTGCCCTCTGGGGACCCCTAGTGCATGGCAGCAGGCCAACTGAAGATGCACCCCCTGTCGGTCAGCGCCCCTCACCCCACCTTTCTCCTTGGTCTTCCAGCATCTCCTAGTCTGGACTCAAGGCAGCTGTGTGACAGGAAAAGTCTGTCTCCAGCTCTGGTCTGGGGGCCGTGCAGTCGGAGGGAGTGAAGCACAGGTCCCCCTCCCGTTGTCTGTGGCTCTGTGGCCCCCCCACCCTCAGGAACTGCGACCCCACGACCGCAGACGTCCCTCACGGGGGCCATGGGGGCCAGGCAGGGACGTTTCCCACCTGCTGACAGCCAGAGAAGGGACGGCCATCGGAGCGTCCTGCCTCGGCTGGCAGCGTCCGGCAGGACTGCGGGTGAGACACAGCCCCTCTCGGATGGAGGGACGCTAGGAAGTCCGTGCGCTCGTTTGATGTCTGCACCTGCCTCGAGCCCTCCCACATCACACCGGCGATGGCCGTATGCTGGACCCGGCTCGTTCATCCTTGTCCTTAAAGACAGCAGGGCGCCGTTCGGCCCAGAAGCCCGGCGTTCTCCCGAGCCGGCTTTAACTGCCTTGCCCGAGGCCACACACCTGGCCGGTGGCTGCTGGCACTCGGAGGAACAAACCCACTCAGGCTGGGGGTGATGGATAGCAGCGAGCCAGCCCGGGGCACAGCGCGGACGCCGCGCCAGCGGCACAGCCTGTCCCCGGCTCGGACAGGCGTTCGTCACTCGTCGATCACATTTCACGACCAGCTGAAGCCTTTATGTTTCACTTCCACACTCCAGCCGCTCCTCTGACTTGCTTTATCGCCATCAGCCCGTTGTGAAGGGTCCAGTGCGAGCCAACAGGTTGTAAACAGGTTGTAAACAGTCAGGGACAGTGTTTGGTCGCCCGTGCTGCAGGTGCGCCATCCCTTCCGAAAGCCGGCCGCCCAGGATGTGCACGTCTGAGCGTCTGATTAACCCGTTAAGGTGCTGCTCCACCAGGTCTGAGCCATGGTGGGGGGAGGGGTGGAAGCCATCCCCACAGTCAAGACAGAACACCCCCCGAGTCCTCCCGTGTGCCCTGGAGGGCGGTACCCCTCCCTGCTTCCAGCCACAGGCCGCCACGGACCTGCTTTCTGCAAAAAGACTGACTCTCGAGTTAAGCACTCCTCGGGCCTGGCTGAGTGCACTCGGCGTGCCGTTGCCGGTAGGTGCCCCCGGTGCCGTGAGTGCCGGCGGCTCTTCGTTGTGTTGTCAAGTGTGTTCCGTCACGTGGAGGGGCTCGAGCCAGTTCACCTGTTTACCTGCGGATGCTCAGTTTCGGATGTTTGCTGTCTGGGACTGATATGAATGCATGTGCTTTAGATATTTGTGTACTGCCATGGGCGAGTAACTCAGCTGGTTAGAGTGTCGTCCCGATGCGCCAAGGCTGCGGGTTCGATCCCCAGTCAGGGCAGGAACAAGAGTCAGCCAATGAACGCATCAGTGAGTGGAGCAACGAATCTCTGCTTCTGTCTGCCTGTCTCTCTCTCCCCTCCACTTCCTCTCTCTCTGTCTCTCTCTCAAGAGAATAAAAGTAAATAAATAAATGTTTGCCCATCACTTATTTTGTAAACATATTTTTTTTCATTTCTCTTGGGTCCTTATCTACATATGACATTTCCGGGCCATGGGGTAAGCGCATGCCTAACTGTGAAAACATTGTCACACTGCTTCCCACGCCGGCCGCACCGTTTTACATGCACGTGGCTTGAGTTCGTGTCTTTGACCTTGTGTGCGTTCGGCCCGTTTCATCCAGGTCATCCCATTGGAGGGAACAGAGTTTCCCACGACACCCTTCGTCGTCCTTTTAACGTCCCTGGACTCAGTGGCCACGGTCTTCCGTGTCCAGGGCTAGGAAACCTGCGAGTTCTCTCTTGTCTTAGCTAGCCTCGCTAGAGATTAATCAAGTTTGTTGATCTTTTCAAAGAAGTGGCTTTTGTTTTCCTGGTTTCTCTGCCCGGTTTCCGGTTTTCCGTGTCACCGACTTCTGTCCGGGTCTGTACCGTCCGTTTGCTGCTGCTCCCTTTGGGTGTAATCCGCTCTCCCCTCCCAGGGTCCTGGGGGGAAAACGGAGGTGACCGACTTCCGGTCGTTTCTCATACAGACCCGGCGCTCGGACGTTCCTTCTCGCCGCTGCTGTGGCCACATCCCACATGTTTTGATACGTTATATTTCCACTTTTATTCGGTCAGAATTATTTCTTGATCTCTCTCGAGATATCCCCCGTTCTGATCCGTGTGTCAGCCAGGAGCGTGCTGTTCAATCTCCAGCGTTCGGGGACTTGCCGGCGTCTCCCCGTTATTGCTTTCTGCTGTAATCCTGTTGTGGCCTGCGAGCAGGCTTTATTACTTCTCCCCTTTCGAGCCCGTTGCGGTGTGTCTTGTGACTCGGAATCCGATCTGTCTTGGCGGACCCCGCTGAGGAAGGACGTGTGTTCCGCCCTGGGTCGGAGAAGGTCCCGCAGACGCCAATCTGCGCCCGGTGATGGATGGCCCGCGCGGGTCCCGCTCCGGCCCCCCGCCTCCCTGCCGGCCGGCTCTGTCCGCAGAGGGTACCTCCGTTCCCCCCCCGCCGTCCCAGCAGACATGCCTCGTGTGTCCTAACACTTTGTCTTGTCTTCTCGGGGAACCGGCCCTGCTGTCATGTGGTACCCCTTGTTAAATCCCGGGTCGTGTCCCTGGCTCCGAAGTCCGCTCTGTCTGAAGTGAGCGCCCCAGCGTTCCTTGGATGGGTCAGCGCTGCGCCGTGCCCCCCCCCCCCCCCCGTTACTTTGAATCCGTCAGAGGTCTTTGCAGCGAAAGTGGGTTTCTTGCTGACAATTGGCAGTGGATCTTGTTTTTATCCACTCCGACAATCTCCGTCTTTTCACGGGTATATTTACACTGTTGACGTTTAAAGTGATTATCGATCTACTTAGCATCTCAGCCTGTACCGGCTGCTGTAACGAAATGCCACAGGCCGGGGAGGGGGGCCTGTACACAACAGGGGCGTGTGGCTCATGCTGCTGGAGGCTGCAGGGCCGCTGGCCTTCTGCTGAGGGTCCTCTCTGGGTTCACGGCTGGCCCCTTGCCGCTGCGTCCTTGCAGGTCAAAGGGAGCTCTCTGGGGCCTCTTCCCCTTCACGAGGGTGCCGCCCAAAGGCCCGCCCTTTCACACCGCGGGGGTCAGACAGGGCTCCACACCTGAGTTTCAGGGGGACACCAACGTTCAGACCGTGGCAGCGAGGTCGACATCTGTTTTCTGTTCTTCACCCGTGGTTTCCGTTTCTTCTCTGTTTTTCCTGCATTCGGCAGCTTCGAGCATCTCGTTATTCCACTTTTGCTTCTGTGAGCATATTAATGATATTTCTTTTTACTTTTCTTAGTGACTGCCCGGAGTGTACCGGGTGCATTTGCAGCTAATCCAAGTCCATTGTCAGAAGACGCAATGCCGCTTCCGGGGGGGAGGGCAGGCACCCTCTTGACCAAGCGGTCTGGGTCCTCCCTTCCCCCCTCCCCCCTCCCCCACCACTCCACCTCGTGCCTTCCTTCTCGGGGCGCCACCTCTCTCCTCCACCAGTACGATCCCGGAACAGGTGGCTGTCTTGATCGCTTTGGGATAAACTGTTATCTCTTAGTTCAACTGAAAATACTAAAAACAAAGGCTTTATGTTGCCGTCCTCTGCTCCTTCTCTTTTTGTCGGTTCCATCTGATCGAGACCCTCTTTCTTCCCCCTGAAGAACGTCTTTTAACGTGTCTTTCCGGGCAAATCTTCAGGCCACGACTTTTCTCAGCTTTGCCTGGGAAGGTGTTCCTGCCTCCCCTTCGGGGGGTGACCTCGCTGGATGCGGAGCTCCGGGTCGGTGGGCTTCCTCTTTCCGCTCCTTACGCACAGGTGGCGCCCCGCCCCCTGCTCGCGTGCGTCTTACGTGAGGGGGAGTCCGGCGTGACTGCAGCCTCCCTCCTTCGTGATTTCCTGCGCGCTCTTCCTCTGGATCACAGGCGGCGGGACGGGAACCCCGGGTCACGGCGCGACGGGAAACCCCGGGTCACCGCGGCATGCTCGTTTCTCTTTTCGCCCGCCTGTTCTGATGTTCTGTCTTAGGAGCGTACCCCCCCCCCCCCAATTTTAAATGTCATAGTGATGAACCGAGCATCGTATCTTCCCCAAATGTCCCTCTTTGTCCTGGGAGTCTTTCTTGTCCTGAAGTCTGCTTTGTCACCTGGTGCCATAAACTTCCCGTTGTCTTACCAGGGTTCGTGTGCTGTCTCTGTTTCCACGTTTTCCTTCACCCCCCGCGCCCCCACTCCTGCACGGGTTTCTGGGGCACAGGCTCTCCCGTTGCCGTTGCCTCCTGGCGTGACATATGTTGTGGGAGTCCCACCATGAGGTGTGTGAGGAAGCAAGTCTTGAGCGTGAGGTTTCACGTGAACCTGGCTAGGAGTGGCATAGTGTCTGATCTTGCTGAGACGTGAGTTCCGGGGTTTCAAATTCCTCTTGTGTGCGACCTTTTCTGCCTTCTTTCCTTTTGGTTCGCACTGGCCTCCCCCAGCACCCTGCCTCCCGCAGCACCCTGCCCCACCAGCACCCTGCTCCCCAGCACCGTGCCTCCCCCAGCACCCTGCCCCCACCAGCACCCCTGCTCCCCCAGCACCCTGCCCCCCCGCACCTGCCCCCACCAGCACCCTGCTCCCCCAGCACCCTGCCCCCCAGCACCCTGCCCCCACCAGCACCCTGCTCCCCCAGCACCCTGCTCCCCCCAGCACCCTGCCCCCACCAGCACCCTCCCCCCACCAGCACCCTGCCCCCACCAGCACCCTGCTCCCCCAGCACCCTGCCCCCCAGCACCCTGCTCCCCCCAGCACCCTGCCCCCCACCAGCACCCTGCCCCCACCAGCACCCTGCTCCCCCAGCACCGTGCCTCCCCCAGCACCCTGCCTTCCCCGGCTCCTCCCTGATATTGACCACTCCCTTGGTCATGGAACCCCAAGGAGAATGAGGTTTGGCTTGGCACCAAGTGGTCTTAGGAACGAAGCCTCAGGTCCGCTGACCCCAGGGACAGAGTTTCAGCCAAACCGCAGACGTCCGGGCCTCCCTGTGTTTCAGCTCCGGGCCCAGAGAAGCAGCGAAAACCAGGCGACGTGACACCAGGGCTGGCCTCAGGACCCGACGCCCCGACCAGCTGCCCCTCCGTGCGCATGCCGACCAACCCGTGGAGATCCCGACTCTGACCGGGACCCCAACTCCTCATCACCACAATTGACGATGTCCCCCTGTGGAACCCGCCGGGCGGCCAGGGCTCGGAGCGTGGGCTCAGCGGTGTCCCCGGGCGCGGCCACTGGCTGCACGACCAGGGCCTCCCTTCCTCTGCTCGCACTCCCGCTCGCGTCTTCCTGGGCTTTGTTCGGTGTGGGGGCCGGGGGGGGTCACATAGAGGCCTTTAGCCCGGTGACTACTGCCCAGCTCATCGGTCCTGGCCACTAAGGGAGTTAGGGCCGTGGTCTCTGCTGACCAGTCATTGCCCCTGGTCCTGATGCCAGCCCACCGCCTGCCCAGCAGGGAAGATGCCGGGAAAGTATTTCCCATGATTCATCTTCGGCCCGGGACCTGAGGGGATTTTTCTTGGCCCTGCCAGGGGAGATCTTTGTGGCCCTAGAGGTAAAACCCAGTCCGCTGTGCGGCCCCTCCCCCATGCAGTCCCCAGGGGTTTATCCCCGGCAGTTTGTCACGAGCACCGTTTAGGTTTTCCGACCGAGCTCAGGTCCAGGGGCTCCTGCTCCAGGCAGGCAGCGCTCAGCTGCCCCCGGGCGGGCGGGTGCCGGCTGGTCCTGTGACCTCGATTCTCTGATGAGTCTAACAAAAGACATTGATTTTTACTTTGTTCGAGGTTTTTTTTTTTTTTTTTTTTTTTGGATGGGAGTGATTACTTTCAAGCACTTTACACATCAAAGCTGAAATTAGAAATCTCCAGTCTTGCTTTTTTATCCAGTCTGACAATTTGCTTTTAATTGGTGCGTTTAGACCATTTACATTGTAAATTAAATTCGGTGAGCTTGCTATTTGTTGCCCTTCCATATATGCTTTGTTCTTTTTTTGTTTTTCTGAATTATTTTGGATTGCCTATCTTTAGGGTTTATTTTATCTTTCCTGTAGGCTTATTAACTACATCTGTTTTCTTTAAAGGTCGATCGAGGATTTATGATATGCACATTTAATTTATCACAGTCTATCTTAAAACATGCATCAATCCCGCAAAATTGTGAACTGTGTTTCCGTTTCCCCTCCCATCTTTTGTATTATTATCGTTCTACGCGTTACTTGTACAAATGGGACAAACCGCACAAAGCATCATTATTACACCTGCTTTAAACAGTCAGTTGTCTTTTTATTTTATTTTATTTTTTAGAGCTGTTTTAGGTTCGCAGCGACATGAAGAAGAAGGTACAGAGATTTCCCATCCACCCGCTGCTCCCCGACAGGCACAGCCCCCACCCCAACACCCCCACAGAGGGGGGCGCTCCTTACGGTTGCGAACAGCACCGATACTACGCAATTGCCCGGCATGCATAGCGCGCAGTAGGGCTGGCTCTTGGTGTTGCGCGTCCTGCAGGTTGGGACACATTTCTGATGACGTGTGTCCATCATTACGGTGCCACACAGAGGATCTCCACTGCCTTAAAAATCCTCACCCTGCCCGGCATGGCTCAGCAGGTTGGGCGTCATCCAGCGAAGCAAAGGGCCGCCAGTTCGATCCTGGTCCGGGCCCACGCCTGCGTCATGGGTTCAGTCCCTGGTCGGGGATGTGCGAGAGGTGACCCACCCATGCGTCCCTCACACATTGAGAGAGACGTTCCTCTCCCTCTCTTTCTCCCTTCCTTCCCCTTCTCTAAAGATAAGCAAAGAGCATCTTTAAAAAAATTCTCAGTGTCGCAGGTTCGATTCCCAGTCGGGGCACATGCCTGGGTTGCAGGCCATGGCCCCCAGCAACCACACATTGGTATTTCTCTCTCTCTCTCCTTCTCCCTCCCTTCCCTCTCTAAAAATGAATAAATAAAATCTTTAAAAAAAAAATTCTCTGTGTTCCGCCATCCTCCCGTCGCCACTCCTGGCGACCATCGAGTCCCTGCTGTCCCCATGGCCCTATGCCTTCCCCAAAGTGCCATTGAGTTGGAACCCTGCAGCACGCATCCTTTCGAGACTGGCTTCTTTCGCTCGATGACACGCGTGTCAGGTTCATCGTGTCTCTTCGTGGCCTGGTGGCGCATCTATTCACGGCACCGAGTGACACCCCGCAGTCCGCAAGGACCGCGGCCCACTTGTGCGCCCCCTACTGGAGGACTGCCTGGGCGCCTCGGAGTCTCGGGGGGCTGAAGAAAGCTGCTGTAAACCTCCGCGCGCAGGTTTTCGTGCGGACGCAGGTTTCCTTTGGGAAGTACCAAGGAGCCCGATGACCCGACGGCACGTTAAAATTATGTTTGGTTTGTAAGGAACCTCCTCGCGTCTCCCAAAGCACCGTTTTGCACTCCGCCACCAGTGAGTGGGGGTTCCTGTGGCCCCGCATCCCTGCCCGCGGTGGGCGGGGGGTGGCGTTCGGGTCCCGGCCGCCCTGCGCGGTGCCGTGGCGCCCCGCTGTGGCCCGCCGTGCGGTTTCCTGAAGGCGTCCCACGTAGAGCGTCTGTCCCACGTCACCCTGTGTCTGCGCCTCTTCTGCGGCGAGGTGCCCGTGCAGGCCTGCGGCCCGCCTTCTAACAAACTGTGTGGTTTGTTTTCTTACTGCTGGGTGTTGCGCGTTCTTTTTTAAAATTTCACTTTGAGCACAAGCCCTCTGTAAGATCTGTGTGTGCACGTGTGTTCTCCCAGTCCGTGGCTGGCTTTCTCAGTGTCTCCATGGTGTCTTTATCAGAGGAGATATTTTCTTTTTCTTTTTAAAATTTTTTGTTTGTTTTCCTTTTTTAAGATTTTATTTATTTATTTTTAGAGAGGGAAGGGAGGGAGAAAGAGAGAGAGAGAAGAAACACCAATGTGTGGTTGCTGGGGGCAGTGGCCTGCAACCCAGGCAGGCACCCTGACTGGGAATCGAACCTGCGACACTTTGGTTCGCAGCCCGCGCTCAGTCCACTGAGCTACGCCAGCCAGGGCAGAGACGATAGTTTCAATGTTCACGAAGTCCAGCTTATCAATTAGTTCTTCCAAGAGTTGTGCTGTTGGTGTGGCCTGTAAAAAGCCACCACTGTCACCAAGGTTTTCCGGGTGTGACCCCGCAGCGCCCTCCGGAGTTTCATAGTTTCATAGTTCATTTAGGCCTGGGATCCATTTTGAGTTAATTTTTGTGGAGGGCGAAAGGTCTGTGTTTAGAGTGATTTTTTTTTTTTTTTTTTTTTTTTTGCTTGTGGCTGTCCAGCTGTTCCAGCACATTTTGCTGCAAAAGCCATCTTTGGACCATCTCACTGCCCTTGTTTCTTCGCCAAAGACGGCCCGGACGGCGTTCTGCGGCCGCCCCCGGGCCGTCTGCTCTGCCCCCCTCGATCCGTGTGAGCGTCCTTCCCCGGCGCCGCGCCCGCCCGGACGCCCGCCGAGTCACGGGAGGGAAGTCTCGGCGCGGAATAGTTCGAGTCCCCTTTGCTCTCGCCCTCAAACCGCGCGGGCTGTTCTGGGCCTCTGGCCTCTCCCTGGCAACTTCGGGCTTCGCCTGCAGACGCTCACGGAGCGCGGTGTCCGGATCTCCGCCGGGACCGCACGGACCCTGCGGACCAGACGGGCGGGGACCGAGGGCTCCACGGCCGCGGTGGGCCTCGCCGCCCGCGAACACGGCCTGCCCGTTCTGCTTCCTTAGTTCTCCGACTTTTCACCCGAGTTTTGTAGTTGCCATCATGGAGATCTGAACACATATTTATTAATAATTTCTTATTTATCTTTGGGTCTGCTGGGATAAGTGGTACTGGGTTTTTCTTTTTTTAATAAACTTTCTCTTTTTTAAGATTTCTTTATTTATTTTAGAGAGGGAAGGGAGGGAGGAGAGATGAGAGCGAGGAGATGAGAGAGGAGAGAGAGAGAGGAGAGAGGAGAGAGAGAGAGAGAGACATCAATGTGTGGTTGCTGGGGGCCGTGGCCTGCGACCCAGGCATGTACCCTGACTGGGAATCGAACTGTGATGCTTTGGTTGCAGGCGTGCTCAATCCACTGAGCTACGCCAGCAGGGCTGGGTTTTTTATGATAAGCTCTACTCGTGCAGCGCTGGTGTGTAGGGAGTGACAGGCTCTTCTGCGTGAACTCTGCACTCTGTGCCTCTCTGTCATCACACACTATTGTAATCATTGATTAAAATTTGTGTAGATACAGGCCCATGTAAAGTGTTCATTTATCCGTAGGTGTGGGAAATCGTTGTCTTTCAAGGTATGGACAGTTTTATCTAGATCCTCACATTTCTGGGAATGGAATTGTTTCTAGTATTCCTTCATGCTGTTGCTTCCTTTGTGGAGATCTGAGTTTTCATTTTACATTATTTCTTTCAGCTTAGACAACTTCCTTTATTCTGACAATGTAGATTTTCTGGTGATGAAAATTGTCTCAGTTTTTGTGTTTTTGAAAATGTCTCAGGTTCACCTTGATTTTTTAAAAAGATCCCCACCCAAAGAGATGCGTGTGGATGTGAGAGAGAGAGGAAGAGGAGGGGGGAGGGAGAGAAACATCGGCCGGCTGGCCTCCTGCCTGCGCCCTGACCAGGATTGAACCCCCCACCTTTGGGTGCACAGGATGATGCTCCAAACAGCTGAGCCGCCGGCCAGGGGCTCACCTTGATGTTTGAAGGATATTTTACTGATGCAGAATCCTGTGTGGGTTGTCTTCTGTGTTACATCATTCTGAAGGTGTTTTCATGTCCGTGGCATGATGGATTTCCTGATCAGAAATCAGCAGCAATTTTATCTTTGTTCCCCTTTTTCTTTTTTTTTTTTCTGGATCCTTTTAAGGTTTCCCCTTTGTTGTTGAATCTTAGCAGGTGGATTTTGATCTGTGACTTCTGTGTGTGTGTTAACCCTTGTGCTCATCGAGTTTCTTGGATTTGTGAGTTCATGGTTTACATACAAACTCAGAGAAACTTTGCCAAGTTTTCTGAGTGTTTTCTGTCCCCCACCCCTCCCGTCTGTCTCCTGGTCCCCAAACACCCTGCACGCGGACACTTCCCATTTTCCCACCGCTTGTCTGAGTGCCGCCCGCCTTCTCTCTGGTTTGCTTGGTCTGTTCAAGTTCACTGATCGGCTCTTCGCTATCAATCTGCTTCCCCTCCTTCCCAGTGAAATTTTCATTTCAGGTGTATTTTCTCCAGGTTGCCCTGACTCTTTTCATACTTCCATCTCTTCCCTCATGCATTCGCATTTCCATTTTAACCCCTTCAGCACGTTTATGAGGCCATGTGTGCAGGTTCCCTGCTAACCTCATCATCTCTGCCACTCCGGGTCTGTCCCATGGACGGATTTTTCTCGGGTCGTGGGTCCCCTCTTCCTGATGGTCAATGGTCCAGTAATCTTTGATGGATTGCTAAGATTATGAACGGCTGATTGGTTTTGTAGCTTT